>NC_136425.1:121507500-122107500 GCF_052625555.1 Lactuca saligna
TAGTAGACGCATATAACATTCGAAAATGTATCTTAAAAAAGTTAAGAAAAACAAGAGCTATAAAAATATATAAAAGACAAAAAAGCATAACTTTAAAATATAATATAGGATTCAAATCATAACTTAGAGGAATGGGTATGGGTCCAACGAGAAGCGACGGGGGGTGAGGTGGCACCCCTCAACGCCGTTATAACACGGGGAACACCACCCCCCCCCCCCCTGCTCGTTGCTTCTCGTCGAGGTGAATCTCGTTGCGATGACGACGGGAAGAAACGAAGACAATTAAAAAAGGACCGTTTTAAATTAAAAAAAATTACCGTTTGATTTGCAACGGTTTAAAAAAAAAGTTAATTATTAAAAAAAAAACATTTTATCCTATAAATACTCTCATTTTATTTAAAATTTTCACACACTTTTTCTTATCCTTTCTACATACTTTCAATTATCTTCAAAAAAAATATGGATCCTTTCGACTCGTCCGATGATTCAGATGACGATATTTTCTTTAGGATGATGTATCATTATTACACTACCGACCTACTACAACCAGACCCAGCCCCGCTACTAACAAGACGTGCGATGTTAAACAGAAATCGCGAGGAAGGACACGAACATCTATATCGCGATTACTTTGAGGATAATTGTGTATACGGGGCGAAGGACTTCGAAAGAAGATTTCGTTTGAGTAGGGATGTGTTCTTACGAATCGCCAATGCCTTGGAAAGCCGGTATCATTTCTTTACTATATTTTTATACCAAATAAATAAAAATGTACTACATGTTTCTTTAATTTTACAACATATGCAATATATTTTTAAACTATAGTTAATTTATGTTTAGGTACAAATTTTTTCAATTAAGATATGATGCTAGAGGTAGACGGGGGTTTACAACGTTGCAGAAATGTGCTGCGGCCATTCGTTTGATGGCTATGAGGGAGTCACCCGACACCATGGACGACTATATGAGAATGTCCGAAAGAACCGCAAGAGAGAGTTTGTATACATTGTCAAGGGGTGTTGTTGAAACTTTTGGAGACGTGTATTTGCGGAAACCTTCGTTGCATGATTTGCAAGAATTGTATGCGGCGCATGAAGAACGTCAAAGATAAAATCTCTACTTTTAGAATTATAAAGAATGAAATATGTAAGATCAAAATTATATCCGGGTAAAATCTGTAAATATAAAATTTTGCTATAGTCAAAGATAAAATCTCTACTTCTAGTTAGATACTTATTTTACTCTTGTAAAATACGATATCAAAATTAGCTGTATTTGTTTGGATGGATCGGTTCGATCCGATCCAATACAGTGAATTCAAATTGATTTCGGTTTTCAAAATATAGATCTAAATAGTCCAAAATAAATTCAAATCCAATCCGGTTCAATCAAATTACAATTCAGTTAGATCGGTTATTATAATTCGGTTTTCAAAAATCGAAATATTTTTTAAAACCACATATAATTTGAATACTACCCAACTTTATTAAAGAAGAAAAAACAAATAACTTAGCTGTGGTTTAAAGTTTATAAACAACTACTAACAAATATATTAAAGTTTTATATATTATAAATAAAAAAAACTTTTAAGAGAAAATAGATATTAAGGTTTTTTATTAGGTGAAACTTTTTGAATCTATTTGAAAAACAATAATAACATATTATTATAGATATATTAAAAATAAATAAATAACAAATTGTTGTTTGGTTTTTTGGACTACTCGGTTTGTATTTTATAAATCAAAACCAATACGAAATCCAAAGTAATAATTCTGTTTTGTTGAAAACCAATCCAAAAATGTAAATATCCAAAATACAATCCAAATTATCCAATCGGATAATTTGATTTTATCTATATAATGAACACCCCTGATCAAAATAGTAAACTGGTCTTAACTTAATCTATCTAAATATGGAAATAACATATCAAATGAATAGTAAAAGGTAATCACAAACCTTTTATATATATATATATATATATATATATATATATATATATATATATAATCTACTGTGGTTTTGTTTAAACACCTCCAATTGTTCAAAAATTTGAATTCCAAACTTCCCTTCTAGTATTGTTCCAAGAATATCTCCATACTCCAATGGATTCAATTGATTGCCGATTGGGGATTCAATTGATTGCCGATTGGGGATGCAAGAATCAATTTGGTTAGGCATCGAGAATGAGAGAACTGATTTCACTTAGTTGTTGTTTGTTTTTTACGAGGTAAAATATGTACAATCTACAGATCAAATCTTCAAAAGAAAAGTTAACCAAACGTCTGTATTCAGATTGTTATAATAAACTGAAATTATAACAAACTCTTTTCTTTTTCTAACTCAATTTATTTATTTATATATATTTTTTAAACTTTAAATAAGAACTAAGGAAGAACGAAAAAATAAACATAAAAAAATTGAGATCTTTAGTGGAATTGTGTGTTTATACAATATGCATTTCATACGATGCTTTTTGGCTTTTTTTCATTAATAATGCAATGAACATACTATGATGCTGGATGGTCCTACACCTATTTCAAGATCATACTAGAAAACACAAAGATACATGATTAAATATCATTTCAATGTATATCCTGATGTGTATTTGGACCACTTCAAGAATCCACCAATACGACTCGGATTTCCAACACCACAATTGACTTGAAAATTGGAGCTTGGAATTGAATTTGCAGCGGGATAACACAAAGAACAAGAACAAAAGACAAGAACAAAGAACAATGACAAGAAAGATAAAAGGATAGTATGAATACCAAACTAGACTTATAGCTTTAAACTTCGGTGAAAACAAATCAAGACCTATTGATTTGAGTTCAGTCAAAACAAGTTACGACCTATTAACTTGAGTTCAAGATCAGAATCAGGAAAACACGTCCCAACAAAGACTAATTTCGAACTATACTGTAACGACGTAAATTTTAAAACCAATTTTTTATTTTTGTAAACATCAAAAACATCGATTAATATTTCAAATTCAAACATAACAATATTGTCACAACAGAATACATCCCAAAGATCATAAAATAGTTTTCCCCCAATAATGTGTACGATCACGCCGGCGCCTTCCCACGGTCCTCGCTAGTACCTGAAACACATAACACAACAACTGTAAGCATAAATGTTAGTGAGTTCCCCAAAATACAACTTACGCACATACGCCTTTCCAGGCCCTGACCTACCGGTCCATGTTTCTCAGGGGACTTCCGTCCCGACTAGGTAAACCTTCCGGTCCTACCCACGTCAACCTTACGGTCCACATCACAACGCCTTCCGACCCATAACATATTCGCCTTCCGGACCATAATATAATGCCTTCCGGCCCATATCAAGCATATCATACATGGCACATATAACGAATAACTTATCACACGTAATACATATATCTCTTAATATATCCGACCTTCCGGTCACACAGTCAAACCCTTCCGGGTACAGTATAGTGAGAAAACTCACCTCGTAGAAAGTCTAAGATCTCGCATCCTCGCTATCACCGAATCCCAATGACGACTCTACCTCGCCTAAACATAAAATATCATTTAATACACAAAGACTTCCACCACTAAAACTTTATCCCTTATCATCATTCCTCAGAGGGTAAAAGACCATTTTACCCTTCCTTGACCTAAAGTCCTCATGTTGACCAAAACCCTAAAAGTCAACAAAAGTCAACACTGAGAATACGCGGGGGGTACTGTTAGATGTACGCGGGGCGTACATCGCCAATCCCCTGGATCGGGGTCTCCACCCAGTACGCTGCGCGTAACCATCAGAATCAGCCACTCTTCATTTCTGGTCTTAATCGGTTAAGCCATTACTCCAACTTCTAGATCCGACTCTTTTAGTGTGTCTAAACCCATAAAGTCGAGACCTTTAAGCCTTGACATGGCTGTAAAGGATCCAACATCACATAACAACATTCTATTCAAACTCAAGGACCTAGATCTCATGCATGGTGCAATATCCACGTCCAAGATGTCATTTTTATGAGTCTACAACTCCAATAGATCAGAAATATGAAGTATCTAAGCTTATGGAGGTCATTTGAACAAAAGTCTCCACCTTTGGGACTTAAACACTAGAAAATGATACCTTAAGCATATAACATGAACCAAGTGACAAGATCCGAACTTTTTACCTGATAATGAAGCTTTAACCCTTGCAAAGCTCAAATCTACACTTGAGCACCACTTCTAGCCTCTCCAATAAGCTCTTCTTCTCCTTTGCAACCTTGGAATGGCACCACCAAGCTTAGAATGCACACATAAAGGCTTAAGAACGAAGGTACACACTATTTAGGGTTTCACTCTGAGGGATGGTGGCTGAGAAGTCCAGCCACACATTCCTTTTATAGCCCTCCAAAGAGATTAAGGTTTTTGGATCTGGGCGAGTTACGCCATGCGTAACCTTGGGTACGCCCATCGTACCTGAGGGGGAATGCATCCAATTGAGGCGCGCGAGTACGCGCAGCGTACACCTTGTACGCCCAGCGTACTTGCCTACCATGAAAACCCTAAATTAACAACTCAACCAAGATGCAAGGCCAAAAGAAGAATACCTGGATTTCGCCCCCGAAGTCTCATACTGAAAACAACTCTGGATACTGATCCCGCATCTCAGACTCGGACTCCCATGTCAGCTCGGACCCCTTCCGATGTTGCCACTGCACTTGTACCAGGGGTACTTCCTTGTTCCTCAGAACCTTAACTTTCCGATCCCTGATCGCTACTGGTCTCTCCACATAGTGCATCCACCTGAATATCATCTAATAGCACCACTTCCGACTCGTCGACAATACATTTGCTCATCTACGAGACATGAAAGGTATCATGGATCTGCCCCAACTCAGCAGGTAGATCCAACCGGTAGGCTACCCGGTCTACCCTAGCAATTACCCTGAAGGGTCCAATATACCGGGGTCTGAACTTGCCCCTCTTCCTGAATCGTATCACTCCTTTCCAAGGAGAGACCTTTAGGAGCACAAGGTCACCAACCTGAAACTCGAGCTCGGACCGCCGCCTGTCCGCATAACTCTTCTAGCGACTCTGCGTAGTCAACAACCTCTGCCTGACCTGCTGAATCTACTCGGTCGTCTGGAGTACAATCTCTGTGCTACCCATCACCCGTTGCCCCACCTCTCCCCAGCAGATGGGGGTGCGACACCTCCGCCCATACAACAGCTCAAAGGGTGGCATACTAATGCTCGAATGATGGCTGTTGCTGTACGAAAACTCTGCTAAAGGTAGATAGGTGTCCCAGCTCCCTCCAAAATCCAAAACACTTTCTTGGAGCATATCCTCAAGCGTCTGAATCGTCTGCTCGCTCTGTCTGTCTGTGTGCGGGTGGTATGCGGTACTGAAATGCAGTCTCGTACCCAACTCCTCATGAAACTTCTTCCAAAACCTGGAAGTAAAACGCACATCGCGATCTGAAACAATCGAAATCGGAACCCCATGCCGCGATACCACCTCCCTCATGTATAATTCCGCCAACTTCTCCGCAGAAGAGCTCTCGCTGATGGATAGAAAATGAGCGCTCTTCGTCAATCTATCCACGATCACCCAAATCGCATCGACTCCCCTCGCAGTCCGCGGCAATTTGGTGATAAAATCCATGGTAATTTGTTCCCACTTCCATTCGGGAATCTCTAGCGGCTGCAATTTACCGTGCGGACGCTGGTGCTCGGCCTTAACCTGCCGATAAGTTAGGCATCTCTCAACAAACCATGCAACATCCCTTTTCATACAGAGCCACCAATACTCCTTCCTCAGGTCCAAATACATTTTTGTGGCCCCGGGATGGATCGAGAATTTCGATCGATGCGCTTCCTCCATCAAAATAGTACGTATACCGCCCACAAACGGTACCCAAATCCGACCCTAAAAAGTCATAAGCCCTCGACCATCCGCAACGAATCCTGATACCTGACCTACAACTCGCTCCCTCTTCTGATTTTCTGGTTTCGCAGCCTCAGCCTGAGCTCCTCGGATGGTATCCAAAATCGGAGTCATCACCGTCAACCTCATACAAATATCTCGGATCGGGGCGCTTTCCGTCCTCCGGCTCAACGCATCGGCTACCACATTAGCCTTGCCCGGGTGGTACAGGATCTCACAATCGTAATCCTTCACCACATCCAACCATCTCCTCTGTCGCATATTCAGATTTGGCTGATCCATCAAGTACTTCAGAATCTTGTGGTCCGTGTAGATGGTACACCAAACCCCATAAAGATAATGCTGCCAGATCTTGAGGGCAAACACCACCGCCCCCAATTCCAGGTCGTGGGTGGGATATCTCGACTCATGAGGCTTCAACTGCCTCGAAGCATACACTATCACATGTCACCTCTGCATAAGCACCGCCCCCAAACCCGATATAGATGCATCACAGTACACCACAAAATCCTCCATCCCTTCCGGGAGTGCAAGCACCGGGGCCTCGCACAATTTCTGACGAAAGGTATCGAATGAGGACTGCTGCTCCGGTCCCCACGAAAATGCAACACCCTTCCGGGTCATCCTAGTAAGTGGCACGGCGATCTTAGAGAAATCCTTGATAAAACTTCGATAATAGCCGTCCAATCCCAGAAAACTCCTGATCTCAGTGGGCGATCTCGGCACCTCCCATTTCAGCACCGCCTCAATCTTGGCCGGGTCGACCAATATCCCTTTCTGATTAACAAGGTGCCCAAGGAACTGGACCTCTCGTAACCAGAAATCACACTTGGAAAATTTGGCATACAACCTCTCTGATCTCAATACCCCAAGAATTTCCCTCAAATGCTCCTCATGCTACTCCCTAGACCTCGAATATACCAAAATATCATCAATGAATACGATCACCGACTGATCCAACATCGGCCTGCATACCCGGTTCATAAGATCCATAAACGCGGCCGAGGCATTGGTGAGCCCAAAAGGCATCACCACAAACTCATAATGTCCATAACGAGTTCTGAATGCAGTCTTCTGAATATCATCATCCCGAACCCTCATCTGATGATAACCCGGCCTCAAGTCTATCTTGGAGAACCAAGATGCCCCCTGCAACTGATCGAACAAATCGTTGATCCTAGGTAACGGATACCAGTTCTTAACCGTCAACTTGTTTAATTCCCGGTAATCGATACACATCCGGTGTGAACCATCCTTTTTCTTGACGAACAAAATCGGTGCTCCCCAAGGTGAGCTACTCGGTCGAATAAACCCCTTCCCCAACAGCTCCTGAAGCTGCAAGGATAACTCCTGCATTTCCGGTGGAGCGAGACGATAAGGCGCCTTGGCGATGGGCGCCGCTCCCAGAACCAAATCGACACGGAACTCCACTTGCCTTTCCGGAGGCACACCTGGTAACTCTTCGGGGAACACATCCGAAAACTTGCATACAACAGGAACGTCGTCAACCGAATTGGGCCTCCCTGCGGCTACTCGAGTATCCATCACGTAGGCTATGAATCCATTGCAGCCCTACTGCAAACTCTTCATTTCTGGTCTTAATCGGTTAAGCCATTACTCCAACTTCTAGATCCGACTCTTTTAGTGTGTCTAAACCCATAAAGTCGAGACCTTTAAGCCTTGACATGGCTGTAAAGGATCCAACATCACATAACAACATTCTATTCAAACTCAAGGACCTAGATCTCATGCATGGTGCAATATCCACGTCCAAGATGTCATTTTTATGAGTCTACAACTCCAATAGATCAGAAATATGAAGTATCTAAGCTTATGGAGGCCATTTGCACAAAAGTCTCCACCTTTGGGACTTAAACCCTAGAAAATGATACCTTAAGCATATAACATGAACCAAGTGACAAGATCCGAACTTTTTACCTGATAATGAAGCTTTAACTCTTGCAAAGCTCAGATCTACACTTGAGCACCACTTCTAGCCTCTCCAATAAGCTCTTCTTCTCCTTTGCAACCTTGGAATGGCACCACCAAGCTTAGAATGCACACACAAAGGCTTAAGAACGAAGGTACACACTATTTAGGGTTTCACTCTGAGGGATGGTGGCTGAGAAGTCCAGCCACACATTCCTTTTATAGCCCTCCAAAGAGATTAGGGTTTTGGATCTGGGCGAGTTACGCCATGCGTAACCTTGGGTACGCCCAGTGTACCTGAGGGGGAACGCATCCAATTGAGGTGCGCGAGTACGCGCATCGTACACCTTGTACGCCCAGCGTACTCGCCTACCATGAAAACCCTAAATTAACAACTCAACAAAGATGCAAGGCCAAAAGAAGAATACCTGGATTTCGGGCTGTTACATATACACAACAAATCTATATGAACAACTGTTCAACTTTATATTTTCGACATAACACTGTATACTACAAATGATAGACTGTCTACTACAAATGATAGACATGGCTATATATAGCCTACAAAAATAACGGTAAAACTAATCAAAGTTCACTCTAATAACTAGGCCAATTAATGGCTTCATTAAATGCTAAATTTAAAAGAATAAATAGATGCTAGAAGTTAGTCTTGGAAAATAATGTCTTGGGAAGTGGAAAAGTAAATGTCCGCGGAAGTGGAAAAGGTTGCTCTTGAATTTCCAAGGCGAGATTGTGATACTACCAAGGCGTCTTAAACCTCCGAGGCCTCGCATTCGCATCGAACTCCTCGGGACAGTCAATCTCATTCGCATCCAAGTCATTTACAACTAATTTATCCATCGTACCCAAATGTCTCATTGGAGCCGAGACAACTTTCGCACCCATCCCCCCTCTCGCAACTAGACTCCTCTTCGCACCGAATCACAAGCAAATGCGAACATAATCACAACATACCATAAATGATTGCAACTCCTTTTCAAACGTTCGCCCCCATTCCCATTCGTTCGCATTCATCAACAACCACAACTTTTCGCAATCAATCACAACCACTTTCAACCCCTTGCAATCAAATTGTATTGCATTTTTATATCAGTTTTCATAATTAAAGGAAATTGGAACCAATCGCAAACTTGCAATGTGAAAGGTCTTCCCAGTTCGCATCAATAATGCCTCACCATCCATTCCCTTGTTTCGATTTCAGAACAGATTCCTTCGCTTCCGTTTGCAAAATAGACCTTGAAGTATCGCCATCCAATTCACATCATATCCAAAACCCCAAATCAAAGATGAATAATGAAAGATCAAACTAGAAGAAATTACCAACTGCTAATTATTTGAACCAAAATCATAGGGAAACAACTAACTAAAGCCCTGTTCCAAATATAAACATAAGAATCATTAAGAAATTAATTGATTGCTTCAAGTTTTTTACATTTTCACAATTGGTTCAATTTGAACACTTGCTTCAACCTTTGATTGTGATACATGGGTTCAATCGTGAAGATACCTAATTTTGTGGCTAATTATTTTATCTTTCTCGAGGTAATTTCTTTAATACGTTAAGCATTTCCGTTTAATCAAGAAGTAGGTTGTAACGACCCAAAAATCAAGGGTAAAAATTTCATTTTTCATTATAGTCAAACAAAAATGTTACTTCATTCAATCATTCAAAACATTACTTAATTAAAGCGTCTATCAGAATTATGTCCCAAAATCTCACAATGCGGAAAGCTCGGGTGTGTGCATTGCGATCAAGCTGAGCCCTTCCTTTCCTAAAAAATGATACCTGAAACCATAAACAAAAATGTAAACACAAAGCTTAATGAGTTCTCTAGAGCATACCCCACATAATCCACATAACCGCATAAACCATATCAATCACATAGGTCATATCAGTCATATAAGGCATATCAATCACATAAGCGTATAACGATGCCATGGGCTCTTCCAAATGGTCTTACACCTAAGTGTCATGGGCTCCCCCATGGTCTTTACATGGAAATCCACGGGCTCCCCCACATGGTCTGACATCCAAGCACCATGGGTCCCCTATGGTCTTTCATGCAAGTATCACAAAGACAACTAGCACATCACTGATCACATAAACAACTAATATACCACATATCACATAAACAACTAGTATACCACATATCACATAACAATGCATATAAGCATATAAGGATGCCGTGGGCTCCTCCTAGGGTCTTACTCCAGGATGCCATGGGCTCCCCCACATGGTCTTCCACTTATGTGTCATGCGCTCCCCAATAGTTTTTACCTGGAAAGCCATGGACTCCCCCACATGGTCTAAAATCCAAGTGCCATGGGCTCCCCTATGGTCTTTACCTGAATAGCCATGAGGTCCCCTACATGATCTTACATCGAAGTGTCATGGGCTCCCCAATAGTCTTTCATGCAAATATCACATAAACAAATAGCATATCATATAACATATAACCAACTGGCATACCACCTATCACTACGTTAACTAGTGTACCACATATCACAAAATGGGTCAGCATTGGTGCCTTCGACCCATTGGTATGGTGAGGAGACTCACCTCACATTGCTGAAGTCCCACGGATAAAACCCTTGCTACTGAATGACAGATTCTCAAACTGTCCATATCAAAACAACACCCAATTAATAATTGGGTTCCAATACATAACCATAAGTCCATGCTTGGGGAAAAAAATACTACTTTACCCCTAACTTAGCTTTATTCAGTCCAATGCCCAATCCAAAGGCCAAAAAGTCAAACTATGGGCCAAAGCCCAACACATGGCCTAATTTTCCATATTGGGCCCAAACCTCTACATGGGCTTATCTTAAGGCCCAACCATTTAGTCCAGTCCAACCACTTGGTATTCCAATGGTCCAACCTCTCATAATCCTTAAGGCCTAGTTATGACCCATTTATGGCCTAATTTTCCAAATTTGGCCCAAACCCTCACATGCCTTACCCTAAGGCCCATCCATATATTCTTAGTCCATATGATTCTTCTTGGATGGCCCATCAATAGCCTAATCACCAAAACCCAATAGAAACGCCCAACTTAAGGCCTAAGCAAGATTTGGGTTTTCATATAAAATGACAATTAGGGTTAAGTGTTTCTTACTTAACCCATTAACGACTTAACCATATAATGACTTAATACATTAAGTCCATCAATCTATTAGGTTAACCATATAATATGGTCAGGCTTAATACATAATTCCAATCCAGTCATCTTAAAGTGTCGATCCTAATAGTCCAAAGCCCATATATCCAAAATTAGGGTTTCTTAAACCCTAATTAGGGTTTCCAACCCATTACAATCTAATTAGGCCTAAAAGCTAAGTCCTTAGTCCCATTAGGGTTTCATTAGGTCAATTAGGGTTTTCCTAAGTCGGGCACCACCCACTACCACCTTGGGTAGTGGTGGTCAACGACGACTCACGATGGTAGCCACCACCTCACGGTGGTTATTATGATTCTAGTCCCATTATATCCAAGCATCCAAAAGCAAGCTAAACACAAGTAAAAGCACACCGCCACCCAACACGGCCGCTGGTGGCGATGGAAAGGCGGTAGCCACCACCTCACGGTGGTGGTTATGAGTTTTCTTGATTATACAAGTCACTAATTACAATTTACAATGCCAAAATCCCAAATAACACACACACACACACACACTAAGATAAACACACACACACACAACCACCCTTGTGGTGGTTGGCGGTGGTACAAGGTGGCAACCACCACGTCACGATGGTGGTGATTATGATCTTTAACCAATACAACACCAATGGTTCTCCAAATATCAATCCAAATGGACCTGAAAGCCCACAGCTACCCGTGATGGTGGCTAAAAGTGGCAGAATGGCGACAACAGATGGTGGAACGACGATAGCAGGTGGTGGTGATGAGTTTCCTTCCGTTTCCTAGCCAAGCAAAGATATACACAACATTATCTTTACAAGATACACTCATACACAAAACAAATCACGCATACAGCCACCTCCATATGGTGGTTGGTGGCGGCAGAAAGAGACGACATGGAGGCAACCACCATGATTGGCAGCCATGGTGCTTTTTATCGGGTATTTTCGGCATAAAAACACACATGCCACACCGCAAATGCCAACTGCAACATGTATACTCGAACACATACTCCCACAGCCACATCCTAGGAGACGGACGTCGCCAAAAAAGGAAAAAAAATGGCGACCAAAAAGGGCAATGGTGGCAGAAACGATGTATACGACTCCATATACACCGAAAAGAGTGAAGGGCAGGAGAGGTAAGTTGTGGTTACTTTTATAGTCTAGGATTTCATCCATACAAAACCCTAATTCACCATGACTCTTCACATCACATAGGCCTTTTTGGGCTAAACCTTTATGGACTCTTATATAGGTTTAGTCCAACCCTAGTCAACATGGATCATGGGTCCAACTATAAGTATTAATGGTTTACCTAATCAGTCCCCATAACTTTAATCACTCTCTTTTGATCACTAAATTAATTCCAAATTAATTCTTGACCAATACTAATTAAATAATGTGATTTCTTAATTAATATATTATACTTATAATATATTAATAAATGACAATAACCTCTTTTGAAATATCCATCCTATCAAATTGTCCAGAGAGTTGCAACCCAAATAGACCATGCTATTTTTCGGGTCAAGTACACACTAATTATAGTTATGGGCTTAGACACATAATCAAACTATCTTTCACTTGGATAAGTCTAATAACTATAATTTCAAATGAGCCTTCAAAATCCAATTAGAAATTGTAGCTCTCTAAATCCGTTCGTCAAATCTTGATGTGTCCATTATATAAGAGATCATATAATCCTCTGTTCTTCAAGATATCATGCAGACCAATACACATAACATATGTTGGGTTTTGTGTACTAAACACTCCTATGGTGCACATACAACCCTAGATGCTTTGGATCTATGTTTTCTCTAGTTATACATGAAACAAAAATTATCCAAAGCATGAAGCCTACAACTAACATACAATTTGATATTTACAACATCAAATCAAGTTAGATGAATACCTCTTAACTGTAGCTTGTAGAATTTGGACTTTCAAGAGCTTAGCACCTCAAGTGTGATGCCTCAAACAAGTCACAAACACCATGAACAGTTGGATGAATATGGTAGAAGGTTATACACACCAAAAATCGACTATTCTCTTCATAGAATACACTAGTCATGATTTTAGGGTTTTCGGGAATACATGTATATAGTGTAGAATTCCAAGAGTTATATGCAAACCCTAATTCTTAGACTTAGGCTTATGATCCAATAACTCATATGAACTAACTCTTCCTGGACTCTCACATAAACTTAGTCGATCATGGATCAATAGCACAAAACCATATGTATCACTAATTTACATGATCAGTCCTCGTTAATTTAGTTAATCTCTTTTGATCACAAAGTTAATTCCAAATTATTTCTTGATCAATACCAATTAAATAATATGATTTATCAATTAATATGTTATACTTAAAATATATTAATAAATCACAAATAACCTCTTTCACAAATATCCATCCTATCAGATTATTCTGGTGAAGGCAACTCAAAATGGACCATGCTACTCTCGGGTCAAGTACATACCAATCATAGTTATGGGCTTAGACACCTAATCCAATAGTATCCCACTTGAATAAGTCTAATAACTATTCTGGCAAGTACGACTCCCAAAAATTAACTAGCAATCATAGCTCTTAAAAGCTGATGTCGAACTCTGACCTAGTCAATGACGCGTTCATTAGATAAGAGATCATATATTCCTCGATTTTAGATATCGTATGAACTAAGATATGGATTATAATCATTCTCTATGCTCATGTGTTGTTTCCAGATTTCTGATTTATGATGACTGACTAATTGAACAAACCAAATCAGTCCAGGCTTGGCCAAGCGCTCAGGGTTGTCATCACTAAATCATCGGGGGGCCCACATATATCGCTTTTATCCCTCTTAGGATAAAAGGAATGGATAAACTTAGATGCATATTCTTGCTATATTTTCTCATTGAATCACACACAATGATATGTTTTATAACACTAAGTTACTAGTGTGTTTTCACATCATCAATGTGTAACCGAATTGCAAACTACAACTATATATATCTATTTCAAGAATATAAGATATTATTGTCTCACAATCACTTGTGATAAAATCCATAAAGTGATTCAGATGAGCGTGGGTTTAATCCAATACTCAAATCTTATTATAGGAATACTGACGAATACTGTAACAAACTTGTGTTATATCTAACTCTTAGACAATATACAGACGGATTCATGATAGTCTTGCCTCAATACCCACTTCCAAAGTATGATCGAATGTGGATGGTTTGAATAATCTTATTATTCAGGAAGTCAAAACATGCTAAGTGAAACATAAGAACAATCGAATCTAATATGGTCTCAAAACTTTTGAATATAAATAAAACACCTTTCATTTAATCACCATATTGATTACACATTATTCATTGTATAATGTTTTGATTAATCAACTTAATACTTGAATTAAAACAATAGTCATTCCATGCTCCAAGAATACACACTATGTTTTCCTATGGTCCTTACTTTTTGAAATATATCAATTCTAAACATTTCCAATGACACTCATTTCACAATTCCAAATCCTTATTGTAAGTGTAAGAATACCAAGTCCTTGCCACTTATTGTAATCTGTTAGATTCTAAGCTTATATGCAGTGATCCTTTTGTAACAACTATGTACACAAGTCACATAGACTTTTCCAATTACAAAACTTTCCATTGGAGATTGTTACAGGACAATTCTGTAGATACGAATTCTCATATTCAAAGCACATTCCTTTGAACATTCTTCTTGCATAAAACTTTCTAACTTACTCCTTGATTCTTGATATCCAACTCCCCTTATGGAAACTTTTCCATAATTGCCATATGACTATCCAATCGAAATAGAATCCTATCTATTCAGAATTATATCAATATGGTCCATTTAATACAATACTTCTAACTATCCTTAAGCAACCAATCCTTAGCGAACCTCAGATCGTCCTCAACAGTTTAATAAATTTAGTCATATCCGGTTCTAGTCCTTATCCCCTCTAATGCCCTAGGCATTTGGAAAATTAGAACACGTGACTATTATAGCAGATGCAATCGATCCTATACCCGAAGCATATAGGATATGATCCATAATGTCTTACATAAAGACATGAGACTAGACCAGTCTCTTACTATAACACTTCCATATATAGAATTCCTATGTTGAAACATTCCAAAATGGTGTGTATATATATATATATATATATATATATATATATATATATGTATGTATGTATGTATATATATATATATATATATATATATATATGACAACCCGAAATCTCTATATGAAATTCAATTCAATCAATCAAAAAGTCATACTCATTTCTACTATCTGTTATAGTGTTTAGAGTCAGTCTGAGGCTCTCTAAGCCTAGTGCACTTAAGGGTTGACTGTTGGGAAGCATTATCTTGGAATCAATAGTTTGCACTCGAGCCTAGAACACCTTCATAGATGGTTCACGGTTGCAAACTAGGTTCATTGTTGGATAAGGTGTCTAAGTCCATAACTATTTCTGGTATGTACTTGACCCGATCCGGCATGGTCCATTTGGGTTGCATGGCACCATGCAATTGGATAGACTAAATGAGATAAATAACACTTGTGGTTTATTAATATATTATAAGTTCTAATATATTAATAATATTATTTAATTAGTTTGATCAAGAATTAATTTAGAATTAATTAAGTGATAAAAAGATAACTAATTAGATATATGAGCTGCTTATGTAAATCATCCATATCTTGTATAGTGGGCTAAGAGGCTCCATGGATAATCAAGTTGGGTCAAACCCATTGGATGCTCCATGGAGGCCCCATGGGAGTTACAAACCCATGGGTAATGGAAATGAAGAGTCATGACACATTAGGGTTTACATGGTGTAACCCTAGATGTGTCAACACTATATAAAGCTCATGTTTCTCCCAAAATCGGCTAGACATGCATACTTGAGGGCTAGAGCTGATTTTTTACGAGTGTTATACTTTCTCTCCAAGTTTACTGCATAACATTTGGTGTTGTGTGAAGCATTTGAGGCATCACACTTAGGGTGCTAGGCTCACAAGGTTTCAAGGATCAAAATCAACAACAAGGTATGTAGTTCTATCTTTTATTCAAGTTAAAATTGTTCCCCATGTATGCTAGATAGGATCATAACCTTGGAAATCAACTTTGCATCATAATTAGACAAACATAGATCCAAGGTCATTAGGGTTGCATGTACACATAGGAAGTGTTAGAATGCTCAAAACCCATAAGTGGTATCAGAGCCTAGGCTTGTTTGTTGATTATTTGTGCAAATTGTTGAAAAAAATCGATTCTTCTGTTTTCTGCTCGTATGAGCTCACCGAGTCCATGGGGGGACTCGACGAGTCCATGACCAAATGCAAGCTACTCGTCGAGTTTGTTCTTGCACTCGACGAGTAGAAGCTGTAGTTTTCACAATTTCGATTTTAGTTGTTGGAAATGGACTTGAAACATTACCCTAAATTGTTTTGGTTCTTGTAAATATGTTTTAGATGGTGTAATGTTTATGCTAATCCATTTGCAATGACAATTATAAAAAATTACAAGTTTTTAAAGTGTAATTTTTGATTCTTGAAAGTGTTCATATTCGTGTTCTTGTTCTTATGATGTTTAGATGATCATAGGGATTGTTTGTAACCTATGTGGTAGATTAATTCATGATCATTATGTATTTTAATGGAGTCCATAACTTGTCCTCAAGTTATGGAAAACCAAAAGTCACTTTGTTAAAAACCATTAAAATAACACATGAGTTATAAAATGAAGAGTCTTCATTTTAATACTCTATTAACTCATAAGTTACAAGAAATGAAAAGTTTTGAAAGTTTACAAAACTTGCCCTCAAGTTTTGGAACAAGTAAATTCTTGATTAAAACTTTAGTTCCAACCCTTAGAATTTTAAAAATTAAAATTCAACCCTTATACTTATAATATTATAAGTTGATAATATATATATATATATATATATATATATATATATATATATATATATATATGTATGTATAAGAACAAGTCGTCTTACCGCTAGTACGCCTCATTCATGAAGCCAGTCTATAAGGTGGGTATAAGGTTGTTGTCTATAAAATGGCAACTTAATGGGTGTCCACTCTCACCCACCACTTACTTGACTGGTAGAGGGTCGTTAGCCGAACGGGTAGGACAATGACTTAAAAATTCTCATTAAAAGTATAATGATTATTATAAAGTAACTAAATGTTTTAGAAATACCCAATCTTAGTTACTTTAGGAAAAATGTGAATAAGGTGCTAATCCATGAAATTACACTTTCCACCTTGTTTAAGTCGTTGGTGGAGCATGTGTGGTTTACCGGCACACTAACTTGGACTTAAAAAGGAAGGAAAAGGATGACTTAAGGTTTTTCATGAGGTCGGAATGAGCACGTGTGGTTTACCGGCACAACGATTAAGTGAAAAACATTAAGGGTACCAAGTAATTTGCATGGTTACTTCACACCTTGTTTTGTGATCCTCGGTATCCCAGTCACAAAACATGAAGGGCACACTCGAGATTGAAACATGCCATTGAAAAGTTCAATGAATCTCAAAGAATCTAGGAATTTCTAAAAAGCCAAATAAAACCTAATAATTTATGTTTCGTTTTCATGGTGAAAATTGGTAAATCGTCATTCACCTACCTTTCAAATATGTTATAACTTAGATTACGGCATCCCTCTTCTAGGTTATAATATATTGTGATTGGATCCTAGCCATAATATTATATTTGGGTGTTTTATTAAGGACTATCCCTATATCTAAACTAAACTTACTTTCTTCCTTTCAGATGTCTTCCAACAATGCTACTCCTTGCTCAAACCCTACTGGCTCCTTCTCTCTCATGAACCTTTATGGGAGAGTCATCTTTGATGGATCCAACTTTACTGACTGGATCAGAAATATCAGATGGTCACTCATTACGAGAACAAGGAATATGTTCTTGACAAGGAGCTCAAGGTGCCTGAGCCAACTGCTACTCCTGAGGAGCGTGCTGAATATGAGGTTCATGAAAGAGATGCTACAAAAGTGGCATGCATCATGATGGCCACCATGATAGCCGAGCTCCAAAAGTCCTATGAGGACTACTATCCTTTTGAGATGCACCAGGATTTGATGGACCGCTACCATCAGAGTGCTCGTCAAGAGCGATATGAAATCATATCCTCTATGATCACAACTCGAAAGAAAGATGGTGAACCCATCACAAGCCACATACAGAAAATGCAAAGGTATGTGGATCGATTGATGAAGTTGAATGTGAACTTCCCTGAGGAGTTAGCAATAGATATTATTTTGCACTCCTTACCTTCGTGTTATGATCAGTTCCGCATGACATACGACATGAATAAGGAGGAAGTTACACTTATCAAACTTCATGGACTCCTAAAGACCGCAAAATCAGGTCTTAAAGGTAAGTCGGTTGTGACCACTCCTACTTCTACTCCGAACTCAGCACCTGTCCTGGCAATCGAGAAAGGTAGAGGGAAGAAGAGAAAGAACCCTTCGAAGGGTACCACGGGTAAGACCCTTGATGGCTCCTTTTCTAGCGGAACCAAGAAAGGTTTTGTTACACCTTCTTCTGATCCCAAAGAGGTTGAATGCTTCTACTACCACGAAAAGGCGCACTGGAAGCGTAACTGTCCGAAGTACCAGCAAGATTTGAAGGATGGGAAAGTTAAACCCAACCATGCAGGTATTTACACTATCTCATCTAATAATTCACTCTATTCTAACTCTTGGGTCTTTGATACTGGTTGCGGTATTCATATTTGTTCTGAATTGCAGGGACTAAGAAGAAGTGAGAATGTGGAGCATCGAAAGATAAACTTGATCATGGGGAATAGGAAAGTTTCACCTGTCATCAGGATTGGAGTTTATACTTTGTTGCTTTGTAGTGGATTTACTTTATATTTAAATAAATGTTGTTATTCGCCAGAAATGGTAAGAAATGTTATTTCCTTTCATGCTTTGTATAAACATGGTTTTACCTTTTCTTTTGATAATGAAATTGGTGGAATAAATGCTTAATTTAATAATGTGTTTTATTTTAAAGCATTACCTTGTGATGGTGTGTATGAAGTTGTGTCTGTTGTAGATAATTTAGGAAATAATGTATTGTGTATTGATTCTACTAATGATAATAACTTGGCTAAAACATCATTATGGCATTGTCGTCTTGGACATATAAGCAAGAAACGCGTAGGCCAACTCCAAAATGATGGAGTTTTGGAATCATTTGAGCTAAAGTTAGATGATAGTTGTGAATCATGCTTACTTAGAAAAATGACAAAGTCACCCTTCACTGGTTCTTGTGAGAGGGGTGAAGGTTTGTTGGATCTTGTACACACAGATGTATGTGGACCCTTCAAAACTGCCACAAGGGATGCTAATCGTTATTATGTGACTTTTACAGATGATTATAGTAGATATGGATATGTCTACTTAATCAAGAATAAGTAAGAGACCTTTGAAAGGTTTAAAGAGCTTAAACAGGAAGTCAAGAATCAATTGGCCAGGAACATTTAGATGCTTCGATCCGATCGTGGTGGTGAGTATCTTAGTACTGAGTTCCTCAACTATCTAAGGGAATGTGGGGTTGTATCACAATTGACACATCCTAGGACACCACAGTTGAATGGTATAGCTGAGAGGCGTAATCGAACCTTGTTGGACATGGTTCGTTCCATGATGAGTCGAGCTACGCTACCAATCTCATTTTGGGTGTCTGCCTTAGAGACTGCCACCCATATCCTTAATCTGGTCCATATAAAGAAGGTTGCCAAAACACCTCACGAGATGTGGACTGGAAAAGTTCCTAGTCTATCCCATATCAAGGTTTGGGGTTGCGAGGCTTTCGTGAGACGCGAGACTCATGACTAGCTCAAACCTCGAAGTGAGAGGTGTATTTTCATTGGCTACCCACAGAAATCCTTTGGTTACCTCTTCTATAGACCTAGTGAGAATGTGGTCTTTGTAGCAAGGAGGGTTGTCTTTCGAGAGAGAGAGAGAGAGAGAGTTCATAAGCCAAGGAGATAGTGGGAGGCTAATTGACCTTGAAGAACTTCAAGAGTCAAGTGGTGAAGGAACCTCAAACCCTAGCAGTCAACTTGAGGAGGAACCTCTTGTTGATCCAATTATACCTCCAATTGTACCTCTGAGGCGTTCCACAAGGGTTAGGAATGAACCTGAGCATTATTATGGTTTCCATATTACTGCGGAAGGTGAGACACTTGTTAGTGATGGGACACTGATAAGTCTGGATGAACCTAATAGCTATGCGGAAGCCATGGCAGGCCCCGAGTCTACTAAATGGAAAGAGGCAATGGATAGTGAGATACAATCCATGTATGACAATCAGGTCTGGGACTTGGTTCACAATGTGCCAAGTGGTAAGACAGTTGGGTGCAAATGTACACACTTATAAGGCATGGCTGGTTGCAAAGGGCTTTTCTCAAACTCCAGGAGTTGATTATGATGAGACCTTTTCACCAGTAGCCAAGATTAAGTCTATTAGGGTATTGTTAGCCATAGCTGCATTTCATGACTATGAAATATGGCAAATGGATGTCAAAACCGCTTTCCTTAATGGAAAGTTGGCTGAGGATGTTTACATGAATCAGCCAGAGGGTTTTGTCAGCACAAAGTACCCTAATAGAGTGTGTAAGCTTGAGAAATCCATCTATGGATTAAAGCAAGCACCTCGCAGATGGAATCTTTGCTTTGATGAGAAGGTCAAAGAGTTTGGCTTTTCTAGGAGTGAAGATGAATCTTATGTATATGTCAAGGCTAGTGGGAGTATAGTTAGCTTTTTGGTGTTGTATGTGGATGACATACTACTCATAGGAAATGACATCCCAACTCTGCAGGAAGTTAAGTCCTCGCTTGGGAAGTGTTTCGCTATGAAGGACCTAGGAGAAGCTGCCTATATTCTAGGAATAAGGATCTTGAGAAACCAGAGTAAAACCTAATTGGACTTACTCAGAGTACATACTTGGATAAGGTGCTGAAGAGATTCAGCATGCAAGATTCCAAGAAAGGAGAGTTACCCATCTAGAGTAACACTAGGCTGAGTAAGACTCAGAGCCCGAGTACTGAGGATGAGATAGCAGAAATGAGTCGAGTACCTTATGCTTCGGTAGTAAGCTCGATCATGTATGCTATGACCTGTACACGTCCTGATGTAGCCTTTGCTTTAAGCATGGTTAGCAGGTATCAGGGGAATCCTGGTAAGGCTCACTGGACAGTGATAAAGAACATTCTCAAGTACCTGCGCAGGACTAAGGACTGGATCCTTATCCTTGGTGGGAGTGATGACTTGAGAGTTGTAGGGTATAGTGATGCTAGCTTCTAGACTGATAGGGATAATTTCCGCTCTCATTCGGGCTGGGTCTTTACCTTAAACGGAGGAGAAATCTCTTGGAAAAGTTCCAAGCAGGAGACAGTGGCTGATTCAACTTGCGAATCAGAGTATATAGCAGCAAGCGAGGCGACAAAAGAGGCTATGTGGCTAAAGAACTTCATTGGAGACCTTGAAGTTGTACCTGCTATGTCGAAGCCCATAAAGATATTCTGTGATAGTGAAAGTGCAGTTGCCTTAGCAAAGGAACCAAGGGATCATGGGAGATCCAGACACATTGACAGAAAATATCATTTCATCAGACATCGTATAGAAGAACGACTCCTCGTGACAAAGAGGGTATCATCGGATGAGAACCCTGCAGATCCCATCACGAAGGGACTGGGTAGGGTTAAGCATCTCCAACATACTAGGAGCATAGGGCTGAAAGATGATATTATTCTTAGTAGTTAGATAATTTTGAAATTTGTAAAATGTAATTGACATTTGATGATGAATAAAAGGTGTGTTTATTGATGAGTAAAGTGTTGCTATCCCTTGTCAATCATTTACTATTATTTCTTTTGCATGTTTTGACTTCCAGAATATTTATGTTGTTTTACATATTATTCAAATCATCCATAGTTAGTCATATGTTGGAAGTAGATATGAAGTAAGACTATCATGGGTTGGTTGTAGAGGTCTAAGATGTTGGACATGGCCTCAACACTCATGAGTGCTCATAAGTTCTGAGTATTGGATTCAACTCACGCTCGCTGGTATCACTTCATGGAATTTATCTCGAGTGATTGTGAGATGGTAATATCATATAAGTCTTCAAACCTAGAGATATGACTTGTTAACTATGAGTTAGTTATGCATTGAACGTGTGAAACCGCATTGGTAACTCAATGTTATAAAACGTGCATTTGTGTGTAATTTAACAAGTATTAGAACAAGCATATGAGTCAAAGTTTATCTGTTCCTTCTTTGATTAGAAGCTAATATCTGGGCCCCTCGATGATTTTGTTTTGACCTATTTATCGGGCCCGATCAGAACTAAATTGATGTGTTCAGTTAAGTTCTATGTCAAACAAATCGGAAATCGGGAAACAAATGCTGGACAATAAGTAACACCATGTTCCATTTGTTTGTCCGGCTGATATCTAAGAACAGAGGATTATATGATCCCTTATCTAAAATGGCGTACCATCATCTTCTCAGTTCCGAGAAACCTTGAAAAGAGCTACGATTGTTGATCGGTTGCTAAAGTATTACAATTATAGTTATTAGACTTATCCAAGTGAGAGATTGTTGGATAAGGTGTCTAAGTCCATAACTATTTCTGGTATGTACTTGACCCGACCCGGCATGGTCCATTTGGGTTGCATGGCACCATGCAACTGGATAGACTAAATGAGAGAAATAACACTTGTGGTTTATGTAACAACCTGGAATTTCGTGCCATCTCTTGCAACTCTTTCGTAGTTCAATTCAAGCAAACAATCGTCGTTTCCAAATTCGATTCCGATTTTTCCTGTTTAATTAAGTCATTAACTTCTACGTATCTAAAATGACTTAATGGGTGTCTTAATACATTTAGAAATCATTTTAACGCCACATATTAGTGATCGGAACATTTCTAGAATTTACCATATCGGGTTACGGCAACCTAATCGGGTACGACCAAAAGCCTCGCCTAACGCTGGTATCGGGTAGAATTCCACAGTGTCCAAAACTTAGACACTATATAAAGTGTTCTAAGCCTTCATTTGAAGCTTTTGGCCATTCTTCCATAAACACTTCCAACCTCTCTCCTCATCCATAATCAAAGGTCCAAAAACAAAGATTTAAGACTCCAAATCAAAGAGGTAACATCACTAACTTGTTATCTAACCTCTTTAGCCTTCAAATTGATGTTTAAATTGAGTTTTATGACCTAGAACATGTGTTTACAGCCAAGGATCAAGCTTGGGCTGTAAACACTTAAAAATGGGGTTTTTAAGCCAATTAACCCTTCCAAATCATAGTTGGGACTTAGATATGACCTTGAGGCTTGCAAATCTGGACTTGGAACACATTAAACATGAATTTTGAGGGACAAAATAGAGTTTATGGCCAAGTCTTGTTCTTGGGCCGTAAACTCCTCACACATGGGGATTTAACTCCTTAAAACATGTCAAAATGCCTTGTAACTTAACCAACAGCCTTGTGGTAAATCCTAGATCCAACTAAAAATAGTTTGGGGACCTTAAACACATCAAACACCCTACATATAAGAGTTTACGGCCTAGACACATATCCTTTGGCCGTAAACTCATAAATCTATGTCAAATGATGCCCCCAATTCACCCCAAAGGCTTGGATAAATTTCTAGAATCACATGTGATTGTTTTAAGTGTCAAAAATTAATTATTCTAGAACATAGGAGAGTTTACGGCCATAGAACATGCTTCTGGGCCGTAAACTCCTAAAAGTATGTTATATGGTGCCCAAAATTGATAACAAGGCTTGGAAAATTAACTAGAATCACATGTGATTGTCCCTTATACCTCAAATCAATTATCCTTGACCATAGTATAGTTTACGGCCGTAAACTCCAATTTTAGGGCCGTAAACTCCCTTCTAAGTGGTATAATTTCATTTAATCCATTCCAAGGCATTTTAGAAAGTCATTCCAACAAATCCCATGTCCAAACAAGCCATTAGACACTCAAAATCACACCAACATGAGTTTACGGCCATAAAATCATGTATGTGTGTGTTATGTGGCTGTAAACTCCCTTAAATGTTTACTCTTGGGGAGTAAACTCAAATCCCAAGTCCCTAGTGCCATTACACGTCCGAAGATGTCATCCGGGTCACTCCAAACGCTCGTTTTGAGGTGTTTAACCTCGTTGGAGTGTAATGTTCCATATAATTAGTGATTGTAAATATAATTAGATATATATGGACATTATTACATTTTACATAGGGACATCGCGAGTAATCAAACCCCGAACCAACGTCTAGTGTCCGATACCGTCGTATTCCCGAGTCTGGTGAGTTCATACCCCTACCCTTTTTCACTGTTTTCACTGTTTTCAGGGGGGAACACAAGTTAAGTACAAGGGATTACTTGTACTCAAAACATGTTTTCATATGTGTGTTTCACATTTTATATGCTTTTAACATTGGTTATTACAACTGATAACCGTTTGAACATACAGATCACGTAACATATATTTGTGAAATGGGTTTTAAACTGTTATGTTTTACATATATTTCACAAATGGCTTTCTATATATTATCAGTTAAAAGCATGACATTAGAACATTTGAACATAATACCTGTATACTGTTTTGTCCTCGGTAACACTCTACATATATACGCGAGTGGAGGACTATCATATTATTACTAGTAAATTTGTTAATCCTGTATGATTGGAGACACGTCCTCGGCGAACACTCCACAGTGATATGCGAGTGGAAGACTACACCCGTAACCAGAATCTCTAGGATTTAGAGAGCGTGACTTGAGTGTATAGATCTATACGGGGCTGACTACCCCACACCTGGCTGCTAGCTACAACCGAACCGAATTGGTTCAAGGGTGACGAAAGTCATAAGTATGTGGACTACTTATTGCCACATGTTTAGTCCATTGTATGGTTATGGAACTCGCAATTAGGATAACAGAGATTTACTTATGGTAATAATGAACAAACTTATACGATTCACAAGATAACCAGTTCTCTAGCATACATCTTTCACATTGGAAACCAACATTGAGGAAAGTATGGGACTTTCCTGGGGAAACATTAAACATAACTACGTATTCGGAAAACGTCTTTTACATATAGTAAATAACATTCAAGAAAGTATGGGACTTTCCTAGGAAACCTTGTACATAACCAGATCTAACAAGAATACATCATTTACATATGGTAACCAACATTCAGGAAAGTATGGGACTTTCCTGGGGAAAACACTACAATACCAGAAAGGGTAACAAATCACATAACCTTACTTTACATCTTTTACAATTGATAACATACAAATCAGGAAAGTATGGGACTTTCCTGGGAATACATTGGTACATAACCAGAACAATATGTCAATCCAGATAACTTAACTATACATCTTTACAAGAGAAAACATGTTTTTCAATGTACAATTCTACTTTACATGTTGACAAACAATAACAAACCTTTATTAAGAAAATATGGGATTTTCTTGGTGTGTATAACATTTCAGAAACAGAAAGGAAACTTGAACATTTTCACAAACATAAAACCGCTTATGAACTCACCAGCGTTATGCTGATTTTCAAATCGCTTGTGTTCTCAGGTCAGCATTAGAACAGGTACCCGAAGATCCTTTTTGCTTGAAGACGGAGTACTCAGAAGACCCGTTTTATTTTGTTCATATTTATATGCTATGTATCACAACTGTACAAATTTTACTTTTGAAGCAACTGCAAAACTTTTCCTATGTAATGTAATGGTTGTTTTACTTTACTTACTATGTGCATTGGATTTGATACTCAACGTGGAGTCAACCCCGGAAATGTTTCCGCCTTCGGTTTTCGGGGTGTGACAGTTTATGAATATATTATAAGTTCTAATATATTAATAATATTATTTAATTAGTTTGATCAAGAATTAATTTAGAATTAATTAAGTGATCAAAAGATAGCTAATTAAATATATGGGTTGATTATGTAAATCATCCCTATCTTGTATAGTGGGCTAAGAGGCTCCATGGATAATCAAGTTGGGTCAAACCCATTGGATGTTCCATGGAGGCTCCATAGGATTTACAAACCCATGGGTCATGGAAATGAAGTGTCATGACACATTAGGGTTTACATGGTGTAACCCTAGATGTGTCAACACTATATAAAGCTCATGTTTCTCCCAAAATCGGCTAGACATGCATACTTGAGGGCTAGAGCTGATTTTTTAAGAGTGTTATACTTTCTCTCGAAGTTTACTGTATAGCATTTGGTGTTGTGTGAAGCATTTGAGGCATCACACTTGGGGTGCTAAGCTCACAAGGTTTTAAGGATCAAAATCAATAACAAGGTATGTAGTTATATCTTTTATTCAAGTTAAAATTGTTCCCCATGTATGCTAGATAGGATCATAACCTTGGAAATCAACTTTGCATCACAACTAGACAAACATAGATCCAAGGTTATTAGGGTTGCATGTACACTTAGGAAGTGTTAGAATGCTCAAAACCCATCAGTTCACGATCGTGATCCCATACTTGGGTCGTGAACCACCCTCCATATATATGGGATTCACTCATTTTCTCCTCACTTCTTCAAGCTCCAGCCGTGAACATCCCCGTTCTCTCTCAACTATCTTCAACCGTGATCACTCCTAAAGGCCTTAAAACGTAAGTATTTCATCCTTTTACTTGTTCATGCTTAGAAACCCCTTTGTTCTAGCCTTGATTCATCACTTTTCATCACCATCTTCAAGATCTTCAAGAGTTCACGGCCATGTACCCTTCATAAGATCTTGGTCTGTGAACCCTTGTAAGACTGTGAACCCTTATTAAATGCCAGATTGGACTGTGAACACATCATGTATTCTATGGTCGTGAACCCTCCCAAGGCCTTGAACACTCCTTGATTGGCCGAGAACTCCTTTCAATCAATCATTTGTGATTGTAACACTTCATTGCAAGTGTTTCCTAGTTCCTAAGGTTGTTTACCTTAGCATTCTAGTTGTTATATACACTAATTGTAACACTTCATTTGTGATTGTAACACTTCATTGCAAGTGTTTCAGAGACGTGATAATGAAGGAAGCACACAACACTCGATACTCCATTCACTAAGGTTCAAATAAGATATATCTAGATCTCAGAAAGTTATATTGGTGGCCTAAGGCAAGTGCCTTACTTGCGCCAAGGTTAAAGTCGAATACCAGAAACCCTCAGGTCTTCTACAACAATCGGAAATACCAGAGTGGAAGTGGAAGCGGATTACTATGGACTTTATAACCAAGTTACCCAAGACAACGGGTGGTCTCGATACCATATGAGTGATCGTTGACAGGTTAAGCAAGTCTGCAGACTTCCTCTCGATCAAAGAGACAGACAAGATGAAAAAGCTAACCTGAACATACATTACGGATATTGTACGATTGCATGGGCTGCCAATATCCATTATCTCTGACAGAGACAGTAGGTTCATTTCGAGATTCTAGCAGTCACTACAAAATCCTTGGGGACCAGGCTGGACATGAGTACAACATACCACCCACAAACGGATGGATAGAGTGAGAGGACTATTCACACTCTAGAAGATATGTTGCGAGCCTATGTGATAGACTTTGGAAAGGCATGGGATACTCATTTACCCCTTATCGAGTTCTCCTACAACAATAGTTATCACACAAGCATCAAGGCTGCTCCTTTTGAAGCCCTCTATGGCCAGAAGTGTAGATCCCCTTTGTGTTGCGCTGAGGTGGGAGATATTAGCTGGCTAAAGGACAAGTTCTTAACAGCACTCTCACCGATCCAGAAATCATCCGAGAGATGACAAAAAAGATTGTACAGATTCGAGAGAGACTGAAAGCCTCGCGAGATTGACAGAAAAGCTATGATAATAAACGACAAAAACCCTTGGAATTCCAAGTCGGTGACATTTTTCTACTAAAAGTCTCTCCCTAGAAGGGCATGATACTCTTTGGCAAACATGGTAAACTTAATCCAAGGTACATTTTTACTTTTGAGAT
Organism: Lactuca saligna; assembly: GCF_052625555.1. Lineage (NCBI taxonomy): Eukaryota > Viridiplantae > Streptophyta > Magnoliopsida > Asterales > Asteraceae > Lactuca > Lactuca saligna. Next base: position 121,535,589 of record NC_136425.1, read on the forward strand.
TCTCTCTAGAATCGACCCTGTAGCTTACAAATTCAAACTACCTCAAGAACTTAGCAACGTACACCCTACCTTCCACGTGTTGAACCTAAAAAATTCCTATCCTATGAGACTTTTGTTATCCCACTCGATGAAATCGAGATCAATGAGAGCCTTAACTTCATGGAAGAACCAGTAGAGATCATGGACTATGAGCTCAAGCAAACGAAGCAAAGCCGTATCTCAATAGTGAACATTTGCTGGAATGCAAAGTGGGGACTTAAATTCACTTAGGAGCGTGAAGATCAAATGAAACTGAAATATCCTCACCTCTTTCTTTAGTCTATCTGTATTTGCTTAAACTCTAATTTCGGGATGAAATTCCCTTCAATAGGGGGATGATGTGATAACCTGAAATCTCTATTTGAAATTCAATTCAATTCAATCAAAAAGTTAGACTCGTTTCTACTATCTGTTACTTGTTTAGAGTCAGTTTGAGGGTCTCTAAGCCTAGCGCACTTAAGGTTTGACTATTGGGAAGCGTTATCTTGGAATCAATAGTTTGCACTCGAGCCTGGAACACCTTCATAAGTGGTTCACGACTGCAAACTAGGTTCACAACTGTGATCCCATGCTTGTGCCGTGAACCACCCTCCATATATATGGTATTCACTCATTTTCTCCTCACTTCTTCAAGTTCCAGTCGTGAACATCCCCGTTCTCTCTCAACTATCTTCAACAGTGATCACTCCTAAAGGCCTTAAAACATAAGTATTTCATCCCTTTACTTGTTCATGCTTAGAAACCCCTTTGTTCTAGCCTTGATTCATCACTTTTCATCACCATCTTCAAGATCTTCAATAGTTCACGGCCGTGAACCCTTCATAGGGCCATGAACCCTTCATAAGATCTTGGACCGTGAACCCTCCCATGGCCCTGAAGACTCCTTGTTTGGCCGAGAACTCCCTTCAATCAATCACTTGTGATTGTAACACTTCATTGCAAGTGTTTCCTAGTTCCTAAGGTTGTTTACCTTAGCATGTTAGTTGTTATATACACAAATTGTGTATATATATATATATATATATATATATATATATATATATATATATATATATATATATATATATATATATGTCATTATATGCTTAATAGGATCCGTTAGAGCTCGAGACTTCACCTGGCATACTTAGCATCTTATATCAATCTTTCATTCATATCACTCACTATAGGTGAGTTTATACCCCTACAGTCAACCTTTTACATGTTTTAACTGCTTTTCAGAGGGAGGATACAACTTGAAACACAATAGAATTGTGTTGTTCATACATTTGATTACTTACAAACAAAAAGGACTTTTATTGCTTTCAAACACTATTAAATTTCATATCAAAACCCTTTTTCAAAACTACTTATAAACTCTTTTACTTTCAAAAATCATGTTCGTGTAGATATTGTCTATAAATATACTTTAATGGACTTAGGACTAGCGATAATGACCTTGACTCCTGTTCCTTGTCTGGTTGTGGAGTTAGGGTAGTATTCGCTAGTCCGACTGTTAATTAACCTATGATTATACATACTAAATACTTATATGAACATTTAGCCTTTTTCTAAAGGTCTTACTTAACATAATTGTTCATGCTTAACAATTGAGTCCTTTCAACAAGTCAGTTCCACAATAAACATACTCGTAAACTATAATAGGTATAGTTTAGAGATCATACATATACAAGTACAAGAAGTAACACTATACATATACATTTACAAAAGGAACACACTCATACATATACAAGAAACAAAAGGAACATACACACTATACATGTACATGATAACAAAAATGTGAGATACTACTTCATGGCACATCAATACACTTGTTGTTTCATGTTTTGTAACTAGAGTCTCCTGGAGGGATAGCGTGAGTTTGTGTATAGATCTATACAGGATTGACCGTCCCATACCTTGCTGCTAGCTACAGTGGGACCTGCAAGTTCACCGGTGAAAAAATGGCATACCATTTCGACGTCCGAAGAACATCGTGTCTTATACTAGGTCGATCAAGCATGGTTATAATTTCAATCACATTTTAACCTTAATTAACCAACTCGGTTATAAGGCAGTAAGCTACTAGTAGGGTATTTTAGCGTAATACAACTACTCATCTTCATTTTTACATTACTTATACAGTGTTTTCACGCAAGATTAACGACTACTATTCTATTAAAAGTAATTACTAACATGGAAAACTTACATTTTTATACTATACAAACAGTCGGATCTCAGGTAGGAGACTACACTTCATTTTAAAAGGTGAAAATATAGGAGACTACACTACATTTTTATACTATACGTACTTTTCGATTCATGTTTTCTTATTAGAGTAGCGACTTGTTTAGTAAATACTGAGCGTAAGTCCAAGCACACACGGGTTAGTGGAGCTGACCGGTTTGACTTGTTGACTTTATTTGACTTTGAATTGACCAGAATATGACGGTTGTCACATCATCCCCCCGTTAAAGGGAATTTCGTCCCGAAATTTGCACTTTGAATGGGGATCCAGGAATTTAGAGGAAAGATGGGGATGACTTTTCGTAATACAAGAATTTGATTATGGCGAGGAATAACTCGCCCGATGTCACATGATTACTACTATGCATGCTTTAATCGATGCTAGACTTATCATATAAAGAAATTCGGGATTTAAATGTCGATGTTAGAAACACGTACTGATATTTGCGGGCAGTTCCGGAGTGGTTTCTCCCTCGGTGATTGTAAACACCCTCCTGCCACCACCAGCATCTCTTGTCCTTGGGCATTCCCTTTTAAAGTGTCCCGTTTCTCCACACTCGTAACAGGTTGGGCTTGCTCCAGAGCCGGGTACCTGGTTGATGGGTCGTGCTGGTGCCTTACAGAAACGAGCAGTGTGCCCCTCTCTGTCGCAGTTTTTGCAATGCAACTTTCGGCAAGCCCCAGTGTGATGGAAGTTACACTTGTTGCATTTTGGAAGTGTTCCTGCGTATGGTTTCATGGGAGTTGGTGTGGTGAGGGTTGTGGCAGCATGAACAGCAAGGATCTGTTGCTTCTTAGCGAGGCCTTGGGTTGATTGGTCTTTCTTGTTGTCCCAAAAATTTCTTTCGTTGTTCCCTCCTCTTGCTTGGGTAAGGGTGGTTGCCATAGTGTCATGGTGGGCATGATGGTCAATGAGTTGTTGTGCTAACTCCTTGGCGCTGTCGAAGGTAGTTGGTCTTGAGGCGAGCACGCTATCTTGAATTTCGGGGGACAATCCCCAGAGGTAACGCTCCAACTTTTTGTCTTCCGGGGTGACCATAGCGGAACAAAGGAGTGCTAGATCACAAAATCGGTTGGTGTAAGTTGTAAGGTCGGAGCCTGCCATTCGGAGATTCCATAGTTCTTGCTCCAGTTTTTGCAAGCACTCTACCCAAGGAGGCGTCGGGCCTTGAAAGCCGGTCAAGGGTTGGGATTCGGAACAAGAGTCATCGGGGTTAAGTTCTCCACTTCAGGGTCGGAGTCAGAACCATCAGCATAGCCTTCAGCTTGGTGACCATCTACAGGGGTTGGGTAATCATTCTCTGGCTCCTCTCCGAGCCATTTGGTATTGTAGTGGTTAGGGTAGTACGGGTCGTCGTGTGGGTGGAATCCAGCCATGATATCTTCGCGAGAAATGGGGATATAAGAAATGATTAAGCAAACGTACTAATTTGCTAATTATACGAGGATCTTTATCAGGTACTTCAACAAATTGTTTAGTGCATACTAATTATATGTATTCGGGACAGGATAGACCTTCGAATAAGCGACCCTAACTCTAAATCCCCAATCCAACGAGAACAGGAAGTAGAGCAAAGATCCACAGATTCTAAGTCTATGACGTCCTGGATACATAAAATTTTAATGTATCCACTAAGCAACTATTGACCTATTGATAAAGATCTATTTAGTTCTCGCAGATGTAATTTTTAATAATGCCAAAATACCCCTATGGTATTTCATTGTGGTAGCGTTGGTAAGTTTTTAGACTTGTTGCCACATCACAACCATTCTTGGGCATATGCTAATCACTCCTCGGACCAGCATAGTTGATCAGGCTATGCTATTCCCAAGACTGATCATACATCCCCAGGCTTAACTGTGATATCCAACAATCATTACTTTTGTTTTGTCCTAAAATGATGCTGACCTTAGTATGTATGCATGCATGTATACTTTTAACAAAAATTATTTATTCTTAAAGGTATAGTGGTTTTGAAATCTTAAAATCAGAGACCTTAGTCCCAATGCATTTATAGTTTGTATATCTTATGTGGTTTGATATACTTAGTTCACTATAAACAATGCTCTGATACCAATCTGTCACACCCCCAAACCAAGGATGGCGGAAACGTCTGGGGGTGGAGGACTTCATGTACAGTATCACAACAACGTGTATAATAGTGCTCAAAGTAAAAACAACCACCATATATATAATTGCAAAAGTTACACCAAAGTATATGTTTACATGTTTCAAAAGCAATTACATTATGATGACAAAATAATTTGTTGACGGTTTAGCGTCCCATCCTCAAAGCGATGAAGTTTTCCTGTTTCACTGATTTCCTGAGAATACAAGTAGTTTTAAAGAGTGTCAACACAAAGGTTGGTGAGTTCATAAGAGTTTTGTTTGAAGTAGAAACCGTTTTTCCTTGTAAAATCGATTTAGTTTGATTTCCAGAAAATCCAATATTTTCTTAGTTAAGTATGAATAGAAATAATCCTACATGATGCTGTAATGAACCCTAGAGTAATCCGTAGAGTTCCTCTATAATCGTCCAACATATAAAGTTATATAAGGCTTAACTTAGATAAAACGTTGAATATAGTGGGTCTGCCCTAGGTCCACAACCCAACGAGGAACAGGAGATGAGGCGGGCACCACCAATTCTAGGCCAATCAAGACTAAATTCTTATATGACTCAACATATACGCTCAACGACTATAGTTGAAGTCTAACAATTTTAGAGGAAGTGTAGTTTTAATATCATAAAAGCTTTGTATAGAGACCCGGCACTTTGTATTTGTACCCCTTTTTGTATAGAGACCCGGTACTTTGTATTTGTACCCCTTTTTGTATAGAGACCCGGTACTTTGTATTTGTACCCCTTTTTTTTGTATAGAGACCCGGTACTTTGTATTTGTACCCATAGAGATAAAAGGAAATTTTAAATCGACATAAAACTCATTTAGGTTTTAAAAATAAAATCCCGTAAACTTATGGATTGTTCCCTATGTGAGCCGTTATAATCATACTATGACTATGTGAACCTGCCACGACGTTCTCAGTGTCGCGAAAAATGAAATGACATTTGTCACCCGTAGACCTGCAGGTCCAACTGTAGCTAGCAGCAAGGTGTGGGGTGTCAATCCCAATATAGATCTATATACAAGTATCACGTTCTCCCTCAAGGAGATTCTGATTATAACTACCAGGAATTATATCCCGCACTCGGACGTACGGGGAGAGAGAGAGAGAGAGAAATAGAGAAACTCACAATATAGGATAACAAGTTTACGTGAAATGTGTGTGAATATAAATATTTCTTGTATGAATGTACCCTTCTTGTACGAGTGCGTAGAGTGATGTATCATAAACTATACCTATTATAGTTTATCTAAAATGTATGTACTATGTATGAACTCCTTTATGGAAAAGTATTAGTGTTGTGAATTTATTGAACCATAGCTTAATAAATTTACGTGAAATGTGTGCGAATAGAAATCTTTCTTGTATGAATGTACCCTTCTTGTACGAGTGCGTAGAGTGATGTATCATAAACTATACCTATTATAGTTTATCTAAAATGTATGTACTATGTATGAACTCTTTTATGGAAAAGTATTAGTGTTGTGAATTTATTGACTATACTTTTTATAGTTTAATAGCACGTGTTCCAAAATGAATGAATAATATTTAATATGAATGTTTTAGTTTCAGTTCATAATGATAAACTAGCAAGGAAACACATTCAAATATTAGAACTTATGATTATACACTTTGCTCAACATAATACAAAGTGTTATGATATTTACATGCTGTTGGCAAAATTTAGCAATTCTGCCCTGTTTTGGAAAAATCATAGAAAAATCATACGAAGTCGAAAACTAGATCCGTAATTTCTGAGAGTTCACAAAATGTGTCTAGTTTGCTCATAATTTTTATCACAATTTATAATGACCTCTAACTTGGGTGAATAAGTCCATAATCACAGACTGGTCCGGATTGTTGTTTGAAATGATAGGCAATTTTGTAAAAATCGCCATAAATTGTAGAAAAATCGTATGGAGATGTGCAAGTAGCCATTTTAAAGCTAAAAACTTGAACTATTTGCACCTTGTACAGTTTTGAAAACAAAAATATTTAAGATGCCCAAAACAGTCCGTGAATGGAGTTGAACTTTTCTGATGAAGGCTGTTAGAGAAATTTAGTTATGTTCTTAGTGTTTTAACTTGTATTCCCCCCCTGAAAACTTGAGAAAACATGAAAATGTAGGGGTATGAACTCACCTTAAGTGATTCCAGTAGGTAAGTGTTGAAGAAGGAAAGTGTTCAACCCAAGAACACTTGAAGAATCACTTGAAGATTCGAAGATCTAACACAATTATGAGAGAGTTTGTCTAAGATATCCATGATTTGAGTGGAAATAAATGAGATAATCATAAAGAGAATGGATTATGCTTACCAAATGTGGAGGAAAAACTCAAGATCAGCCCTTGAATCTCGAATTTCTAGAGAGAGAAAGTGAGAGAGGAAAGAGTTTGATCTTCTTGTGAAATGAGAGCAAATGAGAGAAGTGAGGAGAGAGGATGAATAATCAGCCCTCAAAAACGTGGGAAGAGGGATAATTGAGTGGAAAAGACATTGATGTGACCTAGGTAAGGTGGAGAGGTGTGGTTAGTCAAAGAGTGGGTGTGGGGTGGTTGCTTGTGACTTTGGATAAGGCAAAGTCAACACTCCACCTTTAATAATTCATCCATTTGATTTTTTTTTATTTAAATAATGATTTTCATCAAAATATGTTTAAATTATGAATATTTAGAGTTTATAATGTTAAAATATAATTTCTGGAGAAAATCCCGCTTTAAAATCGTGAAAAACGGGCTTAAAATGTCAAAAATATCAAAAATGGGCTAAAAGTGGTAATTATGCGAAATCTGGCCGAGTCTCGGCCTTCTGGTGCTGAACCGAGAGAGAGGGAGGCAGAAACCGAGAGGAAGAAAGCAGAGAGGGGGAACCGAGAGTTGGGAAGGGACAGAGAGGCGCGCGAAGAGACAGAGGGGCAGAGTAGAGACAGAGCGAGAGAAGGGAACAGAGAGCGAGTTAGCGAACAGAGAGGCGGAGGCGGACCGAGAGGCAGAATAGCGGACAGAGAGTGGGACGGACCGAGAGGCACCGAGAGGGACCGACCGCTCGGTTGTGAACAGTACTCTCGGTTCCGGTTCTTGCTTCTTGGGCTCGGTCTCGGTTCGGATCAGCATCAGGAGGGTTCGGCTCTACTTTCGGTTTCGGGTACTTGCTTCTCGCTCTCGGTTTCGGTTCTCTTGGCCACCAGAGGCTCGGTCTCTGGTCTCTTGGCCACCAGAGGCTCGGTCTCTGGTCCTAAGAAGCCTCTCATTCCGGTTTCGGTTCCTAAAGCCTATTTTTCTCGTTTTCGCCCCGTTTTAAGCCGTTTTTGACCCGGTTAAGGGCCGGAATGACCCGAATGATTCCAAAAAGTTACGGGAAACTTTTGAGAGAGATTTGGGAGAGATTTCTCACACTTGGAGAGATTTGGGAGAGATTTGACATTCTTGGAGAGATTTCTCATACAAAGAGATATTTGAGAGAGATTTCACATACTTAGAGGGATTTGAGCGAGATTTGACATTCTTGGAGAGATTTATCATACAGAGAGATATTTGGGAGAGATTTCACACACTTGGAGCGATTAGGGAGAGATTTGACATTCTTGGAGAGATTTCTCATACAGAGAGATATTTGGGAGAGATTTCACATACGTGGAGAGATTTGGGAGAGATTTGACATTCTTGGAGAGATTTATCATACAGAGAGATATTTGGGAGAGATTTCACACACTTGGAGCGATTAGGGAGAGATTTGACATAGTCAGAGATAGAGTGAAAACGATTGAGAGGGGATCCATGTGTGACAAATGTGAGTGTCCGGCATCGCAATGCATGGTTCGTAAACCCTGTTAAGCCTTGATTAAGGATCTTACACACTCCCGATGAGTATGCATCATTGTTTTATCAGTTTGGCTCGCCACGTAGTACAGTTTTTAGGTTAAAGAGATCTAGTTGTACGTACTTTTCGATTCATGTTTTCTTATTAGAGTAGCGACTTGTTTAGTAAATACTGAGCGTAAGTCCAAGCACACACGGGTTAGTGGAGCTGACCGGTTTGACTTGTTGACTTTATTTGACTTTGAATTGACCAGAATATGACGGTTGTCACAGCTTTTTTGAAGACGAAGCGGAAATCATGACTCGTCATATTCTTTTGTTTCACATTCATTTTTGGTGTCAATTAAACTTTGCAAAGTACATGTGTATTAACTATTATTATTAATGCAATGGATGTTGTTGCTTGATTTACTATTATGCATTGTTATGATACTGTACATGACGTCCTCCACCCACGAATGATTCTGTCAATTCGGTTTGTCACACCCCCAAACCAAGGATGGTGGAAACGTCCAGAGGTGGAGGACTTCATGTATAGTATCATAACAACAATTATAATAGTGCTCAAAGTATAGAAAACCAACATAAATATAATTGAAAAAGTTACATCATAGTATATGTTTACATGTTTCTGAATCAATTAGATTATGTTGACAAAAAAATGAAATGTTTGACGCCTTAGCATTCCATCCTCAAAAGCGGTTGATTACCTGTTTATTTATTCCCTGAGAATACAAGTAGTTTTGAAAAAGTGTCAAAAATTAAGTTGGTGAGTTCATAAGCTTCTGAAAGTGATACTAAAATCATCTTCTTGTAAAAGTGATGTTTTTTCAAGAAAAATCCAATATTTTCCTCATCTAATGCATTGAAGTCGTAAAAGTCAAGACCGAAATGTAGAAGTATTTTACCATACTTAAAGAAATTTATGCAAGATTGAATCGACATAAACTCGTTAAATTTAGAAGAAAAACCCGTATATCTTATGTTTTGTTAATACTCCATGTGAGTTATTATAACCATACTATGACTCAGACGGCCTCGTAATACAACGTTCTTCGGGCGTCGCAAGTTAAATGACACTTGTCACCCCAGACCTGCCGGTCTAGCTGTTGCATGCAGCTCATGTGTCGGTTTGTCAGACCCAATAAAGATCTGTACACAATAATCACGTTCTACCTACAAGAGAATCTGGTTACAATTTACAGGAATTTTGATTTCGTTACTTTGGATATAACATGAAGCGAATGTCTCACAAATTTATTCATTAACAAATTTATGTGAATTGAACTAAAAACCCCCTTTTTGTATAAACCTGGTACTTTTTGTTCGTACCCAGTTTATATGAACTGAAAACCTTTGGTAATGAGTTTGAAATGTAATTGAAACATAAATTATACCTATTATAGTTCAACCTAACTGTTTGTAATGTATATGAAACATAAAATGTACCTATTATAGTCTATCCAAAACGTTTGTAATGCAAATGAACCCCATTTTATGTGAGTCGAATGTATAGCAAAAACATATCTATGTTTATCATGCCTCATCTTGTATTATTTGTAATGACAAAGGACTCTTACCAATCAGTGAGTATTTTCTATTATATAATTATACCACAACGGAAAATACAGGTAAAATATGAAATCATCAAAGATTAACACTTTGGCTCAACATGTTACATAGTGTGATGAAAGTAGTAAGTTGTTAACATGTTTTTAACATTTCTGCACTATTTTGAAAAAATCACAGAAAAATCATACGAAGTCAAAAACTGAATTTGTAAACTCTAAGAGTTTAGAAAATGGGTCTAGTTTGTTCATAAATTTTACTATGATTTTCAGATGTATCTAACTTGTGTGAAAATGTCCATATTCACAGACTGGTCTGAATTCGTAGCTACAGTGATAGATAGTTTTGTAAAAATTGCCATAAATTGTTTAAAAATCATATGGACATGTGAAAGTAGTCATTTTAAATGTATAAACATGAACTATTTGCATCAAATACAGTTTTGAAAACTAAAATGTTTAAGTTGACCAAAACAGTCCATGAATAGAGTTAACCTATTCCTATGAAAGTTGTTGGATGAGTTTAGTTATATTCTTTGTGTTTTAACTTGTAACTCCCCCCCCCCCTTAAAATCTAAGGAAAACATGAAAATATAGGGTTATGAACTCATCTTATGTGATTTTAGTGGATGGATGTCGAAGAAAAGAAGTGTTGAACGCAAGAACACTTAGAAGATTGCTTGAAGATTCGAATATCTAACACAAATATGATGATGTTTGTGTAAGAAACCTATGATTTGAGTAGAAAGATGTGGAATAAACATATGAAGGATAATATTACTTACCAAAAGTAGATGAAGAACTTGGGAATTGACCTTGAATCTCGAGATTAGTGGGAGAAAGTGAGAGAGAATGGATTTTTGCTCTTTGGTGGAGAATGGGTTAAATGGGCAGAGAGATGAGGATTTCCAGCTTTTGTTCAAGAGTATGGCTGGAAAAATGGTGGGAAAGGGATGATGGAATGACAAGGTATGGTGTAATAGTGACCAGGGATGGTCATGGAGTAGGTATGGGAGGTAACTTGTGTCATACACTAAGGTAAAGTCAACACTTCACCTAAATATCTTACCCATTATATTTTTATTCTTAAATAAAGATTTACCTAAAAATGTGTTTAAATTATGAATATTTAGGGTCTTATATGTTAAAATATTATTTTTGGTGAAAATCTCACGTCAAAATCATGAAAAACGAGCCTAAAACGAAGTTGTGGTCGAAAACCGGGAAAAGAAGCGAGATCTGCGAAGTTCCGATGTGGGAGCCGAAGGTTCGGTCTTCATGGAGTGGGAACTGAAGGTAGGTTCGGTTGGTAAGGTGAGAACCGAGAGAAAGGTTCGGTTGGACAGATTCATAGGCGAGGAACCGAACGCGGAAGTAAGGAGGTGGAGGCGAAGCTTCGGTCCGAAAGGGGGGTCTCGGTTCGCTTGGTTCGGTTTCGGATTTTTCGAGGTTTGACTCTAGCAAGTTCGGTTCTGACAATTTTAGTTCTGGAAAGTTCGATTCCTTAGCAGGTTCGGTTCAGGAGGGAGGTTTCGGTCCTCTAAGAGGTTCCGGCTCCCTAAGAGGATTTTTCGCGTAAACTTCCGTTTTTGAGTAGTGTTTAACTAAATTAAGGGTCAGGATGACCCATTTGACTATAGAAAGTTTAGAGAGATTTCGAGATAGTTTTGGGAGAGATTTCACATACTTGGAGAGATTTTACATGCTTGGAGAGATTTGGGAGAGATTTCACATACTTGGAGAGATTTGGGAGAGATTTCACATAGAGAGCGATAGAGCGAGAGAGATTTAGAGAGACCTTATTTGTGACTTTTGTGAGTGTTTAACTTCAAAATGCAAGGTTTTTAAACCTCCTTAGGCCATGTTTAAGGATCTTACACACCCCATAAGGGTATGCAATAATGTTTTATCGTGTTGTTACATCACTTACCCCGATTAGGGTTCAAGAATCCTAAACATACAAACTTTCCAAGTGATGACTTCTTATTAAAATAGTGAGTTGAACAATAATTGTATAACGTAAACCATAGTATACAAGGGTTAGATGAGTTGACCGGTTTAACTTGTTGACTTTATTTGACTTTGACTCGACTAGAAATTGACAGTTGTCACATCATCCCCATGTTAGAAGGAATTTCATCCCGAAATTAGCGTTTAGACTGGGACTTCAAGAATTCGGGAAGAGATGTGGGTAGTTTTGTTTCATTTGATCTTCACGTTCCCAAGTGAACTCGGGTCCTCACTTAGCGTTCCAACGGACCTTCACAATTGGAATGCAACATTGCTTCGTTCTTTTGATCTCCCGTCATGATTTCTACCGGTTCTTCCACGAAGTGGAGACCCTCGTTAATTTCAATTTCATCAAGTGGTATCACGAGGGTTTCGTCAGATAGACATTTCTTTATGTTCGATACGTGGAAGGTAGGATGTACGTTATTAAGTTCATGTGGTAGGCTAAGCTTGTAAGCTACCAGGCCAATCCTAGCGAGGATCTCTAATGGCCCAATGTATCTAGGGTTCAGGTTTCCTTGCTTACCAAAATGTATTAAACTCTTAAAGGGTAAGACCTTTAATAGCACACGATCTCTAACCTGGAATTCCAAAGGCTTCTATCTGTTATCTATGTAACTTTTTTGTCTGTCTCTAGAAGCCTTTAATCGTTCTCGGATTTGGACAATCTTCTTTGTCGTTTCTCTTATTATCTCTAGACCAGTGAGGGTGGTATTAGGGACTTGTCCCTTAGCTAGTTGTGTGTCGCCCACTTCAGCCCAACATAGTGGTGACTTGCACTTGCAGCCATAAAGGGCTTTAAACGGTGCAACCTTGATGCTAGTATGATAACTGTTGTTGTACGAGAATTCGACCAATGGAAAATGGGTATCCTAAGATTTACCGAAGTCTATCACACACGCCCTAAGCATGACTTCTAGCAACTGAATGGTCCTTTCAGTTTGCCAGTCGGTTTGTGGGTGATAAGTTGTACTCATGCCCAACCTAGATCCCAAGGATTTCTAAAGTGATTAACAAAATCGTGAGGTAAATCGACTATCCCGATCTAAGATAACGGACCTTGGTAACCCATTTATTCTCACGATTTCCTTGATGTACAGCTTTGTTAGTTTCTCCATCTTGTCGGTCTCTTTTCATTGGTAGAAAGTGTGGTGACTTGGTCAATCTGTCGACGATTACCCAAAAGTTATCCAGTCCACCCGTGGTCTTAGGTAGCTTGGTTATGAAGTCCATGGTTATTTGTTCCCACATCCACTTAGGTATATTAGGCTATTGTAGTAGTCCTGAGGGTTTCTGATATTCTACCTTGACCTTTGCGCAAGTCAAACACTTGCCCACCTAAGTAGCAATCTCTGCTTTCATGTTCGGCCACCAGTATATCTTCTTGAGATCCAGATATATTTTATCTGAACCTGGGTGGATGGAGTATCTAATCTTGTGTGCTTCATTCATGATGATGTCTTGGAGACCACCGAACTTTGGTGTCCAGATTTGGTTCATGAGGTAACGAGCTCCGTCGTCTTTGACTCATAGATATTTATCCATTCCTCTTAATGCCTCACCCATCACATTTTCCAGTTTCAAGGCCTCCAGTTGAGCCTCCTTGATTTGTGTGGATAGGTGTGAATGGATTGTCATCATTAATGACTTTACTTATCGACCCGAATATTCCTTCCTGCTCAGGGCATCGACCACAAAATTGGCCTTGCCCGGATGATAGCGAATCTCGCACTCGTAGTCATTCAGCAGTTCAACCCATCTTCTCTACCACATGTTGAGTTCTTTTTGGTTGAGAATGTGTTGATGGCTCTTGTGATCGGTAAAGACAGTACGCTTTGTTCCGTAAAGGTAGTGCCTCCAGATCATTAGGGCGAATACTACTGCTCCCAAAACGAGGTCGTGCGTGGCGTAGTTGACTTCATGCGTTTTTAATTGCCTCGATGCGTAGGTGATGACCTTTCCTCGCTGCATTAACACACACCTAAGCCCCTGGTTTGATGCGTCACAGAAGACTACAAAATGTTTTGTCCCTTCTGGGAGAGACAAGATCAGAGCGCTGCATAGGGCTCGTTTCAACATTTGGAATGCAATTTATTGCTTATCATCCCACTTAAACATCAAACCTTTTTAAGTCAAGGTGGTGAGTGGTTTTGTAACAGCCCGGATTTCCAGGTATCTTTTATTCATATAATTTTTGGTGTTTTGTGAGGGGACTCGGCGAGTTGGAGCTCAAACTCGCCGAGTAGGATTGCGGTTCTGGACGTGGGTTCGCGCCTGGACTCAGCGAGTCTGCACTGTTTAATGAAACCCTAATTTCCTGGTCCTAAGCTCTATTTAAAGGACCTTATGGCCCTTCATTGCAGCTACCTTGATCCTTGAGAGCACCAAAGAAGCTAAGGGTTCCTGTGAGTGAGATAAGAGGCCATTGTTCACCAAATTTGTGTGTATTTGCAAGAAAGGAAGGGGGAAAGTCAAGCTAGAAGAGTTGGGAGCTTGGATCTACTTCCATTTCGCCAAGGGAAGCTTCTTGAGGTATCTTTCAGAGCTTATTTCCGTGTTTTTGTTGATATGGTCAAATATAGGGTTTCTTCTTGCCTTGTTTGCTTTGTAATTAAAGTGTGAGAGGTCCCATGGGGATATGGTACCTAGATCTGGACCTTAGCAAGTCCAGCAAGTCCCAAATGCCATGCTTTATGTCCTTCCTTTTGGGTTGGAGACTAGAGTTGCCATCTTAGAGGTCATTTCTCCAAAAAGAGCCTTGTGGGTGTTGCATGGTAGCCAAGACTGTGAGTTTACGTGATGAATGAGCTTAGGTGGGCCAGATCTATGAGTGTATGGAGCGGATCTGACCTCAGAAGCAAGATTGAGTTGATGCATGGCATGGAATCGCCGAGTCTGTAGAACAGACTCGGCGAGTAGCATGAAGTTTGTCCTTAACCACTCAGTGAGTGGTCCTGCCGAGTTATGGTTGACTTAGTGAGTCATGGAGTGTTAGAGAGGGTTGACAGGTGGACTGAGTCGAGCTGGAACTCACCGAGTTGTTCTTGTGACTCGTCGAGTTGAGTCGTGGTGGCCCCACGATTCATGACTAGGTGGAACTCGTCGAGTCAGGGGAGTACTCGACGTGTCAAAAGAGAATCCTAAAGAGTTGGTGAAAACGCTTAGACTCGCCGAGTCGCTATAGTGCAGTCGCCGAGTCCGGTCAAATTGACCGTTGACTGTTGACCGTTGACCAGTGTTGACTTGATAGGGGTAGTCAACCTTAGTCGTAAAGGTATTAATTAGAGATATATGATGTTGTAGGAGGATTATAGCTCGGGGGATCGAGCACGAGTGATTTCTAGGATTCGCGAGTTATCGAGATATACGAGGTGAGTCTTCTCACTATACTGTACCCGGAAGGGTTTGACTGTGTGACCGGAAGGTCGAATATGATATGAGATTTATACATTATGTGTGATAAGTTAATCGTTATATGTGCCATGTATGATATGCTTGATATGGGCCGGAAGGCATTATGTTATGGGTCGGAAGGCGAATATGTTATGGGCCGAAAGGCGTTGTAATATGGACCGTAAGGTTGACGTAGGTAGGACCGGAAGGTTTACCCAGTCGGGACGGAAGTCCCCTGAGACACACGGACCAGATGGTCAGGTCCTAGAAAGGCGTATGTGCGTAGGTTGTCTTTTGGGGAACTCACTAAGCATTTATGCTTACAGTTGTTGTGTTATGTGTTTCAGGTACTAGCGAGGACCGTGGGAAGGCGCCGGCGTGATCGTACACATACTCGGGGAAAACTATTTTTATGATCTTTGTGATGTATTCAGTTGTGACAATATTGTTTACATTGGAATTTAAAATATTACTCGATGTTTTCACGTTTGCAAAAATGAAAAATTGGTTTTAAAATTTACGTTGTTACAGGTTTAGCAATCTTGGAGAAGTTTTGGATGAATCTTCAGTAGTATCCAGCAAGCCACAAGAATTGTCGAATTTCCATTGGTGTTGTTAGTGTAGCCCAGTTTTTGATCGCTTTGATTTTTGAGGGATCCACATGTATCCCTTTCTCGCTAACCACATAGCCAAAAAATTCCACTTCTCAGAGCCAAAATTCGCAGTTTGAAATTTTAGCATAAAGCTTCTCAGTTCTTAGAATCTCCAATACTAGTCACAGATGCTGGATGTGCTCTTCTTTGCTTCGTGAATAGACCAAGATATCGCTGATGAATACGATTACGAATTTGTCTAATAAGGGTCGACACACTCGGTTCATCAGATCCATGAACACTGCAAGTGGGTTTGTTAATCCAAAGGGCATCACCACAAATTCGTAATGGCCATAGCACCTTCTGAAAGTTGTCTTGGGAATATCATCCTCTTGAACTGGCAGTTGATGGTAACCCAACCTCAAGTAGATTTTCGAAAAATAACTCGCTCCTTGTAGTTGGTCGAAGAGGTCATCGATTCGGGGTAGGGGATATCTATTCTTGATAGTAAGTTTGTTTAACTCTCGATAGTCGATGCACATGTGAAAGGATCCATCGTTCTTCTTTACAAATAGGAATGGTGCTCCCCAAGGAGAAAAACTTGGTCTGATAAATCCTTTGCTCAGTAGCTCGTTCAGTTGACTGGACAGTTGTTGCATTTTCTCCGGCGCGAGAATGTATGGAGCCTTGGCTACGTGGGTAGCTCTTAGGACCAAATCGATTCGGACTTCGACTTATCGTGGAAGTGGTACGCCTAGAAGGTCTTCTGGGAACAGGTCAGGAAAGTTACAGACCTCCGGGATGTCCTTCATGTCCTTCATTTCTTGCTTCTTATCTACCATGTGCGCTAAGAATGCTTGGTATTCCTTTCGGAGGTACTTTTGAGCCTTGACGCAAGAAATGATTTGTAGACTTGCACTGGGTTTATCGTCGTAGATAAGAAGAGTTTCGCCATTTAGCAGATTAAGGCGGACGACCCTTTCGTAACATAAAATGACAGCACAATTAGAACTTAACAAGTCCATACCAATGATGATGTCGAAACTTTTTATTGTGACTGGCATTAGATTGATTTTGAACGAATGGTTGTCTAGAGTGAGGGTACACCCTGGGAAAATATCATTAGTGTGCTCAACCTTTCCGTTTTCCATTTCTACAACATATGAATCTTTTAATGACTAGGGATTTTGTTTAAGTAAATGTTTGAATTAGTGGCTCACGAAACTCCTTTCTGCCTTACTATCGAAAAGTACGCATGCATAAGAGTTATTGAGGAGGAACGTACCAGTAACCACCGTAGGGTCCTTGATTGCTTCTCCATGCCCTAAAACTAGGACTCTTCTTGCACCCCCAGCATTGGCATTTTGCACTTTTGGCCAGTCTCTTATGAAGTGCCCTGTCCCTCCACAGTCATAACAGGTTCGACTTGCTCCGGTTTTGGCGACCAGGGCGGCTTGAGTGATTGATTGGGCTGACACTTTACAGAATCGAGCAGTGTGCCCCTTATTGTTGCAATTACTAAAGTGCATTTCCCGATAAGCATCGATGTGGTGGAAGTTGCACTTGTTGCACTTAGGAAGAGTTCCAACATATTACCTCAGTGGAGCCGGAGTGGATGGAGTAATGGCAGCATGGATAGTAAGATTTTTTTTGCTTCTTGGCAGCATCTGGTACCGACTGCTTCTTCTTGTTGTTCCAAAATTTTCTTTTATTGCTCCCCCCTTTAGCTTGATTATGGGTGACAGTAGTAGTACCATGCCTGGCGCTATGGTCGACAAGTTGTTGTGCCAATTCCGTGGCACTATCAAAAGTAATGGGTTTCGAGGCCAACACACTATCTTGAATCTGGGATGATAGCCCCCAAAGGTATCGTTCCACCTTCTTCTCTTCTGGAGTGACCATTGCTAGACAGAGGAGTTCTAGGTCATTGAATCGGGCAATATAAGTTCAAGATCTGTGCCCGACATCTTGAGGTTCCAGAGTTCTTCTTCAAGTTTTTGCACTTCGCCCCTCGGGCAATACTCCTTTAGCATCAACGCTTTTAAGTCCTCCCAGCTTATAAATTTAGCCACTGTAGGAGTAAGTGACTTAACTCGTCCATTCCACCAAGTGAGAGCTCTACTAGTGAAGGTGAATGTCGCGTACTTGACTTTGCTCATTTCGGGACAAGCACAGATTTCGAAGACTACTTCAGTTCTCTTGAACCATTGCATTAGCGCGATGATGCCCCCGTTTCCATTGAAAGAACCGAGTTTTCCATTCGTGAAGTGTTTGTAAGAACACTCTTTTGTATGCCCTGTACTGTCCCCATGATTAGAGTGGGTAGGCCTAGATCCAGAACCGCCGGCACCATTGGTACCCATCTGCGACATTGTTGCCGCCACGACTGTTGTTACTGCAGCTTGGAACATCACGTAATCAAACTGTGGGGGTGTTGGCGGGGGAGGTGGTGCTGCGCTGCTGGAAGGTCTTAGTCTTTTCCTTGGCGGCATGGTTCATAAATTTTTAAGGAGGAAAATTTGGTGAGTTTTCAATTAGTAAGGACGAGTCAGGTGCTATTTGAGCTAAATTATTGGTATTGTATCCAACTTTATTGTATTTTCAAATCGTTTGTGTTATAAAGTTATGAGATCCAGTGCCAAACATCTAATAAAACACAAGTTAATTTTATTGACATAAGTGTAGTACATATTACTTAAGAAAACTTGACCTCATAGGAGGTCTACATTACATCAATGTAGTAAAAAATTTGACAGCATAACGACCCCTCGAATAGTGTAATCACTTAGACTTAGGGTCGAACCTACATGCAAGAAAAGTAGCACCAACGCATACTCGAAATCCCAGTTTTATAACAAAATGTGAGAAATGTAAACACTACTCGAGGTGGGTGGCATCTGGTCCACTGTGGCCCCGAGATGAGGTCGAGGCTCCCTGAAGCTCCGCAATCCAGCATTCATCCGCGATCACTCTCTCCTCGAGAGCTGCATGCCTCATCTGGTACCACCTTACCTCCGCTGGAGCGGTGGTAAGGTCCTCGATAAGTTGGTCCACAGGATAGAAGTCCCTTTCCAACTCCCTGGTGCGTGCATCGGTGGCTTCTGTAACATCATTGAGATTTCGAACTTGATCTACCATTTCCCTATTCTGGTTTCCCAGATTCGTAATATGCTAGACCATGATAGGGAGGGCTCTGTCAATCGGTCCCCTGTGGCTGAGGTTGTAGTAATCCCGTTGATCGTCATATGGTGATCGTTGGCGTTGTTGTTGGCTCCACCTCTCGATCACTGTTGCCTAACGGGGCTCATGCCCGTTGTAGCCGAAACGGTTTGCAGGCACCCTGCTGATTTAAGGAGGGTTGATGACTTCCTCCTTTGGTTCTTTTTCTTCTTCTTCTTCTTCTTCCTCTTCGGATTCTTCTTCTTCGTCCTCCATTTCATCTTCCTCTTCGGGTTCTTCTTCTTCGTCAACCTCTTTAGGGTCTTCTTCAGGATCCTCCTTGATCATTTCCTCGGGTTCTGCCTCGAGCCATCCAACGCTTCCCTCATTAAGGAAGTAAGGGTCTCCAGGTAGATGGAATCTTGCCATGTCGTCTGTACGAGAATAGAGGTGTAAGAGATATGAAATGAACCTAAAATGTCGAGTTATGAAGTTACAAAATACTCCCATAGTATTTCTAAATGTTATGTTTGGTTTTTAGCGCATTCATTATAGGGTGAGGTTAGGTTGTTAGATTTGTTTCACACTACGACTATCCCCTAATATATGCAAGTCACTTCTCGGACATATATAGTTGATCAGGCTATATCCATCCTAGACTTGACCACATATCCCAGGGCATACTCGTAATGCACAACTCCTCCTCTTTTATTTTATGTTCTTCCTAGTTATGACACTACGCGAGCATATATGCATGTACTTATACTTTTAACAAGAAACTGTTTATTTTCTAAAAGTATAGTCATTTGAAAGTATTTAATCAGAGAATTTTAGTCACAAATGTCTTTATAGTTTGTACATCTTATGTGGTTCAATATACTTAGTTCACTATAAACATTTCTCTGATACCAATCTGTCACACCCCCAAACCAAGGATGGCGGAAACGTCCAGGGGTGGAGGACTTCATGTATAGTATCATAACAACAATTATAATAGTGCTCAAAGTATAGATAACCAACATAAATATAATTGAAAAAGTTACATCATAGTATATGTTTACATGTTTCTAAATCAATTACATTGTGTTGACAAAAAATGAAATGTTTGACACCTTAGCGTTCCATCCTCAAAAGCGGCCGATTACCTGTTTATTCCCTGAGAATACAAGTAGTTTTGAAAATGTGTCAACAGTTAAGTTGATGAGTTCAAAAGCTTTTGAAAGTGATACTAAAATCCTCTTCTTGTAAAAGTGATGTTTGTTCGAGAAAAATCCAATATTTTCCTTATGTAATGCATTATAGTCTTAAAACTCAAGACCGAAATGTACAAATTTCACCATACTTAAAGAAATTTATGCAAGTTTGAATCGACATAAACTCATTAAATTAAGAAGTAAAACCCGTAAATCTTATGTTTTGTAAATACCCCATGTGAGTTATTATAACCATACTATGACTCAGACGGCCTCGTAATACGACGTTCTTCTGGCGTCGCAAGTTAAATGACACTTGTCACCCCAGACCTTCCGGTCTAACTGTTGCATGCAGCTCAGGTGGGTTTGTCACACCCAATATAGATCTATACACTACTATCACGTTCTTGTTACAAGAGACTCTGGTTACAATTTACTGGACTTTTGATTTCGTTACTTTGGATGTAATGCGAAGCGAATGTCTCACAAATTTATTCATTAACAGATTTATGTGAACTAAACTGAAAGCCCCTCTTCGTATAAACCCGGTACTTTGTGTTTGTACCCCGTTTATATGAACTGAAAATCTTTGGTAATGAGTTTGAAATGTAATTGAAACATAAAATATACCTATTATAGTTTAACTTAACTATTTGTAATGTATATGAAACATAAAATGTACCTATTATAGTCTATCCAAAACGTTTATAATGCAAATGAACCCCATTTTATGTGAGTCAAATGTATAGCAAAAACATATCTATGTTTATCATGCCTTATCTTGTATTATTTGTAATGACAAAGGACTCTTACCAATCAGTGAGTATTTTCTATTATATAATTATGCCACAACAGAAAGTACAAGTAAAATATGAAATCATCAATGATTAACACTTTGCTCAACATGTTACAAAGTGTGATGAAAGTTGTAAGTTGTTAACTTGTTTTTAACATTTCTGCACTATTTTGGAAAAATCACAGAAAAATCATACAAAGTCAAAAACTGAATCCGTAAACTTTGTGAGTTTAGAAATGTGTTTAGTTTGTTCATAAATTTTACTATGATTTTTAGATGTCTATAACGTGTGAGAAAATGTCCATATGCACAGACTGGTCCGAATTCGTAGCTACAGTAATAGGCAGTTTTGCAAAAATCGCCATAAATTGTAGAAAACTCATATGGACATGTGAAAGTAGTGATTTTAAAGGTATAAACCTTACTATTTACATAGAATACAGTTTTGAAAACTAAAATGTTCAAGTTGACCAAAACTGTCAGTGAATGGAGTTAAACGTTTTTGATGAAAGCTATTGGATGAGTTTAGTTATATTCTTGGTGTTTCATTTTGTATTCCCCCCCCCCCCCTTAAAACCTAAGGAAAACATTAAAAAAATAGGGGTATGAACTCACGTTGTGTGATTTCAGTGGATGAATGTCGAAGATAAGAAGTGTTCAACGCAAGAACACTTAGAAGATTGCTTGAAGGTTCAAAGATCTAACACAAATATGATGATGTTTGTGTAAGAAACCTATGATTTGAGTAGAAAGATGTGGAATAAACATATGAAGGATAATATTACTTACCAAAAGTAGATGAAGAACTTGGGAATTGACCTTGAATCTCGAGATTAGTGGGAGAAAGTGAGAGAGAATGGATTTTTGCTCTTTGGTGGAGAATGGGTTAAATGGGCAGAGAGATGAGGATTTCCAGCTTTTGTTCAAGAGTATGGCTGGAAAAATGGTGGGAAAGGGATGATGGAATGACAAGGTATGGTGTAATAGTGACCAGGGATGGTCATGGAGTAGGTATGGGAGGTAACTTGTGTCATACACTAAGGTAAAGTCAACACTTCACCTAAATATCTTACCCATTATATTTTTATTCTTAAATAAAGATTTACCTAAAAATGTGTTTAAATTATGAATATTTAGGGTCTTATATGTTAAAATATTATTTTTGGTGAAAATCTCACGTCAAAATCATGAAAAACGGGCCTAAAATGAAGTTGTGGTCGAAAACCTGGAAAAGAAGCGAGATCTGCGAAGTTCCGACGTGGGAGCCAAAGGTTCGGTCTTCATGGGGTGGGAACCAAAGGTAGGTTTAGTTGGTAATGTGAGAACTGAGAGAAAGGTTCGGTCGGATAGATTCGCAGGCGAGGAACCGAACACGGAAGTAAGGAGGCGAAGGCGAAGGCTCGGTCCGAAAGTGGGGTCTCGGTTCGCTTGGTTTGGTTTCTAGTTTTGTGAGGTTCGGCTCTAGCAAGTTCGGTTCTGAAAATTTCGGTTCTAGCAAGTTCGGTTCCTTAGTAGGTTTGGTTCAGGAGGGAGGTTTCGGTCCTCTAATAGGTTCCGGCTCCCTAAGAGGGTTTTTCGTGTAAACTTCCGTTTTTGAGTAGTGTTTGACTAAATTAAGGGTCGGGATGACACATATGACTATAGAAAGTTGAGAGAGATTTCGAGAGAGACTTGGGAGATATTTCACATACTTTGAGAGATTTGGGAGAGATTTCACATGCTTAGAGAAATTTGGGAGAGATTTCACATATTTGGAGAGATTTGGGAGAGATTTCACATAGAGAGCGAGAGAGAATGGAGAGACTTTATTTGTGACTTTTGTGAGTGTTTAACTTCAAAATGCATGGTTTGTAAACCTCGTTAGGCCATGTTTAAGGATCATACACACCCCCGAAGGGTATGCAATTGTGTTTTATCGTTTTGTTACATCACTTACCCCAATTAGGGTTCAAGAATCCTAAATATACAAACTTTCCATGTGATGACTTCTTATTAAAATAGCGAGTTGAACAATAATTACATAACATAAACCCTAGTATACAAGGGTTAGTTGAGTTGACTGGTTTGACTTGTTGACTTTATTTGACTTTGACTCGACTAGAAATTGACAGTTGTCACAGGTTTAGGGGTGTGAGAATATATATCCATGACTAAGTCTAATTAATACTCCAATATAAACTTTTAGATTAGAAATAAAGTATAAGTATCATCTCCCTTATTATAGCGAAACAACTTTTAAAATTTTGCAATTTTGCAAAATTATTAACCTTTATTTCCTTAAACCAGTATTTCTAACTTGCAACACTTCACATAACAATCATGCTCACACTATCATGATGATTATATTCCTACTATCATAATACTTATGCTCCCACTAGCTTTGACATGTACTTAGAAATCAGTTGGACTTCTAGAAATCAATACTTATTGACTTTCTTACCAAAGTTTAGATTTCTGATATGAGACGCTTTAATAAACCTTTATCTAAGCTCATCCACCTTTTATAAGAAAGCTCATATGTGTGTCTAAACTATTTCAGAACTTATAGCAATAAGTTTCGAATGTTCAAACAATTTGCCATTTCTCATAATTCGAACTATGAAGAGGGGTGCCATAATCATAATCGAATTTGAGAACATAATTAACACAACTTCTATCTCCTCAACATCTACTTAGTGAAAGTGCTTCCTCACAATAATTTACATGAATTGGAGAGAAACAGTATGACACTTAGATTTTATGGTGTATGTGTTCCTATCCATGTGAATTTTTCATAACCATAGTCATAGGACAAGGTTAGTGACAAATCCAAACTCATGTGGACTGAACTTGTTCAATCTTAATTTCTTGCCACCTGGCAGCATAAGGACCTACTATTGCTTCCAAGTTGTTATGCAAACAATCGAGTACTCATATAACTCACATGCATAGTCAACCAACTGGAATGGCACAAAATAAGAATATGTGAACACAATAGGTTACAAACCTCAAGTCATGTGCTAGTGATTAACAATAGGTTTACTATTGATTAATTCTTGAAACTGTCAAGATCCTTAAGACTCCCACTGATGTCTTAACATATAAGACTCTCTTGTTAAGAACCATTCCTTGACAAACAAATATTCAAGAGTTAGTGCGGATTCTTATCAAGAATGAGACTTCATAGCCAAAACATCACAACTACCAATTTGAAATATCCAAGAGTTAGAAAACATTTCTATTCCATATTTCATGATGTGTTATAAACCTACTTAAGACATGTCACTCAAGTCATAATCTTGGAGAATGACTTTGAGACTTGATTTTGGAATGAAGTATGATTTACCTTAATTGATTTAACCATTTCAACAATTCCTGATTCCTCTTCTTAGCTATACAAATGTACTAAGGTGTCCTTACAAGATCAATTGCGATATGGTTTTCTTAATCATTAAGATGATCATGCAACACGATACTAAAGTACTCTCCTTTCCTCACAGATTGGAGAAACTATTATCTTTCTGTCTAATTGATTCTTCTTATTCGTTCTGCTATATATTGAAACTTTTTCAATGTTTCAGAATTACACTTAAACTTGTAATCATAACCTTATTTACTAAGTTTTTAGTAAATCATGATGAATAGTCTTATCGTTCTTTGTCTAGACCTGACCAGTGCACAACAACTTGTACTAGATCCCCTACTCCTTTACTTGACTCACCTCCGTATGTGAACTAGGATTTAGTCTTTATTTCCCAAAGATGAAAATTCTCATTCATCATACAATACAAGTTGCATGATTCTAAGTTTTCGTCTAACTAAAACATGGTGATAAGAATCTTTCCTTATTTGTTAAATTTAGACACTACCACAAACAAAAGAATCAAATCCATATTGCTAAAATTAGAAACATGCAAACATCAATTTTCACAAATGCCATTGCATGGAAATATAAAATAAGATAAAATAAAAAATTTCTTTATTAATAAAATGAGGATAAACTTTTCCTTACAATGCAATTACAAATGAAAAACTACGTTACTACATATTTCTAAGCAATTTACAATAACTCCTAAGTTGCATCTCAAAATTCTGATCATCGAACCATGCGATCGAAATCCACTTCTTCGTTATCAGATTTAGCATGCTATTTCCTTCTTTCTCTTTGATTCTGCAAAACATCAAAATGTAACTTTAAATCATGTAATAAGAATCAATAAATGGGAACTTAATAGAGTTAGATAATGAGCTTACCTGAAGTAGAACCATACAATTTGATTCTACCATCTCTTAGATCTCTCAGGTAGTCAGGGCATCTTCGCTTCCAATGTCCCTTTTCTTAGCAATAGAAACAAACAAACTCTCTTGGAATGGTACACGAACAATCACATACTTAGCCTTTCTTTTTAGCATTTGTTCAAATGGTTTAACCTTGGCCGATTCCTTTCCAATGGGAAGAGAAGACTTTTCTGGACTTCCACTGTCGCCATTGTCAATATCCACGGAACTTTGGGAGATTGATCGTCCAATCAAATTTGCTTCACCGGTGCGCCAAATCATTGCAGATTTAGCAGCAATAAGCAAATAAGTAAGATCGATATGGATCACGTCGTGATCTATAACATAGTAGTCCTTATAAGACTCACTATATGACTTAGGGAGTGATTGAAGAACCAATTCAATAGCTAACTTCCTTGACAAAATGACTCCTAATATTCCCAGCATGTCAATGTGTGACTTCATTTCCTGTACATGTGGACACACAACCTTCCATCTTGGTGTTTTCTTGCCAATCGGGTTTGAGAGAGCTTGAACTTTTCAAGTCGACGAGCTTGTGGGTTAGGAAAAACTATTAGAGGAGGTGGAGGAAGTGAAGTATGATTTCTGGGAACATCATCTTCATGTGAAAAGCTTTTCCATAAGATTCGGGAAGACCATAGTTGTCAGAACTAGACATCTACAAGGGAGAAATTCAAGTTAGTTTATTTAAGTCCTTAATATAACACCCATAATTAAATATTAAGGCTAGGACCCAACACAATATTCTACAATTCTAAAGAGGGACGCCATAATCCAATTGTAATATATTTGAAGGTAGGTAAATGATGATTTACCAATTTCCACCATGCAAAATGAAAAAGAGCATTAGGTTTTAAATGAATTGAAATTTCTAGATTCTTTGAGATTCATTGAACTTTTTCAATGGCATGTTTAATCTCGATTATGCCCTTAAAGTTTGTGACTGGGATGCCAAGGATCACAAACAAGGTGTGAATAACCATGCAAATTAGCTTGGTACTCTCGAAGTCATTTATCACCTAATAAATGTGCCGGTCCACCACACATGTTCCATTAATCTATGACAAACTATGATCTACCCATTTACATCCTTCATTAGTCCCATATTCGTGTGCCAGTTAACCACACACGCTCCACCAACGACTAATAAGGTGTAATTTGCATTTTCATGGGTTAGCATCAAATTCACATTTTTCCTAAGTAACTAAGTTTGGGAATTTATAAAAGGTTTAGTTACTTAATATTTCATCATGCTTTTAATGAGGATTTAAATGTCCTGTTAAACCCATTCGTCTAACGACCATCCACTAGTCAAGAGTGCGGTGGGTAAGAGTGGATACCCATTCAATCGCCATTTTATAGGCAATTTCCTTAAACACCCCTTATAGACTGGCTGCGTGAATCAGGCCTACTAACGGTAAGATTGACTTTTTACTTATACATTTATAATATATTAAACCTTTAATAGTATATAGTGTGACAACCCGAACCTTTCTCCGTTACTATTAGCCGATTTCTGTTAATAAAATATGAATTGTCTTGAGTTTCCGTCAAATTCCTTGGTTTCAAAAAATCATCTAGTTTTATATAATTAAATTTTATATTTGAGTCGGAACTAAAATCTCACGAAAACCTGAAATTCTTTCAAAATCAACAGATTTTGGCCAGTGTGGTGTTTACACCCTTACGCCCTTAAACCCAGTTCACGGCCGTAAACTCATTTGTGGTTGGTGCTAGGTGAACCCCACCACTAACCATACACCCAACCTATATATACAGGACCCCCACCTTCATTTAAACCTTCGTGGCCAAAAACTCTCTCATTCTCTCTCTCTAGCTCTCAACCGTAAACCCCAAAACTGATGGTTTTGAGCATTCTAACACTTCCTAAGTGTACATGCAACCCTAATAACCTTGGATCTATGTTTGTCTAATTATCATGCAAAGTTGAATTCCAAGGTTATATTCCTATCTAGCATACATGGGGAACAATTTTATCATAAAGTATAGATAGAATAACTTACCTTATTGTTGTTTGTGTTCCTTGAAACCTTGTGATCCTAGCACCCCAAGTGTGATGCCTCAAATGCTTCACACAACACCAAATGCTCTTGGAAGAACTTATGAGAGAACACACACTTCTTCAAAATCGGCCAAGCCCTCTTATTTCTTAGTGTAGCCGATTTTAGGTGGAGAACATGTTACTTATATAGTGTTGACACATCTAGGGTTAAACCCTAATGTGTCATGACTCTTCATTTCCATGACCCATGGGTTTGTAACTCCCATGGAGCATCCATGGAGCATCCTATGGGTGGAACCCAACTTGATAGTCCATGGAGCCTTTTAGCCCACTATACAAGATATGGATGATTTACATAATCAACCCATATATTTAATTAGTTATCTTTTGATCACATAATTAATTCTAAATTAATTCTTGATCAAACTAATCAAATAATATTATTAATATATTAGAACTTATAATATATTAATAATCTCCAAGTGTTATTTCTCTCATTTAGTCTATCCAATTGCATGGTGCCATGCAACCCAAATGGACCATGCCGGGTCGGGTCAAGTACATACCAGAAATAGTTATGGACTTAGACACCTTATCCAACAGTCTCCCACTTGGATAAGTATAATAACTATTACTGCAAGTATGACTTCAGGAACCGATCGGCAATCGTAGCTCTTTACAAGGTTTCTCGAAACTTGAGAAGATGATAGTACGCCATTTAAGATAAGTGATCATATAATCCTCTGTTCTAGATATCAGTCGGACAAATACATGGAACAATGTCTTACTTATTGTCCAACAATTTGTTTCCCGATTTCCGATTTGTTTGACAAAGAACTTAATTGAACACATCAACTTAGTTCTGACCGGGCCCGGTACATAGGTCAAAACAAAATCATCGAGGGGCCCAGATATCAGCTTCTAATCCAAGAAGGAACAGATAAACTTCGACTCATATGTTTGTTCTACTACTCATTGAATTACACACAAGAGCGCGATTTATAACATCGAGTTACCAATTCGTTTTTCGTACAATCAATGCATAACCAACTTGTAAGTAACAAATCATATCTCTAGGTTTAAAGACTTATATGATATTACCGTCTCACGATCACTCGAGACAGAATTCCATGAAGTGATTCCAGTGAGCGTGGGTTGAGTCCAATGCTCAGAACTTATGAGCACTCATGATTGTTGTAGCCTTGTCCAAGACCTCTACAACCAAACATGACAGTCTTGATTCATACCTACTTCCGACATATGACCGACTGTGGAGGTTTGAATAATATGTTATACCAAACAAAATTATTCTGGAAGTCAAAACATGCAAAAGAAATATAGTAAACGATCGACAAGAGATAGCAACACTTTACTCATAAATAAAACACTTTTATTCATCATCAAATGTCAATTACACTTTACAAATTTCGAGGTTATCTCACTACTAAATCTAATATCATCCTTCAGCCCTATGCTCCGAGCATGCTGGAGATGCTTAATCCGAGTCAGTCCCTTCGTGAGGGGATCTGCCGGATTCTCATCTGATGATACCCTCTTTGCCACGAGGAGTCCTTCTTCGATCCGATGTCTGATGAAATGGTATTTTCTGTCGATGTGTCTGGATCTCCCGTGATCCCTTGGTTCCTTGGCTAAGGCAACAGCACTTTCACTATCACAGAAAATTTCCATTGGCTCTTTAATAGCTGGTACAACTCCAAGGTCTCCAATGAAGTTCCTCAGCCATAATGCCTCCTTTGCCGCCTCGCTTGCTGCAATATACTCTGATTCACAAGTAGAATCTGCCACTGTCTCTTGCTTGGAACTCTTCCAAGAAATTGCTCCTCCATTTAGGGTAAAGACCCAGCCCGACTGAGAGCGGAAGTTATCCCTATCAGTCTGGAAGCTAGCATCACTATACCCTACAACTCTCAAGTCATCACTCCCCCCGAGGGTAAGGACCCAGTCCTTAGTCCTTCGTAGGTACTTGAGAATATTCTTTACCGTAGTCCAGTGTGCCTTGCCAGGATTCCCCTGAAACCTGCTAACCATGCTAAGGGAAAAAGCTATATCAGGTCGAGTACACGTCATAGCATACATGATCGATCCTACATCCGAAGCATAAGGTACTCGACTCATTTGTGCTATCTCAGCCTCAGTGCTAGGGCTTTGTGTCTTACTCAGTTTGGCGTTACTCTGGATGGGCAACTCTCCTTTCTTGGAGTCTTGCATTCTGAATCTCTTCAGAACCTTCTCCAAGTAGGTACTTTGACTAAGTCCAATTAGTCTTTTACTCCGATCTCTCAAGATCCTTATCCCCAAAATATAGGCAGCTTCACCAAGGTCCTTCATAGCAAAACACTTTCCAAGCCAGGACTTTACTTCCTGCAGGGTCGGAATGTCGTTTCCTATGAGTAGTATGTCATTCACATACAATACCAAAAAGCTCCCTATACTCGCACTAGCCTTGACATATACACAAGATTCATCTTCACTCCTAGAAAAGCCAAATTCCTTGACCTTTTCATCAAAGCAAAGATTCCATCTGCGAGGTGCTTGCTTTAATCCATAAATGGATTTCTCAAGCTTACACACTCTATTAGGGTACTCGTTGCTGACAAAACCCTCTGGCTGACTCATGTAAACATCTTCAGCCAACTTTCCATTAAGGAAAGCGGTTTTGACATCCATTTGCCAAATTTCATAGTCATGAAATGCGGCTATGGCTAACAGAACCCGAATAGACTTAATCTTGGATACCGGAGAAAAGGTCTCATCATAATCCACTCCAGGAATTTGAGAGAAGCCCTTTGCAACCAGTCTAGCCTTATAAGTGTGTACTTTACCATCCATGTCGGTCTTCTTCTTGAAGACCCATTTTCACCCTACAGTCTTTCGACCTTGTACATTCTCAACCAAGTTCCAAACTTGATTGTCATACATGGATTGTATCTCGCTATCCATAGCATCTTTCCATTTAGCAGACTCGGGGCCTGCCATGGCTTCCTCGTAGCTGTTAGGGTCATCTTGACTTACTAGTGTCTCATCACTAATAAGTGTCTCACCTTCTGTAGTAATATGGAATCCATAGTAATGCTCAGGTGCACTCCTAACTCTCGTGGAACGCCTCAGAGGTACAGATTCGTCAATTGTCTCAACAGGAGTTTCCTCCTCAAGTTGAGGGCTAGAGTTTGAAGTTCCTTCACCACTTGACTCTTGAATTTCTTCAAGATCAACTTGCCTCCGACTGTCTCCTTGGCTTATAAACTCTCTTTCTTGAAAGACTCCTCTTCTTGCTACAAAGACCACATTGTCACTAGGTCTGTAGAAGAGGTAACCAAAGGATTGATGTGGGTAGCCGATGAAAATACACCTCTCGCTTCGGGGTTCGAGCTTATCATGAGTCTCGCGTCTCACGAAAGCCTTGCAACCCCAAATCTTGATGTGGTCTAGTTTAGGTACTTTACCAGTCCACATCTCGTGAGGAGTTTTGGCAACTTTCTTTGTAGGGACTAGATTAAGGATATGGGCGGCAGTCTCTAAGGCATACCCCCAGAATGAGATTGGTAGCGAAGCTCGACTCATCATGGAACGAACAATGTCCAATAAGGTTCGATTACGTCTCTCAGCCACACCATTCAACTGCGGTGTCCTGGGAGGTGTCAATTGTGAGACAATCCCACATTCCCTTAGATAGTCGAGGAACTCTGAACTAAGATACTCACCACCCCGATTGGATCGAAGCATCTTAATGTTCCTGCCCAATTGATTCTCGACTTCCTGTTTAAATTCCTTAAACTTCTCGAAAGTCTCTGACTTATGCTTGATTAAGTAGACATATCCATATCTACTGTAATCATCAGTAAAAGTCAAATAATAACGATTAGCATCCCTTGTGGCATGTTTGAATGGCCCACACACATCCGTGTGTATAAGGTCCAACAAACCTTCACCCCTTTCACACGAGCCTGTGAAGGGTGACTTTGTCATTTTTCCAAGTAAGCATGATTCGCAACTATCATTAGACTTTAGGTCAAACAACTCCAAGACTCCATCCTTTTGGAGTTGTCCTATGCGTTTCTTGCTTATATGTCCAAGACGACAATGCCATAATGATGCTTTATCCAAGTTATTATTATTAGTAGAATCAATACACAAAACATTATTTCCTAAGTTATCTACAACAGATACAGCTTCATACACACCATCACAAGGTAATGCTTTAAAATAAAGTACATTATTAAAGAAAGCATTAATCGAACCAACTTCATTATCAAACGAAAAGGTGAAACCTTGTTTGTACAATGCATGAAAGGAAATAATATTTCTTGCCATTTCTGGCGAATAACAACATTTATTCAAATCTAAATTTAACCCACTACTTAGCGATAAAGTATAAACTCCAATCTTGGTGACAGGTGTAACTTTCCTATTCCCCATGATTAAGTTTATTCTTCCTTGCTCCACATTCTCACTTCTTCTTAGTCCATGCAAGTCACAACAAATATGAATACCACAACCGGTATCAAGGACCCAAGATTTAGAATGGGGTGAGTTATTAGAAATGATAGTGTAAATACCTGCATGGTTGGGTTTGACTTTCCCATCCTTCACATCCTGCTGGTACTTTGGGCAGTTTCGCTTCCAATGAGCTTTTTCATGGCAATAGAAGCATTCAGCCTCTTTTGGGTCAGAAGAAGGAGTAATGAAACCTTTCTTGGTTCCACTTGAAGAAGAGCCATCAAGAGTTCGAGCCTTGGTACCCTTCGAAGATCTCTTTCTCTTCCTCCCTCAACTTTGCCCGATTGCCAAGACCGGAGTTGAGTCTGGAGTAGGAGTGATAACAACCGACTTCCCCTTAAGACCTGTTTCTGCAGTCTTGAGAAGTCCCTGAAGTTTGCTGAGGGTGACCTCTTCCTTGTTCATGTGATATGTCATGCGGAATTGATCATAGCACGATGGTAAGGAGTGCAAAATGATATCTATTGCAAGCTCCTCAGGGAAGTTCACATTGAGCTTCAGCAAACGATCCACATACCTTTGCATTTTCTGCATGTGGCTCGTGACAGACTCTCCGTCCTTCATCATGGTTGTTATCATGGAGCAGATGACTTCGTACCTCTCTTGTCGTGCACTTTGATGGTATCTTTCCATCAAATCTTGGTGCATTTCATAAGGGTAGAAATCTTCATAAGACTTTTGGAGTTCAGCTGTCATGGTGGCCAACATGATGCAAGCCACCTTGGTTGCATCTCTTTCATGAGTATGAAAGTCAGCGATCTCCTGTGGAGTTGCAGTGGACTCATCAATTTCCTTAAGCTCCTTGTCAAGGACATATTCTTTGTCCTCGTAGCGGGTAATCATCCTGATGTTTCTGATCCATTTATTGAAGTTGGATCCATCAAAGGTGACTTTCCCACACAAACTCATAAGAGTAAAGGAGCCATTAGGATTCGAGCCAGAAGCATTATTTGAAGACATCTGAAAGAGAAGAACAAGTTTAGTATAGATTTAAAGGAGTCCTTAATAAAACACCCAAATGTAATATTAAGGCTAGGATCCAATCATAATATAATATAACTTAGAAGAGGTATGCCGTAATCTAAGCTATACCATATTTGAAAGGTAGGTGAATGACGATTCACCAATTTCCACCACGAAAACCGAAATATTAGATATTTAGTTTTTATTGGTTTTAGAAATTCCTAGATTCTTTGAGATCCAATGAACTTTTCAAAGGCATGTTTCAATCTCGAGAGTGCCCTCCAAGTTTTGTGACTGGGATACCGAGGATCACAAAACGAGGTGTGAAGTAACCATGCAAATCACTTGGTACCCTTAAAGTTTATCACTCAATCGATGTGCCGGTAAACCACACACGCTCCACCGATACTATAATAAACCTTAAGTCACCCTTTACCTACCTTGTTAAGTCCAAGTTAGTGTGCCGGTTAACCACACACGCTCCACCAACGACTTAGACAAAGTGTAAAGTGTAATTTCATGGATTAGCACCTTATTCACATTTTCCTAAAGTAACTAAGATTGGGAATTTAATAAAACATTTAGTTACTTTATTATATTCATCATACTTTGAATGAGAATTTATAAGTCCTTGTCTTACCCGTTCGGCTAACGACCCTCCACCAGTCAAGCAAGCGGTGGGTGAGAATATACACCCATTAAGTCACCATTTTATAGGCAACAACCTTATACCCACCTTATAGACCGGCTTCGTGAATGAGGCGTACTAGCGGTAAGACGACTTTATGCTTATACATATATATATATATATATATATATATATATATATATATATATATATATATATATATATATATATATATATATATAATTATTAAATCATCATAATATAAGTATAAGGGTTGAATTTTAACTTTTAAAATTCTAGGGGTTGGAACTTAAAGTTTTAACTTAACTTTACTTGTTCCAAAACTTGAGGGCAAGTTTTGTAACTTTCAAAACTTTTCATTTCTTGTAACTTATGAGTTTAATAGAGTAATAAAATGAAGACTCTTCGTTTTTCTAACTCTTGTGTTTTTAATGGTTTTAATTCAAGTGTGACTCTTGGTTTTCCATAACTTAAGGATAAGTTATGGACTCCATTAAAACACATTATGATCAAGAATTAATCTACCAAATAGGTTACAAATAATTCCTATGATCATCTAAAACATCATAAGAACAAGAACATGAATATGAACACAATCAAAAATTACATTTAAAACTTTGTAATTTTGATAACTAGTTGTTGTAAATGAATTAGCAAGGACATTACACCACCAAAAACAAGTTTTCAATTACCAAAACAGTTTAGGGTAATGTTTCTAATTCACTTCCAGCAACTGAATCGAAATTCTGCACTCAGTCGACCCTACTCGCCGAGTGCATGAACTCACTCGCCTAGTTGGTTGAAGATACTAATGAACTCGACGAGTCCCCCCTATAGACTCGACGAGTCCATTCGCAGACAGCAAGATTTTCGATTCTGTTTTCAACTTTTAAGCACAAATAAGAGCAAACAAGCCTAGGCT
Organism: Lactuca saligna; assembly: GCF_052625555.1. Taxonomy (NCBI): domain Eukaryota; kingdom Viridiplantae; phylum Streptophyta; class Magnoliopsida; order Asterales; family Asteraceae; genus Lactuca; species Lactuca saligna. The sequence goes on from NC_136425.1 coordinate 121,569,864, forward strand.
CTGATACCACTGATGGTTTTGAGCATTTTAACACTTCCTAAGTGTACATGCAACCCTAATAACCTTGGATCTATGTTTGTCTAATTATCATGCAAAGTTGAATTCCAAGGTTATATTCCTATCTAGCATACATGGGGAACAATTTTATCATAAAGTATAGATAGAATAACTTACCTTATTGTTGTTTGTGTTCCTTGAAACCTTGTGAGCCTAGCACCCCAAGTGTGATGCCTCAAATGCTTCACACAACACCAAATGCTCTTGGAAGAACTTATGAGAGAACACACACTTCTTCAAAATCGGCCAAGCCCTCTTATTTCTTAGTGTAGCCGATTTTAGGTGGAGAACATGTTACTTATATAGTGTTGACACATCTAGGGTTAAACCCTAATGTGTCATGACTCTTCATTTCCATGACCCATGGGTTTGTAACTCCCATGGAGCATCCATGGAGCATCCTATGGGTGGAACCCAACTTGATAGTCCATGGAGCCTTTTAGCCCACTATACAAGATATGGATGATTTACATAATCAACCCATATATTTAATTAGTTATCTTTTGATCACATAATTAATTCTAAATTAATTCTTGATCAAACTAATCAAATAATATTATTAATATATTAGAACTTATAATATATTAATAATCTCCAAGTGTTATTTCTCTCATTTAGTCTATCCAATTGCATGGTGCCATGCAACCCAAATGGACCATGCCGGGTCGGGTCAAGTACATACCAGAAATAGTTATGGACTTAGACACCTTATCCAACAAAAACACCCTCATTTCTTCCAAAAATAATCAAGAAATCGCCTTTGGAGGTTGTTTTGGAGCATCTAAAACATGTTTTTCATCGAATTTAGCATACTTGTTCTTGAATTTATGGTCGTGTACACTTCAAACCTTCAAAGGCCGTAAACCCTTCAAGAGGCTATGCATGGTTGTAAATAGTTCACAGTCGTAAACCCCCCTTCACATCCGTAAACCCTCCCTAAGTGGTGCATTAGACTGAAAACCTATTTACCCCGATTCAATCAAGTCCTGGTAACATTCCTTAACCGAAAGCAAGTGCTTTGTAAAACTTTATCTAACGAAATCGTTAATTAGATACATATATGTATTTAATTGTTATTAGGATTTCGTTAAGTGCCACATACAACTACTCGAGGGTCTTTATTTCGAGTTTGTTGATTTGACTCTTGCACACAACTAACAGTGAGTTCATACCGCTGCGCTTTTATGGTTTTAACGTTTTCAGGGGGTGGGGATACAAGCCAAACAAAAATGATTTTGAGAACTTACATTAAATTTTGCAATTGATACAATCAAACGATTTCCACATTTTTTATAAAATATTCAGATATTTTATCCCTTCTGTAATATGTTGAGTGTAAGGGATACTTTCAACTTGAAATCATAATTGCATAGTTTTTGGAACATTTCACGAATCAAGTACATAAAACTACAAGCAAACTATGATGGGTATAATTTGGGGAAATTCATTTATGCAGTTATTACCGGTTTAGACTATATACATGAGCAAACATATAAACTACGACAATTTAGTTTATGATATTCACTACTACGTTCAGATAACAAGAGTATAACACTAAATAATTGTTTAAGTATAATTATTGATACTCTACCAAGTATACAATGGTTTCAATTACGAGAAAACGATACAGAACTACACGTAAACTAGTTACTATAAGATTGTGAGACAACTCGTCAATTGTACTCTTCGGAGTAGTGGTAAATTCCTCAACATTTAGTGTAACCAGAGTCTCCTGGAGGGAGAGCGTGAGATTTGTGAATAGATCTATTTGGGACTGAAAATCCCACACCAAAACTGCTAGCTACAGTTAGACAGGCATGCATGGGGTGACAAATATCATACCATACGATGCCTGAAGAACGTCGCTAAGGTCATCAGTCATATCAAGCATGGTTATACGAACTCACGATAGTATAAACTAACCTTTGTTTACGGGATTCCATTCTTCATTAGTTTAATTTTAATTAATAAAACTACTATATTTACTGGTGGTAGCCAGGATTTTCAAATAGAACATACTATACATATTGGTGGTAGCCAGGATTTTCAAACAGAACATACTATAAATACTTGTGGTAGCCATGGTTTTCAAACAGAACATACTATACATACTGGTAGTAGCCAGGGTTTTCAAACAAAACATACTAGCCAGGGTTTTCAGACATAACATACTATACATACTGGTGGTAGCTAGGGTTTTCAAACAAAACATACTATACATACTGGTAGTAGCCAAGGTTTTCAAACAGAACATACTATACATAGTGGTGGTAGTCAGGGTTTTCAGACAGAACATACTATACATACTGGTGGTAGCCAGGGCTTTCAAACAAAACATACTATACATATTGGTGGTAGCCAAGGTTTCAAACAGAACATTCTATACATACAGGTGGTAGTCATGGTTTTTGAACAAAATACAGTAATGAACATGCACGTTAGAAAATATTGGATTTTCTTGGGGAACATGCATATATTTTACCAAATTAAATGACTGTTTTTCACTACAAAAACATTCTTATGAACTCACCAGCTTTATGCTGATACTCTTTCAAAATCGCTTGTATTCTCAGAAAATCAGTAGGCAGGTATCCTTGCCGGCTTTTTAGAAGATGGAGCATACAGAGTCCTCCACCCCCAAATATTCATATCTTAATGTAATGGTTGTTTTTACTTTGATTACTATGATGCAATTTTTGTGATACTACACATGACGTCCTCCACCCCCGAAACGTTTCCACTGTTTCGCTTGGGGGTGTGACATATTGTATAAGGGTGTATTTTAAACTTTTAAAATACTTGATGATTTGATTAATAAATTATACTCTTAATTTAATTAAACTTAAACCATGTTATTATTATGGATTTATTAATATTCACTTTTAATTAAACATTTTAATTAATTTAATACAATCCATAAGAGTTAACTTGAACTATTCAAAGAAAATCATCAAGGTTCAATATATAAAAATTCAAAATTAAAACCTATTTAACTAACTTTTAAGTTATGAACCCAAGAGTTGCACCTTTTGAAAACTTTTCAATGTTCCATAAATGAGACTTCTCAATTTTCAAAACTTGAGGACATGTTTTGTAACTCTTGAAAAACCTTTGAGTTCCAAACTTGCTGACAAGATTTGTAACTCCATAAAAAACGTTTTAGTTCCAAAACTTGATGACAAGTTTTGTAACTCCTAAAAAACATTTAGTTCAAATTTTAAAACCAATAAAATAATCAAAATTTTATCTTTTACCAATTTGACATAATGCAACTCTTATAGCAAGATAACTTCAAATCAAAATATTACAAACAATTAACTTATCATATAAACTAGTAATAATTTCAAGATTTGATAATTTATATTTTAACTGGATAAGATAACCATTACCATATCAGAAAAATAGATTTTATGATACACAACAGTTTAAGGTAATGATCCAAATCAAATTTTGGCCAAAAAAACCTGAAAAACTACAAACAGGCTATCCAACTCGTCGAGTCAACTTATGGACTCGTCGAGTTCATCATGAACTCGTCAAGTTCATCTATGGACTCATCGAGTCCCCCATTCAGAGTGCATTTTTTCTACTTTTTCCAGCTTTGAACAATTAAGCAAGCATCAATATAATAGAAAACTACCCATGGCTCTGACACCACTATTGGGTTTTGTGTACTATAACACTCCTATGGTGCATATACAACCCTAAATGCTTTGGATCTATGTTTTCTATAGTTATACATGCACCAAAATATATCCAAAGCGTAAAGCTCAATCTCCCAAACTTCCGTGTATATTGACAATGGCGATAGTGGAAGTCCAGAAAAGTCTTCTCTTCCCATTGGAAAGGAATCGACCAAGGTCAAACCATTTGAACAAATGGTAAAAAGAAAGGCTAAGTCTGTGATTGTACGTGTACCATTCCAAGAGAGTCTGTTTGTTTCTATTGCTAAGAAAAGGGACATTGGAAGTGAATTTGCCCTAATTACCTGAGAGATCTAAGAGATGGTAGAATCAAATTGTATGGTTCTACATCAAGTAAGCTCATTATCTAACTCTATTAAGTTCGCATTTATTGATTCTTATTAGGCTTATGATCCAATAACTCATATAGACTAACTCTTCATGGACTCTCACATAAAACTAGTCCAACATGGATCAATAGCCCAAACCATATGTATCACTGTTTTACATAATTAGTTCCCGTTAATTTAATTAGTCTCTTTTGATTACAAAATTAATTCTTGATCAATACCAAATTAATAATATGATTTCTCAATTAATATATTATACTTCAAATATATTAATAAATCATAAATAACCTCTTTTACAAATATCCATCCTATTAGATTGTTCTGGTGAAGGAAACCCTAAATGGACCATGCTACTCTCGGGTCAAGTGCATACCGTTATAGTTATAGGGTTAGACATCTAATCCAACAAAATATTCATACTTATTGTTCATCAGTTTGTTTCTCCATTTCTGATTTGTCTAACATAGAAGTTCATTGAACACATCAATTGAGTCCTGACCGGGCCCAACACATAAGTCAAAACAAAATCATCCAGGGGCCCAAGATATCACTTTTAATCCTCTTAGGATAAAAGGAACAGATAAACTTCAAATTATATGCTTATACTAACTAATCGTTAAATCATACATAACAACACATTTTATATCATCTAGTTACTGATGCATTTTCGCACCATCAATGTACAACAAACTCATAATCATATATCTTGGTTTGAAGATTATACAATATTATCATCTCACAATCACTCGTGATAAATTCCATGAAATGATTCATGTGAGTGTGGGCTTAGTCCAATACTCAAATCTTATTTCAAGAGCACTCATGAATGTTTGTAGCAAACTTTTGCAACGTCTAACTCCTTAGACAATCTTACAAAAACCCATTCATGACAGTCTACTTACATACCTACTTCCAAAGTATGATCGATTGTGGATAGTTTGAATAATCTTATTATTCTGGAAGTCAAAATATGCAAAATGAAACAATTGTTAACAATTAACACAATGTGATAGTAACTTTACCTAAAATAAAAAAAAACTTCTTTTATTCAATCATCAAATGTCAAATACAATTTAGCTATTACAAGTTTCTAAATATCTATCCAATCATTAAAACTCATATCGTCTTTCAGCTCAATACTAATTGCATGATGCAAGTGCTTGTCCCTGCTTAGTAACTTTGTAAGGGGATCCACTGGGTTCTCTTATGGTGATATCCTCTTTACCACGAGGAGTCCTTCTTCCACTTGATGTCGTATAAAGTGATATTTTTTGTTCATGTTCCTGGATCTACCATGATCCCTCAGTTCCTTGTCTAAGGCAACTACACTCTCGCTGTCACAGAAAATTTCGATAGGCTCCTTTACAGCTAGTACAAATTCAAGGTCTCCAATGAAGTTCTTTCACCATATTGCCTCCTTTGCTGCTTCGCTTGCGGTTATGTATTCTGATTCCCACGTTGAATCAGCAACAATTTCTTATTTGGAAGTTTTCCATGTTACTGCTCCTCTATTTAAGGTAAATACCCAGCCCCATTGAGAGCGGAAATTATCTATGTCGGTCTGAAAGTTGGCGTCACTATACGTTGTCACTCTCAAGTCATCACTCCTACCGAGGCTAAGGACCCACTCCTTAGTCCTCCACAGGCACTTAAGAATGTTCTTTACCGTATTCCAACAAGCTCTACCAGGGTTCCCTTAATATATGTTAACCATGCTCAAAGAAAAAACTACATCAGGGGGAGTACATGTCATAGCTTGCATGATCGACAAAAATTCTGAAGCATATAGTACTTGACACATATCTGTTATATTTTCGTCTGTACTCGGACTCTGAGCCTTGCTTAGTTTGGTATTGATCTGGATAGGTGATTCAGCTTTCTTGGAATTCTCAATGCTGAAACGTTTCAACACCTTATCTGTGACAACCCAAAATTTCCATTGTACGAACATTATCTATTCAATAGAAGCTAGTCCAATTTTTGTAAATTTCAGACTTGTCCGAACAAGTTTGTGTACATTAGGGTTTACGTTTCTGGACGTATCAGGAGAGTGGATGCTCCTGTAATTGTGAAACTTGAACATTTTAAGTTTCATAATGTTATAGTCCGACTTCTGGAATAAAAATATTTTCTGTCAAAATATTCCAGGACTATAAATAGATTTCTGAATTTAATTAATTCATTATTCACAATTCCAACTAGAGAAAAGCCAATTCTCTCTGACGGATCTTCGGGTTTTCATCCCAGATTGTGAGTCTACTTTCCTAAACGTGTTTTAATACTTGTTATATGCTTTATAACATCAATTACATGTCCAAAATACAAGATCCATGAGTTTACCGCCTAAGAACGTTCTTGGGGAGTAAACTCCAAAATGGAACTTTAAGGCTTCCTAGTCCCGATTCCGTGTTAGACAACGTGTAAAGGACCTTGTGTATGATCTTTATAGACTAGAAAGCATCCAAAATCAACAAGTTAGAGGAGTTTATGGCCAAGGAACTTTCTTGAGCCGTAAACCCCTTTTTAAGGGTCAAACATGCCCTAACTTGCCTCCTTGAGCCTAAGGACTTTAACCACTAATACTTGTGCTTAGTTTGGACTTCAAAACACTTCAAAATGATAGAATTATAGGAGTTTACAGCCAAGGAAGGATCTTGGGCCGTAAACCCCTTTTCCTAAGGGTAAAAATCATTCCAAGCACACCTTAGGCCTTAAGACAATTTACCTTGAGTACTTGGGACTAGAATGGAGAGTAGAACACATAAAAATCACTCCTTGAAAGGAGTTTACGGACAAGGAACATATCTTGGGCCGTAAACTCCAAGTGAAGGCACAAAAGTGTGCCTCTTGTCCCCATTAGCCTTAGATAAATTCATGGAAGCCATCCTTGATGTGTAAGAGCCTCAAAACAATTAAAAGCCATCACCCCATAGGAGTTTACGGCCGTAAACTCTAGGGTGAATGGACTTTAGGCCGAAAACTCCACTATGGGGTATTCTAGAGCCTTAAACTACTTCATGTGTTATTCCAACAAAGCTAGGAGTGTTCTAGGATCAAGATAGCACCATAAAACACCCAAGACCACCCTTTGAGGAGTTCACGGCCATAAACCCATGAGTTTACGGCCGTAAACTCCAAGGTGTGGGGTTTGTTGGGTGGTGAACTCCTATGCAAGGCCATTTGATGTTTCAAACCCTTTTGCCTTGTCCCGTAGCAACTTAGATGCAACCATTTGAACCTTAAACACTCATAAAAGTGTTTACATGTTTCCTAAGTGTCTTAACTTATTTATTTAAGTTATTATTTGTCTAATTAGTTATTTATATGCTTATTATATGATAACTAGGCTCGTGCGAGTAAACAAGTCTTCGTTTGCCACCTAGCACGGTATCCGACACTACAATTCAAACGACTCACCACAAGTGAGTTCATACCCCTTGAATCAACCTTTGAAATGATTTTAAATGTTTTAAATACTTTATGGGGGGGAATACAAGTCAAATACTTATAGTTATTGCTTCAATCACATGTGATTGCATTTAATCACATGTGATTAATAACTAGGAAAACAACGATTTTTACCAATGTTCAAACTGTTTATCAAACTGTTTCACTTCAAATGTTTTACAAACTCTTTTTACTTATCAAATGCTTTTATTAAACTTTGTTTTACTTCTTATAAATTGCATGCCCATATATGTATATATATATATATATATATATATATATATATAAGTAATGTTTAAAGGGCTTAGGAAGGCCATCCGCCCTATTTCCTTTTCGCGCACTGAGATGTGGTCTGGTGGGATTTCGGGTGACCATCCGAAGGTCGTTTCAACATTAGTTATATATCATATATACATGTATATGATGGGTTTTGAGCATTCTAACACTTCCTAAGTGTACATGCAACCCTAATAACCTTGGATATATGTTTGTCTAATTTGTCATGCAAAGTTGAATTCCAAGGTTATATTCCTATCTAGCATACATGGGGAACAATTTTATCATAAAGTGTAGATAGAATAACTTACCTTGTTGTTGTTTGTGTTCCTTGAACCCTTGTGAGCCTAGCACCCCAAGTGTGATGCCTCAAATGCTTCACACAACACCAAATGCTATTGGAAGAACTTATGAGAGAATACTCACTTCTCAAAATCGGCCAAGCCCTCTTGATTCTTAGTGTAGCCGATTTTGGGTGGAGAATATGTTACTTATATAGTGTTGACACATCTAGGGTTAAACCCTAATGTGTCATGACTCTTCATTTCCATGACCCATGGGTTTGTAACTCCCATGGAGCATCCATGGAGCATCCTATGGGTGGAACCCAACTTGATGGTCCATGGAGCCTTTTAGCCCACTATACAAGATATGGATGATTTACATAATCAACCCATATATTTAATTAGTTATCTTTTGATCACTTAATTAATTCTAAATTAATTCTTGATCAAACTAATCAAATAATATTATTAATATATTAGAACTTATAATATATTAATAATCTCCAAGTGTTATTTCTCTCATTTAGTCTATCCAATTGCATGGTGCCATGCAACCCAAATGGACCATGCCGGGTCGGGTCAAGTACATACCAGAAATAGTTATGGACTTAGACACCTTATCCAACAGTCTCCCACTTGGATAAGTCTAATAACTATTACTGCAAGTATGACTTCAGGAACCGATCGGCAATCGTATCTCTTTACAAGGTTTCTCGAAACTGAGAAAATGATGGTACGCCATTTAAGATAAGTGATCATATAATCCTCTGTTCTAGATATCAGTCGGACAAATACATGGAACAATGTCTTACTTATTGTCCAACATTTGTTTCCCGATTTCTGATTTGTTTGACAAAGAACTTCATTGAACACATCAATTTAGTTCTGACCGGGCCCGGTACATAGGTCAGAAACAAAATCATCGAGGGGCCCAGATATCAGCTTCTAATCCAAGAAGGAACAGATAAACTTCGACTCATATGTTTGTTCTACTACTCATTGAATTACACACAAGAGCACGATTTTATAACATCGAGTTACCAATGCGTTTTTCATACAATCAATGCATAATCAACTTGTAAGTAACAAATCATATCTCTAGGTTTAAAGACTTATATGATATTACCGTCTCACGATCACTCGAGATAGAATTCCATGAAGTGATTCCAGTGAGCGTGGGTTGAGTCCAATGCTCAGAACTTATGAGCACTCATGATTGTTGTAGCCTTGTCCCAGACCTCTACAACCAAACATGACAGTCTTGATTCATACCTACTTCCGACATATGACCGACTGTGGAGGTTTGAATAATATGTTATACCAAACAAAATTATTCTGGAAGTCAAAACATGCAAAAGAAATATAGTAAACGATCGACAAGAGATAGCAACACTTTACTCATAAATAAAACACTTTTATTCATCATCAAATGTCAATTACACTTTACAAATTTCGAGATTATCTAACTACTAAATCTAATATCATCCTTCAGCACTATGCTCCGAGCATGCTGGAGATGCTTAACCCGAGTCAGTCCCTTCGTGAGGGGATCTGTCGGATTCTCATCTGATGATACCCTCTTTGCCACGAGGAGTCCTTCTTCGATCCGATGTCTGATGAAATGGTATTTTCTGTCGATGTGTCTGGATCTCCCGTGATCCCTTGGTTCCTTGGCTAAGGCAACAGCACTTTCACTATCACAGAAAATTTCCATTGGCTCTTTAATAGCTGGTACAACTCCAAGGTCTCCAATGAAGTTCCTCATCCATAACGCCTCCTTTGCCGCTTCGCTAGCTGCAATATACTCTGATTCACAAGTAGAATCTGCCACTGTCTCTTGCTTGGAACTCTTCCAAGAAATTGCTCCTCCATTTAGGGTAAAGACCCAGCCCGACTGAGAGCGGAAGTTATCCCTATCAGTCTGGAAGCTAGCATCACTATACCCTACAACTCTCAAGTTATCACTTCCACCGAGGGTAAGGACCCAGTCCTTAGTCCTTCGTAGGTACTTGAGAATATTCTTTACCGCAGTCCAGTGTGCCTGGCGAGGGTTCCCCTGAAACCTGCTAACCATGCTCAAAGCAAAGGCTACATCAGGTCAAGTACACGTCATATCATACATGATCGAACCTACAGCCGAAGCATAAGGTACTCGACTCATTTCTGCTATCTCAGCCTCAGTGCTAGGGCTTTGTGTCTTACTCAACTTGGCACTACTCTGGATGGGCAACTCTCCTTTCTTGGAGTCTTGCATTCTAAATCTCTTCAGAACCTTATCCAAGTAGGTACTTTGACTAAGTCCAATTAGTCTTTTACTCCGATCTATCAAGATCCTTATCCCCAAAATATAGGCAGCTTCACCAAGGTCCTTCATAGCGAAACACTTTCCAAGCCAGGACTTTACTTCCTGCAGGGTTGGAATGTCGTTTCCTATGAGTAGTATGTCATCCACATACAATACCAAAAAGCTAACTATACTCCCACTAGCCTTGACATATACACAAGATTCATCTTCACTCCTAGAAAAGCCAAATTCCTTGACCTTTTCATCAAAGCAAAGATTCCATCTGCGAGGTGCTTGCTTTAATCCATAAATGGATTTCTCAAGCTTACACACTCTATTAGGGTACTCGTTACTGACAAAACCCTCTGGCTGACTCATGTAAACATCTTCAGCCAACTTCCCATTAAGGAAAGCGGTTTTGACATCCATTTGCCAAATTTCATAGTCATGAAACGCGGCTATGGCTAACAGAACCCGAATAGAGTTAATCTTGGCTACCGGAGAAAAGGTCTCATCATAGTCCACTCCAGGAATTTGAGAGAAGCCTTTTGCAACCAGTCTAGCCTTATAAGTGTGTACTTTACCATCCATGTCAGTCTTCTTTTTGAAGACCCATTTGCACCCTACAGTCTTTCGACCTGGTACATTCTCAACCAAGTTCCAAACTTGATTGTCATACATGGATTGTATCTCGCTATCCATAGCCTCTTTCCATTTAGCAGACTCGGGGCCTGCCATGGCTTCCTCGTAGCTGTTAGGGTCATCTTGACTTACTAGTGTCTCATCACTAATAAGTATCTCACCTTCTGTAGTAATATGGAATCCATAGTAATGCTCAGGTGCACTCTTAACTCTCGTGGAACGCCTCAGAGGTACAGATTCGTCAATTGGCTCAACAGGAGTTTCCTCCTCAAGTTGAGGGCTAGAGTTTGAAGTTCCTTCACCACTTGACTCTTGAATTTTTCAAGATCAACTTTCCTCCCACTGTCTCCTTGGCTTATAAACTCTCTTTCTCTAAAGACTCCTCTTCTTGCTACAAAGACCACATTGTCACTAGGTCTGTAGAAGAGGTAACCAAAGGATTGTTGTGGGTAGCCGATGAAAATACACCTCTCGCTTCGGGGTTCGAGCTTATCATGAGTCTCGCGTCTCACGAAAGCCTTGCAACCACAAATCTTGATGTGGTCTAGTTTAGGTACTTTACCAGTCCACATCTCGTGAGGAGTTTTGGCAACTTTCTTTGTAGGGACTAGATTAAGGATATGGGCGGCAGTCTCTAAGGCATACCCCCAGAATGAGATTGGTAGCGAAGCTCGACTAATCATGGAACGAACCATGTCCAACAAGGTTCGATTACGCCTCTCAGCCACACCATTCAACTGTGGTGTCCTGGGAGGTGTCAATTGTGAGACAATCCCACATTCCTTTAGATAGTCGAGGAACTCTGAACTAAGATACTCACCACCTCGATCGGATAGAAGCATCTTAATGTTCCTGCCCAATTGATTCTCGACTTCCTGTTTAAATTCCTTAAAGTTCTCGAAAGTCTCTGACTTATGCTTGATTAAGTAGACATATCCATATCTACTGTAATCATCAGTAAAAGTCAAATAATAACGATTAGCATCCCTTGTGGCATGTTTGAATGGTCCACACACATCCGTGTGTATAAGGTCCAACAAACCTTCACCCCTTTCACACGAGCCTGTGAAGGGTGACTTTGTCATTTTTCCAAGTAAGCATGATTCGCAACTGTCATTTGACTTTAGGTCAAACGACTCCAAGACTCCATCCTTTTGGAGTTGGCCTATGCGTTTCTTGCTTATATGTCCAAGACGACAATGCCATAATGATGCTTTATCCAAGTTATTATTATTAGTAGAATCAATACACAAAACATTATTTCCTAAGTTATCTACAATAGATACAGCTTCATACACACCATCACAAGGTAATGCTTTAAAATAAAGTACATTATTAAAGAAAGCATTAATCGAACCAACTTCATTATCAAACGAAAAGGTGAAACCTTGTTTGTACAATGCATGAAAGGAAATAATATTTCTTGCCATTTCTGGCGAATAACAACATTTATTCAAATCTAAATTTAACCCACTACTTAGCGATAAAGTATAAACTCCAATCTTGGTGACAGGTGTAACTTCCCTATTCCCCATGATTAAGTTTATTCTTCCTTGCTCCACATTCTCACTTCTTCCTAGTCCCTGCAAGTCACAACAAATATGAATACCGCAACCGGTATCAAGGACCCAAGATTTCGAATGGGGTGAGTTATTAGAAATGATAGTGTAAATACCTGCATGGTTGGGTTTGACTTTCCCATCCTTCACATCCTGCTGGTACTTTGGGCAGTTCCGCTTCCAATGAGCTTTTTCATGGCAATAGAAGCATTCAGCTTCTTTTGGGTCAGAAGGAGTAATGAAACCTTTCTTGGTTCCACTTGAAGAAGAGCCATCAAGGGTCCGAGCCTTGGTACCCTTTAATGATCTCTTTCTCTTCCTCCCTCGACTTTGCCCGATTGCCAAGACCGGAGTTGATTCTGGAGTAGGAGTGATAGCAACCGACTTCCCCTTAAGGCCTGTTTCTGCGGTCTTGAGAAGTCCCTGAAGTTTGCTGAGGGTGACCTCTTCCTTGTTCATGTGATATGTCATGCGGAATTGATCATAGCACGATGGTAAGGAGTGCAAAATGATATCTATTGCAAGCTCCTCAGGAAAGTTCACATTGAGCTTCAGCAAACGATCCACATACCTTTGCATTTTCTGCATGTGGCTCGTGACGGACTCTCCGTCCTTCATCATGGTTGTTATCATGGAGCAGATGACTTCGTACCTCTCTTGTCGTGCACTTTGATGATATCTTTCCATCAAATCTTGGTGCATTTCATAAGGGTAGAAATCTTCATAAGACTTTTGGAGTTCAGCTGTCATGGTGGCCAACATGATGCAAGCCACCTTGGTTGCATCTCTTTCATGAGTATGAAAGTCAGCGATCTCCTGGGGAGTTGCAGTGGACTCGTCAATTTCCTTAAGCTCCTTGTCAAGGACATATTCTTTGTCCTCGTAGCGGGTAATCATCCTGATGTTTCTGATCCACTTATTGAAGTTGGATCCATCAAAGGTGACTTTCCCACACAGACTCATAAGAGTAAAGGAGCCATTAGGATTCGAGCCAGAAGCATTATTTGAAGACATCTGAAAAGGAAGAACAAGTTTAGTTTAGATTTAAGAGAGTCCTTAATAGAACACCCAAATGTAACATTAAGGCTAGGATCCAATCACAATATAATATAACTTAGAAGAGGTATGCCGTAATCTAAGCTATACCATATTTGAAAGGTAGGTGAATGACGATTCACCAATTTCCACCACGAAAACCGAAATATTAGATATTTAGTTTTTATTGGTTTTAGAAATTCCTAGATTCTTTGAGATCCAATGAACTTTTCAAAGGCATGTTTCAATCTCGGGAGTGCCCTCCAGGTTTTGTGACTGGGATGCCGAGGATCACAAAACGAGGTGTGAAGTAACCATGCAAATCACTTGGTACCCTTAAAGTTTATCACTCAATCGATGTGCCGGTAAACCACACACGCTCCACCGATACTATAATAAACCTTAAGTCACCCTTTACCTACCTTGTTAAGTCCAAGTTAGTGTGCCGGTTAACCACACACGCTCCACCAACGACTTAGACAAAGTGTAAAGTGTAATTTCATGGATTAGCACCTTATTCACATTTTTCCTAAAGTAACTAAGATTGGGAATTTAATAAACATTTAGTTACTTTATTATATTCATCATACTTTGAATGAGAATTTATAAGTCCTTGTCTTACCCGTTCGGCTAACGACCCTCCACCAGTCAAGCAAGCGGTGGGTGAGAATATACACCCATTAAGTCACCATTTTATAGGCAACAACCTTATACCCACCTTATAGACCGGCTTCGTGAATGAGGCGTACTAGCGGTAAGACGACTTTATTCTTATACATATATATATAATTATTAAATCATCATAATATAAGTATAAGGGTTGAATTTTAACTTTTAAAATTCTAGGGGTTGGAACTTAAAGTTTTAACTTAACTTTACTTGTTCCAAAACTTGAGGGCAAGTTTTGTAACTTTCAAAACTTTTCATTTCTTGTAACTTATGAGTTTAATAGAGTAATAAAAATGAAGACTCTTCATTTTTCTAACTCTTGTGTTTTCTTAATGGTTTTAACTCAAGTGTGACTCTTGGTTTTCCATAACTTAAGGATAAGTTATGGACTCCATTAAAACACATTATGATCAAGAATTAAACTACCAAGTAGGTTACAAATAATTCATATGATCATCTAAAACATCATAAGAACAAGAACATGAATATGAACACAATCAAAAATTACATAAAACTTTGTAATTTTGATAACTAGTTGTTGTAAATGAATTAGCAAAGACATTACACCACAAAAAAAACAAGTTTTCAATTACCAAAACAGTTTAGGGTAATGTTTCTAATTCATTTTCTAGCAACTGAATCGAAAATCTGCACTCAGTCGACCCTACTCGCCGAGTGCATAAACTGACTCGCCGAGTTGGTTGAAGATACTCATGGACTCGACGAGTCCCCCCTATAGACTCGACGAGTCCATTCGCAGACAGCAAAATTTCTGATTCTGTTTTCAACTTTTAAGCACAAATAAGAACAAACAAGCCTAAGCTCTGATACCACTGATGGGTTTTGAGCATTCTAACACTTCCTAAGTGTACATGCAACCCTAATAACCTTGGATCTATGTTTGTCTAATTTGTCATGCAAAGTTGAATTCCAAGGTTATATTCCTATCTAGCATACATGGGGAACAATTTTATCATAAAGTGTAGATAGAATAACTTACCTTGTTGTTGTTTGTGTTCCTTGAACCCTTGTGAGCCTAGCACCCCAAGTGTGATGCCTCAAATGCTTCACACAACACCAAATGCTCTTGGAAGAACTTATGAGAGAATACTCACTTCTCAAAATCGGCCAAGCCCTCTTGATTCTTAGTGTAGCCGATTTTGGGTGGAGAATATGTTACTTATATAGTGTTGACACATCTAGGGTTAAACCCTAATGTGTCATGACTCTTCATTTCCATGACCCATGGGTTTGTAACTCCCATGGAGCATCCATGGAGCATCCTATGGGTGGAACCCAACTTGATGGTCCATGGAGCCTTTTAGCCCACTATACAAGATATGGATGATTTACATAATCAACCCATATATTTAATTAGTTATCTTTTGATCACTTAATTAATTCTAAATTAATTCTTGATCAAACTAATCAAATAATATTATTAATATATTAGAACTTATAATATATTAATAATCTCCAAGTGTTATTTCTCTCATTTAGTCTATCCAATTGCATGGTGCCATGCAATCCAAATGGACCATGCCGGGTCGGGTCAAGTACATACCAGAAATAGTTATGGACTTAGACACCTTATCCAACAGTATAGACATAAAAGTACTTCCATATTCATATTTATTAGTACATCAATAGTTATTTACCATCGAGGTAACAAAATACATAAAACAATACATATACAATGATGCTAGAAACAATACATATACATATACTAGAAACAATACTTATACAATGATGCTAGAAACAATACATATACATATACTAGAAACAATACATGTACAATGATGCTAGAAACAATACGTATACATATACTAGAAACAATACATGTACAATGATGCTAGAAACAATACATATACATATACTAGAACGAGAAACAGTACATATACATGAATACTTTATTATTGTGATTTAAATCGGAGCATGACTTAACTGTCATGGCTCGAGTTGTAGCCAGAATTCTCTTGAAGGGAGAGCGTGAGTTTGCGTATAGATCTATACTGGATTGACAATCCTACACCTTGCTGCTAGCTACAGCCGGACCTGCAGGTCTGCGGGTGCCATACGTCATTCCGTTATTACGACCATTCATTTGTCGTTGTTACTAGTCGATAGTATGGTGCAATTTATCACGTAATGCCTTAATATAGATCCGGTTTAAGGTAGTTAGTACAGCAGTAGTTCTTATAATACAAGGCTACAGTACTACAATAATTTACCCATTACATATTTTTAGTGATAACCTCACTTAAACGTTTATGTACAAACTATATTTTGTTAAATGATAGTTACATTTGGGAAATTACACACTTTTACATCAAATGAGCATACAAAACAGTTAAGCCTTGGTAGAAGGCTACTTTAATAGAAAATATAGGTTTTTCTGAGAGATTCAAACTTTTACAAATAATTGCAAATCTTTACGTACATTTTACAAACTTAT
Source organism: Lactuca saligna (assembly GCF_052625555.1). Taxonomy (NCBI): domain Eukaryota; kingdom Viridiplantae; phylum Streptophyta; class Magnoliopsida; order Asterales; family Asteraceae; genus Lactuca; species Lactuca saligna. The sequence goes on from NC_136425.1 coordinate 121,586,605, forward strand.
ACTTCATACATGTTCAAACATTTGGATGACAAATACCGACACAAAAATACTTATGAACTCACCAGCTTAATGCTGATAAACTCTTTCAAAATAACTTGTATTCTCAGGTCATCAGTAGACAGGTACCGAGGCCAGCTTTTGAGAAGATGGAGCGCATTCAAGACTCATCTTATTATTTTGATATACGTTATTTTTGGTGTCTATAATGTACAGAACACACTTGTATTAAAATTATATATTTAATGCAATGGATGATGTTGTTTGCTTATTTACATTTACTGTGTTGTGATACTTACATGACGTCCTCCGCCCCAGAACGTTTCCGCCGTTCTTGGTTTTGGGGTGTGACATTATCCAAGTTGGTAATTTGACTAAGTCCTATTAGTCTTTTACTCATGTTTCACAATATCCTTATCCCTATAATGTAAGAAACTTCACCAAGGTCCTTCATAGAGAAACACTTCCCAAGCTAGGACTTAACCTCCTACAAGGTTGGGATGTCGTTTCCTATAAGAAGTATGCCATCCACATACAACACCAGAAAGCTAAATATACTCCCACTAGCTTTAACATATACACATGACTCATCCTCGCTTCTTGAAAATCCAAAATCTTTGAATTTTTCGTCGAAACAAAGATTCCATCTGCAAGATACTTTTTTCAATCCATAAATGGATTTCTCAAGCTTGCAAACTCTATTAGGGTAATTTGCATTGACAAAACCCTCGGGTTGACTCATGTAAACATCTTCAGCCAACTTTCCTTTTAGGAAAGCGGGTTTGACATCCATTTGTCATATTTCAAAATCATGAAATGCAACTATGGCTAGCATAACCCTTATAGATTTAATCTTCGCTACTGGTGAGAAGGTCTCGTCATAGTCAACTCCAAGAGTTTGAGTAAAGCCCTTCGCAACCAATCGCGCCGTATAAGTGTGTACTTTCCCATCTATGTTGGTCTTTGTCTTGAAGATCCATTTACACCCGACCGTCTTACGACCTGGTACATTGTCAACCAAGTTCCAAACTTGATTGTCATACATGGACTAAATCTCATTGTCCATCGCCTCTTTCCATTTTGCAAACTCGGTTCCTACCATGGCTTACTTGTAGTTCTTAGGTTTATCCAAGTGTACCAGTGTACTATCACTGATAAATGTATCACCTTCAGCTGTTATATGAAAACCATATAACACAGGTGGAACACTAACTCTACTAGAAAGCATCAGAGGTACGGACTCGTCAATCGGTTCAACAGGAGTTTCCTCCTTGGGTTGAGCACTAGTGTTTAAGCTTCCTTCATCAATTAGTTCTTGAAGTTCTTCAAGGTCAATTTGCCTCTCACTGCCCTCCGATGGGTTTTAGCCATAAGAACATCCTATGTGCTCATGCAAACCCTAATGTTTAGATCTAGGTTTCTCTATTGTACATGCAATTCATCCAAGACTTTAAACCCTAGTTCTAGCATACAATTAATCATATTAACATGTGAAAGGGTTTTAGAACTTACCTTGATTGTTATGTAGCAATAACAATCTCGTTCGGCTAACGACCCTCCACTAGTTCGGCTAACGACCCTCCACTAGTCAAGAGTGCGGTGGGTAAGAGTGGATACCCATTCAATCGCCATTTTATAGGCAATTTCCTTAAACACCCCCTTATAGACCAGCTTCGTGAATGAGGCCTACTAACGGTAAGACTGACTTTTACTCATACATATATATAATGTTACACTTTTAATATTATATATAGTATAGGGTGTATTTTACACTTTTAAAATACTAGGTGGTCTAACTTAATAAATTACACTTTTAATTTAACGAAATGTGAACCTAAACTTTATGGATTTATTAACTCTCCTTTAATTATACACCTTAATTAATTAATAAAACCATAAGGGTGTGAATTTAACTTTTCAAAACAATACTAGGGTTTCAGAATTTAACATTTCTAAATTAAACTATTAATCAACTTTTAAATTCCAAAACTTGAGAGGAAGTTTTGAAACATTTCAAATCATTAGGGTTTAGAATTTAAATAATTCAAAATCAAACCTTTTAATAAAAAATTTAAATTCCAAAACTTGAGGGTAAATTTTGAAACCTTTCAAAACTATTAGATCAAAATACAAATAAGGCAATTAAACAATTAATTGGTGATTATCTAATTATGACCTAATTCAATTTCATGTAAGATAATGATCAAATAATCCAAATAATTTAACATTTATCAAATAAGGCAACAATTATCTAATTAGATGACCAAAATCTTTTATTTTGACAAAGATAATCATAAGGAATCAATAAAATTCGAATTTTATTAATTTTAAACAATTATGGCAGTTATCCTAAGTCAAAATAGGCAAAAATCCCGAAACAACCTCCTTCTGATGCTCGAACTCGCTGAGTTCCTCTATGGAATCACCGAGTTGGAGCTACTCACCGAGTCCACATTGGAACTCACCGAGTTCATTAGATAAAAAGCCAAAATTTCGATTTTGCAACAAGAATGAACATGCTAGGCATCAATACAATAGAAACCAATCAGGCTCTGATACCACTGATGGGTTTTAGCCATAAGAACATCATATGTGCTCATGCAAACCCTAATGCTTGGATCTAGGTTTCTCTATTGTACATGCAATCCATCCAAGACTTTAAACCCTAGTTCTAGCATACAATTAATCATATTAACATGTGAAAGGGTTTTAGAACTTACCTTGATTGTTATGTAGCAATAAAAATCTCAAATCCTCCTTGTAATGACTTTAGAAAGCTTGGAGTCACAAATGTCACTCCTCTAATGGTTCACAAACACCAAGAGCAAGAGAATCAAGAAGAGAAGAGAAGAAGGCTGCCCAAAACGTGTGGAAACCCTAAGGATCTTGTTCACCACGTTTTTGGGGCTTAAGGGTCCTTTAAATAGTGAGGCTATTAGTGTTATCTAACAAGGAAACCCTAATTTGGATGCTTAGGCCCTAAGCAACCCATGGACTCCTTTCTTAAAGGCCTTGGAGGATTTCTAATGGGTTTCCCCATAGAATTCGTCCACCTTTCTAATATGGAGTCTATTAGCCCAATATTCAACTATTATACAATTGACAGTTCTAGTCCCTTAAGTTTAATTAATGTCTTTTAGCCACAAACTTAATTCTTATTAATTTTTGACTAATATTAATTAAACAATATGATTTCTCCTTTAATATATTATTCTCATAATATATTAATAAATCATAATTAATCGTTTCTCATATGCCAACGCTCTTGGCATATGAGTTCCCTTTCACGGAAAACCCCTATCCTCGCAATGAAGACACCATTATCACTCGGTCTATAGAAGAGAGTTCTGAAGGACCTCTGTGGGTAGCCAATGAAAACACATCGCTCACTACGAGGTTCGAGCTTGTTGTGAGTCTCTCGTTTTACGAAAGCCTTGCATACCCAAACCTTGATATGTGCTATTGAGGGAACCTTCCATTTCCACACTTTGTGATGTGTTTTGGCAACCTTTTTAGTTGGGACTAGATTAAGGATATGGGCGGCAGTCTCTAAGGCATACCCCCAAAATGAGATAGGCAACAAAGCTCGACTCATCATGGAACGAACCATGTCTAACAAGTTTCGGTTGTGCCTCTCAGCCACACCATTAAGCTGTAGTATCCTAGGTGGCATCACTTCTGAAACAATTCCACATTCCTTAAGATAGTCGTGGAACTCGATACTAGGATACTCATCACCTCAACCAGATCAGAGTATCTTTATCTTCCTGTCCAATTGATTCTACACTTATTGCTTAAACTCTTTGAACTTTTCAAAGGTTTCTATTTTATGCTTGATTAAGTAGATATACCCATATCTATTATAATCATCAGTAAAAGTCACATAGAAGCGGTTAGAATCCCTTATGGTAGATCTGAAACGTCCACACACATTGGTGTGTATGAGATCCAACAAACCCTCACCCCTTGCACAAGAATCAGTGAAGGGTGACTTGGTCATCTTGATGGGTTTTGAGCATTCTAACACTTCCTAAGTGTACATGAAACCCTAATAACCTTGGATCTATGTTTGTCTAATTATCATGCAAAGTTGTATTCCAAGGCTATATTCCTATCTAGCATACATGGGGAACAATTTTAACTTGAATGATAGATAGAATAACTTACCTTGTTGTTGCTTGTGTTCCTTGAAACCTTATGAGCCTAGCACCCCAAGTGTGATGCCTCAAATGCTTCACACAACACCAAATGCTCTTGGAAAGACTTTTGAGAGAATGCACACTTCTTGAAATCGGCCAAGCCCTCTTGTTTCCTTAGTGTAGCCAATTTTGATGGAGAATGAGATCCTTATATAGTGTTGACACATCTAGGGTTACACCATGTAAACCCTAATGTGTCATGAATCTTCATTTCCATGACCCATGGGTTTGTAAGTCCCATGGAGCATCCATGGAGCATCCTATGGGTGGAACCCAACTTGATAATCCATGGAGCCTCTTAGCCCACTATACAAGATATGGATGATTTACATAATCAACCCATATATTTAATTAGTTATCTTTTGATCACTTAATTAATTCTAAATTAATTCTTGATCAAACTAATCAAATAATATTATTAATATATTAGAACTTATAATATATTAATAATCTCCAAGTGTTATTTCTCTCATTTAGTCTATCCAATTGCATGGTGCCATGCAACCCAAATGGACCATGTCGGGTCGGGTCAAGTACATACCAGAAATAATTATGGACTTAGACACCTTATCCAACAGTCTCCCACTTGGATAAGTCTAATAACTATTACTGCAAGTATGACTTCAGGAACCGATCGACAATCGTAGCTCTTTTCAAGGTTTCTCGGAACTGAGAAGATGATGGTACGCCATTTAAGATAAGTGATCATATAATCCTCTGTTCTAAATATCAGTCGGACAAATACATGGAACAATGTCTTACTTATTGTCCAACAGTTTGTTTCCCGATTTCCGATTTGTTTGACAAAGAACTTAATTGAACACATCAACTTAGTTCTGATCGGGCCCGGTACATGGGTCAAAACAAAATCATCGAGGAGCCCAGATATCAGCTTCTAATCCAAGAAGGAACAGATAAACTTCGACTCATATGTTTGTTCTACCACTCATTGAATTACACACAAGAGCACGATTTATAACATCGAGTTACCAATGCGTTTTCGTACAATCAATCCATAACCAACTTGTAAGTAACAAATCATATCTCTAGGTTTGAAGACTTATATGATATTACCGTCTCACGATCACTCGAGATAGAATTCCATGAAGTGATTCCAGTGAGCGTGGGTTGAGTCCAATGCTCAGAACTTATGAGCACTCATGATTGTTGTAGCCTTGTCTAACACCTTAGACCTCTGCAACCAATCATGACAGTCTTGATTCATACCTACTTCCGACATATGACCGACTGTGGAGGTTTGAATAATATTTTATACCAAACAAAATTATTCTGGAAGTCAAAACATGCAACAGAAATATAGTAAACGATTAACAAGAGATAGCAACACTTTACTCATAAATAAAACACCTTTTATTCATCATCTAATGTCAATTACACTTTACAAATTTCGAGGTTATCTAACTACTAAATCTAATATCATCCTTCAGCCCTATGCTCCGAGCATGCTGGAGATGCTTAACCCGAGTCAGTCCCTTCGTGAGAGGATCTGCTGGGTTCTCATCCGATGATACCCTCTTTGCCACGAGGAGTCCTTCTTCTATTCGATGTCTAATAAAATGGTATTTTCTATCGATGTGTCTAGATCTCCCGTGATCCCTTGGTTCCTTGGCTAAGGCAACAGCGCTTTCACTATCACAGAAAATTTCCATTGGCTCTTTAATAGCTGGTACAACTCCAAGGTCTCCGATGAAGTTCTTTAGCCATATAGCCTCCTTTGCCGCCTCACTCGCTACAATATACTCTGATTCACAAGTAGAATCCGCCACTGTCTCTTGCTTGGAACTCTTCCAAGAAATTGCTCCTCCATTTAGGGTAAAGACCCGGCCTGACTGAGAGTGGAAATTATCCCTATCAGTCTGGAAGCTAGCATCACTATACCCTACTACTCTCAAGTCATCACTCCCACCGAGGGTAAGGACCCAGTCCTTAGTCCTTCGTAGGTACATGAGAATATTCTTTACCGCAGTCCAGAGTGCTTTGCTAGGGTTCCCCTGAAACCTGCTAACCATGCTCAAGGCAAAGGCTACATTAGGTCGAGTACACGTCATAGAATACATGATCGAACCTACAGCCGAAGCATAAGGTATTCGACTCATTTCTGCTATCTCAGCCTCAATTCTAGGGCTTTGTGTCTTACTCAATTTGGCATTACTCTGGATGGGTAACTCTCTTTTCTTGGAGTCTTGTATGCTGAATCTTTTCAGCACCTTATCCAAGTAGGTACTCTGACTAAGTCCAGTTAATCTTTTACTCCGATCTCTCAAGATCCTTATCCCTAAAATATAGGGAGCTTCACCAAGGTCCTTCATAGTGAAACACTTCCCAAGCTAGGACTTTACTTCCTGCAGGGTTGGAATGTCGTTTCCTATGAGTAGTATGTCATCCACATACAATACCAAAAAGCTAACTATACTCCCACTAGCCTTGACATACACACAAGATTTATCTTCACTCCTAGAAAAGCCAAATTCCTTGACCTTTTCATCAAAGCAAAGATTCCATTTGTGAGGTGATTGCTTTAATCCATAGATGGATTTCTCAAGCTTACACACTCTATTAGGGTACTTGCTGCTGACAAAACCTTCCGGCTGACTCATGTAAACATCTTCAGCCAAATTTCCATTAAGGAAAGCGGTTTTGACATCCATTTTCCAAATTTCATAGTCATGAAATGCGGCTATGGCTAACATAACCCTAATAGACTTAATCTTGGCTATCGGAGAAAAGGTCTCATCATAATCCACTCCAGGAATTTGTGAGAACCCCTTTGCAACCAGTCTAGCCTTATAAGTGTGTACATTACCATCCATGTCGGTCTTCTTCTTGAAGATCCATTTGCACCCCACCGTCTTACGACCTGGTACATTTTCAACCAAGTTCCAAACTTGATTGTCATACATGGATTGTATCTCGCTATCCATAGCCTCTTTCCATTTAGCATACTCGGGGCCTGCCATGGCTTCCTCGTAGCTGTTAGGGTCATCTTGACTTACTAGTGTCCCATCACTAATAAGTATCTCACCTTCTGCAGTAATATGGAATCCATAGTAATGCTCAGATGCACTCCTAACTCTCGTGGAATGACTCAGAGGTACAGATTCGTCAATTCGCTCAACAGGAGTTTCCTCCTCAAGTTGAGGGCTAGAGTTTGAAGTTCCTTCACCACTTGACTCTTGAATTTCATCAAGATCAATTTGCCTCCCATTGACTAGATCACATCAAGATTTGGGGTTGCGAGGCTTTCTTGAGACGCGAGACTGATGATAAGCTCGAACCTCGAAGCGAGAGGTGTATTTTTATCGGCTACCCACAACAATCCTTTGGTTACCTCTTCTACAGACCTAGTGACAATTTGGTCTTTGTAGCAAGAAGAGGAGTCTTTCGAGAAAGAGAGTTTATAAGCCAAGGAGATTAGGTACTTTACCAGTCGACATCTCGTGAGGAGTTTTGGCAACTTTCTTTGTAGGGACTAGATTAAGAATATGGGCGGCAGTCTCTAAGGCATACCCCCAGAATGAGATTGGTAGCGAAGCTCGACTCATCATGGAACGAACTTTGTCTAACAAGGTTCGATTATGCCTCTCAGCCACACCATTCAACTGCGGTGTCCTGGGAGGTGTCAATTGTGAGACAATCCCACATTCCCTTAGATAGTCATGGAATTCTGAACTAAGATACTCACCACCTCGATCGGATCGAAGCATATTAATGTTCCTGCCCAATTGATTCTCGACTTCCTGTTTAAATTCCTTAAACTTCTCGAAAGTCTCTGACTTATGTTTGATTAAGTAGATATATCCATATCTACTGTAATCATCAGTAAAAGTCAAATAATAACGATTAGCATCCCTTGTGGCATGTTTGAATGGTCCACACACATCCGTGTGTATAAGGTCCAACAAACCTTCACCCCTTTCACACGATCCTGTGAAGGGTGAATTTGTCATTTTTCCAAGTAAGCATGATTCGCAAGTATCATCTGACTTTGGGTCAAACGACTCCAAGACTCCATCCTTTTGGAGTTGGCCTATGTGTTTCTTGCTTATATGTCCAAGACGACAATGCCATAATGATGCTTTATCCAAGTTATTATTATTAGGAGAATCAATACACAAAACATTATTTCCTAGGTGATCTACAACAGATACAACTTCATACACACCATCACAATGTAATGCTTTAAAATAAAGAACATTATTAAAGAAAGCATTAATCGAACCAACTTCATTATCAAATGAAAAGGTGAAACCTTGTTTATACAATGCATGAAAGGAAATAATATTTCTTGCCATTTCTGGCGAATAACAACATTTATTCAAATCTAAATTTAACCCACTACTTAACGATAGAGTATAAACTCCAATCTTGGTGACAGGTGTAACTTTCCTATTCCCCATGATTAAGTTTATTCTTCCTTGCTCCACATTCTCACTTCTTCCTAGTCCCTGCAAGTCACAAAAAATGTGAATACCACAACTGGTATCAAGGACCCAAGATTTCGGATGGGGTGAGTTATTAGAAATGATAGTGTAAATACCTGCATGGTTGGGTTTAACTTTCCCATCCTTCACATCTTGCTGGTATTTTGGGCAGTTCCGATTCCAATGTGATTTTTCATGGCAATAGAAGCATTCAGCCTCTTTTGGGTCAGAAGAAGGAGTGACAAAACCTTTCTTGGTTCCACTTGAAGAAGAGCCATCAAGGGTCCTAACCTTCGTACCCTTCGAAGAACTCTTTCTCTTCTTCCCTCGACTTTTCCTGATTGCCAAAACCGGAGTGGAGTTTGGAGAAGGAGTGTTAACAACCGACTTCTCCTTAAGACCCGATTCTGCGGTCTTGAGAAGTCCCTGAAGTTTGCTGAGTGTGACCTCTTCCTTATTCATGTGATATGTCATGCGGAATTGATCATAGCACGATGGTAAGGAGCACAAAATTATATCTATTGCAAGCTCCTCAGGGAAGTTCACATTAAGCTTCAGCAATCGATCCACATACCTTTGCATTTTCTGCATGTGGCTCGTGACAGAATCCCCGTCCTTCATTATGGTTGTTATCATGGAGCAGATGATTTCGTACCTCTCTTGTCGTGCACTTTGATGGTATCTTTCCATCAAATCTTGGTGCATTTCATAAGGGTAGAAATCCTCATAGGACTTTTGGAGTTCTGCTGTCATTGTGGCCATCATGATGCATGCTACTTTCGTAGCATCCCTTTCATGTGCCTGAAAGTCAGCGATCTCCTGAGGAGTTGCAGTGGTCTCATCAATCTCCTTAAGCTCCTTGTCGAGGACATATTCTTTGTCCTCGTAGCGGGTAATCATCCTGATGTTTCTGATCCACTCATTGAAGTTGGATCCATAAAAAGTGACTTTCCCACACAAGCTAATAAGAGTAAAGGAGCCATTAGGATTCGAGCCAGAAGCAACATTGTTTGAAGACATCTGAAGGAAGAGGACAAGATTAGTTTAGATATTAAGAGAGTCCTTAATAAAACACCCAAATGTAATATTAAGGCTAGGATCCAATCACAATATAATATAACTTAGAAGAGGTATGCCGTAATCCAAGCTATAACATATTTGAAAGGTAGGTGAATGACGATTCACCAATTTCCACCACGAAAACCGCAATATTAGATATTAGGTTTTATGATTGGTTCTTAGAAATTCCTAGATTCTTTGAGATCTAATGAACTTTTCAAAGGCATGTTTCAATCTCGAGTGTGCCCTCCAAGTTTTGTGACTGGGATACCGAGGATCACAAAACGAGGTGTGAAGTAACCATGCAAATCACTTGGTACCCTTAAAGTTTATCACTCAATCGATGTGCCGGTAAACCACACACGCTCCACCGATACTATAATAAACCTTAAGTCACCCTTTACCTACATTGTTAAGTCCAAGTTGGTGTGCCGGTTAACCACACATGCTCCATCAACGACTTAGACAAAGTGTAAAGTGTAATTTCATGGATTAGCACCTTATTCACATTTTTCCTAAAGTAACTAAGATTGGGAATTTAATAGAACATTTAGTTACTTTATAATATTCATCATACTTTGAATGAGAATTTATAAGTCCTTGTCTTACCCGTTCGGCTAACGACCCTCCACCAGTCAAGCAAGCGGTGGGTGAGAGTAGACACCCATTAAGTCACCATTTTATAGGCAACAACCTTATACCCACCTTATAGACCGGCTTCGTGAATGAGGCGTACTAGCGGTAAGACAACTTTGTTCTTATACATATATATATATATATATATATATATATATATATATATATATATATATATATATATATAAAGTCATCATAATATAAGTATAAGGATTGAATTTTAACTTTTAAAATTCTAAGGGTTGGAACTAAAGTTTTAACTTAACTTTACTTGTTCCAAAACTTGAGGGCAAGTTTTGTAACTTTCAAAACTTTTCATTTCTTGTAACTTATGAGTTTAATAGAGTAATAAAATGAAGACTTTTAATTTTCTAACTCTTGTGTTCTTTTAATGGTTTTAATTCAAGTGTGACTCTTGGTTTTCCATAACTTGAGGACAAGTTATGGACTCCATTAAAACACATTATGATCAAGAATTAATCTACCACATAGGTTACAAATAATTCCTATGATCATCTAAAACATCATAAGAACAAGAACATGAATATGAACACATTCATAAATCAAAATTACACTTAAAACTTTGTAGTTTTGATAACTAGTTGTTGTAAATGAATTAGAAAGAACATTACACCATCAAAACAAGTTTTCAAGTACCAAAACAGTTTAGCGTAATGTTTCTAGTCCATTTCCAGCAACTAAAGTCGAAATTCTGCAATCTGTTGACCCTACTCGCCGAGTGCATGAACTTACTCGCCGAGTTGGTTGAGGTTACACGTGAACTCGACGAGTCCCCCTTATGGACTCGACGAGTCCATTCGTAGACATCAAGATTTTTGACTTTTTTCAACTTTTAAGCACAAATAAAAGCAAACAAGCCTAGGCTCTGATACCACTTATGGGTTTTGAGCATTCTAACACTTCCTAAGTGTACATGCAACCCTAATAACCTTGGATCTATGTTTGTCTAATTATCATGCAAAGTTGTATTCCAAGGCTATATTCCTATCTAGCATACATGGGGAACAATTTTAACTTGAATGATAGATAGAATAACTTACCTTGTTGTTGCTTGTGTTCCTTGAAACCTTATGAGCCTAGCACTCCAAGTGGGATGCCTCAAATGCTTCACACAACACCAAATGCTCTTGGAAAGACTTTTGAGAGAATGCACACTTCTTGAAATCGGCCAAGCCCTCTTGTTTCCTTAGTGTAGCCAATTTTGATGGAGAATGAGATCCTTATATAGTGTTGACACATCTAGGGTTACACCATGTAAACCCTAATGTGTCATGACTCTTCATTTCCATGACCCATGGGTTTGTAACTCCCATGGAGCATCCATGGAGCATCCTATGGGTGGAACCCAACTTGATAATCCATGGAGCCTCTTAGCCCACTATACAAGATATGGATGATTTACATAATCAACCCATATATTTAATTAGTTATCTTTTGATCACTTAATTAATTCTAAATTAATTCTTGATCAAACTAATCAAATAATATTATTAATATATTAGAACTTATAATATATTAATAATCTCCAAGTGTTATTTCTCTCATTTAGTCTATCCAATTGCATGGTGCCATACAACCCAAATGGACCATGCCGGGTCGGGTCAAGTACATACCATAAATAGTTATGGACTTAGACACCTTATCCAACACATCTTTCCAAGCAAACAAGATACACATGTTTCATCCGAATTTAAGTGTAACATCCCAACTTTCATGTATCATTATTATTCCATTTAGATTTCATTTTTTAAGGTCTACTCGACGAGTTGACGTTGTGACTCGTCGAGTAGTAGCGGGCCAGCACGCATCATTTAATGAGCAACTCAGCGAGTCGGCATGGGGACTTGTCACACCCCAAAACTGGAACGGTGGAAACGTTCTGGGGTGGATGACGTCATGTCAAGTATCACAACACATGCATTATAGTAATCAAAGTACAACAAAACATTGCATTAATAGTAATAGTTTTACAAGGTTTCATTACAACAATTTAAAGTAATACAAATAATAGAATAAATACAGCGTGGTACTAAGCTATCTTTATCAACAGCTTCGGGGATGTACCTGTCTAATGCTAACCTGAGAATACAAGTTATTGAAAAGCGAGTATCAGCATTTTTACAAATGCTGGTGAGTTCATAAGCATTTAGTGACATTTCATTCAAATAAATTAAGAAAGTAGTAGTTTAAGAGATTTATGTGTATTAGAGTCCTTTCCAGAAAATCCTATATTTTCTTTAATAAAAGCAGCCTTCTAACAAGACTGGTTAGTGATGTGGGGTAAAAAGTAGTTTTCCCTAAATTGCTATCATTATCAAAATACTGAATTTGATTATTGAGGAAAGCAACGACATCAGGGAATATCATATGCCTCAGCAGTGAGGACCGCTGACTAAGGCAAAGAACCATAGACTCCAGGAAAGTATCAAACATACGATACGCCTGGTTCAGTCTAACAAGTGGAGACACAGACCCCAGCATGTACCAAATGAAGGGTACAACTAGTAGGGTCTAAACAGTGAATACATACCGCAGGTAATATCTAATGAAAGATACGTCTAGCAAGGTCTAGAACGGTGAACACAGTGAATACTGTGAATACAGTGGACTTTGTGAATACAATGGGTACAGACCCCAGATAGCATCAAATGAAAGATACATCTTGTAAGGTCAAATAGAGATAATAGACCCTAGACAGTATCAAATGAAAGATACATCTTCTAAGGTCAAAACAGTGTGACTCTGAAAATGAATTTACCAGCATACAGTGTAGATTGTCGGTGAAATACCGTTACCTTAAGGACATGAATTATAAGGTAACCCAGGATACTCGTAACCATACTGACTAGAGTTCCAGACGCCCTACAAGCATCTATATAATGTGACATTTGTCACCCCTTGGCTTGGTAGGCCGTGGACTGTAGCTAGCAGTTAGGGTGCGGGGTTGTCAATCCCATATAGGCCTATACACACAATGTCCTCTCTCCCTACAGGAGACTCTAGTTACCAACTAGACGACGGAGAAGGCCGCGTCCCGAAGATGCATCCTAAATAGAGGATAGTGCGTTACTAGGAGGGAGTGGGTTTCTAATGTAGGTGTAGACTAGAGGTAGAGACTCTTAACAGAACTGACTGGAGAATTTCCTGTATGTCCATACTCATATACATAGTATATAGCCAATGAACCAAACGACTTTCGGACGGCCACCCGATCCCACCAAACCACATCTTAACGAAGAAAAGGAAATAGGGCGGATGAGCCTTCCTAAGTCTTTCAATCGTTAACTTATATGTATCTATATAAGCACAAACGTAGAAGTGTCGAACAAGTATAAGCGTATCACGAAGTAGAGGCGACAATAAGTGAAGCGATAGCGTATCAAGTATAAGTAAAGTAGAGTAGATATCCAGTATAAGTGAAGTAGAGTCGATATCAAGTATAAGTGAAGTAGAGTCGATATTACTAAGTAAGAGCGTGAATAAGTATAAGCGTCATCAAGTATAAGTGACTATAGGTATAAGTTAAAATAAGTATAAGCGATGCAGTAGTATTTAACAAGTAAAAGTATACGTCAAAAGGGAAATCTTAAATGAAAAGCCTTTATGTACAGAGAAAATCACAAATTGTATTCTTTTGTAAAATATGTTTAAAAACCTTAGAGGATCTTTCATAAACCAATTTAGAATGAATTTGGATAAATCAGTATAAGTAAAAGCTATGAAATAAGTAAAAATCATTATAGTGTCCCACTTGGTAAAACAGTGTAAAGTGGTAAAATCTTGTGCATGCGGGTTATCAATCACATGTGATTGACACGATAACTGGCATGTTTAACTTGTATCCCCCTATAAAACATTTAAAAACATTAAAAGGTTCATTCAGGGGTATGAACTCACCTGGTGTAAGTAGGTCCAACGAGAGTGCTGTTTGGGCGTTCGGTGCCACGTAAGGACTCGAACACACTCAATGACCTATTTAACATATGATAACATATGTTTACATACAATTAGTACATTTAATGCTAATTACACAAATATACGCGCTCAAAGGAGCGGAAAACACTTTTGGTTAAAATGTTTAGGGTCCCGGGTAGCGTTTAAGGGTGCTACGGGTCTCCTATCAGTTGTGGAACTTTGCTAAACTCAAATATCAAGTGTGTGAATGGGTTTAAAGCATTAACATAGACCATTTTGGAGTTCACGGCCTAACACAAGGGAGTTTACAGCCGTAAACTCCCAAGGTCATATTCTTGGGTGTTTGATGCTTCTAGTTTGTTCATTGATTTATTCTAAGCACTTTTCCCAAAAGGCATGAGTGGGTTTGAGGCCTCTAAGGGTATGAACTATGAGTTTACAACCAAGGAACCACTCCTAAAGGAGTTTATGACTGTAAACTCTAATCCTTAGAGTTTTGGGAAGTTTAAAGCCCCTAATGCCTTTCTAGTGATTTCTAATGAAGTATGATGCTATTTTGGAGGATTAAAACCATCGTTTGAATGGGTTTTGGGGAGTTTACGGCCTAGATAAATGCTTGGGCCGTAAACTCCAATTCATGCCTCATTTCCTTTTCTTTAAGCCTTTAAATCCTTCCTAGCATTTCATAGAAATAGTCTAAGGCCATTTGGGGACAAAAACCAACATTTTGGCTTAGTTTGGGGAGTTTACGGCCTAAGCATGTGCTTGGGCCGCAAACTCATTTTTGTCCTTCATTTTGATGTGTTTAAGTGATCTAAACCCAAAATACCAAGTCCCTAAATTATGTATGAAGCCTATGGGTGGTTTGGGAGTGTTTTTGGGGCATTTAAACAAGATTTAGAGGTGTTTACGGCCTAAGCATGTGCTTGGGCCATAAACTCTCTTTTGTGCCACAAAATGATTGTTTTAAATGTGCAAACACTCTTAGGCTAATTCTTCTATTTATTTCCAAGCTATTAGGGACAAGTTTGGGTCGTTTTGGCCTTGTTTTAGGTGTTTACGGCCTAAAGAGATGCTTAGGCCGTAAAATCCTTTTTCATTGCTTCTTAGTCTGATTTTTGGGCTATAAACTCAATTCAATATGTTTAGAATAACCTAGTGTAAGCGGACGTACAATTTGGAAGCGTTTGGTTGCGGTTTCGGGGCGAAAACGGGTCTAGAGAGAGAGTGTAAAAAGTCTCCAATGGACTCCACTCACCCTTACATAGGGTTTTGAGTCGGGACACAGTGGAATGTTACCCAATACTGCCGTTAAACGGGGCTTTTGGTCGCACCCGATTTAGTGGTCGTAATAATAAACTAATATTTTCCAAGTAAATGGAAATATGTGTTATGTATTTTATTTCCTTTTATCACGACTTAACAGCATATAAACATACACCATTGAAATGTTTATTAAACTTGACGACTTCTCATTAACAGAACTTTTCTACAGTGGAATATTCCGTTAACGGTAACGGAGAAATGTAACGGGGCAACTTGGGTTGTCACATCATCCCCCCGTTAGAGGGAATTTCGTCCCGAAATTCAAGTTTAGGCAAGGAAGTAGGTATGAATGGCCATGTAGAGGTAAGAGAGTACTTCCTATGTGGTTGTCCTCGCATTCCCAAGTGATCTCTGGTCTGTGTTTGTCATTTCAATAGACCCTCGTGTACGGGATGCGGATTCCGTCTTGTGTAGCTAGTGGGTTCCAACTGGTATATCTACAGGGTTAGGGTTCTCGATGGATTCTATCAAGATGAGTGAGGCACGAAAAGTGTTGTCGGGAAATCACCTGACAAGTCAAGTATAACAAATGGGTCGTCCGGGTGTGAATCCCATGGTATATCCGAAGGTAGTAGCGGCCTGAAACGAGGTTGTACCATGTCTCCATGAGGATTTTCGGATGGTCCTACACTCTCGGAAAGGTAGAGCTTTTCAGTACTTAGAACATAGTGTACTTCTATGGCAAGACCATCATTGGTGTGATCGCCATTCCGAAGTTCCTAACGTTCTCTCTCGTACTGGTAGTGTAGTCCTTCAGGTTGGTTCTTAGAAATCTCGAGGGTTCTTCGGTTTCATGTTTTCTTTCAAGTGACTGATAGAGACTTTCTAGATTTCCATGATGATTGCGTGACTATGGTCATCGGATTGCTGTAGAGTGTCTATCTCGCGCTTGTGCAAAATGAACCTACATTAACGAAGCTTGAGATACGGAAACCCTGAGGGTCGAGGAGATAGGGTTTCACCTAACAAGTATTGGACTATCTCGGGAGGTAGTTCTATTATCTCTGCGTGAGATACTATTCGTGGAACACCTAATAGTCCAATGAATCTCTAAAACTGTGGTTTATCCTAGCGTGGAAGGTGTATGTTCCTGCATAACCCTTCGACTAACACCAGGGCTGGTGTCAAGTCTATAATCTCTTCGGGATTTGGATCACGAGGTTCAATGCAACTACTATTGCACTTTGATCAAGTATTCTTGGCTGCGAAGGTTATCCTGTGGGTTCCCGGTATTCTAGTGTTCACTTTGAAGGATGAAGTCTATCGTCTATAGGGTGACGACAATTTCCTCCCTGCAATAGAGTGGAGGATGGTAGGCTCTATCTGTCTGTAACAAGTGGACGAAGTGCCTGAGTAGTGCGGGCATATACTGCAACTACTCTTCCGAAGGTTCTGGGTTTTCTTGGTCTAGGTCGAATCTAGTGAGTATAGAGTCTTCTCACCCTGAACTTTAACAGTTCAACCCGTAGTGATTCTCTTGACTCCGGCTCCTATTTTATGGATTAGGGTGAAAGTGTTTTGCGAAGTGGTTCGTGGTAGAGCTCATGTTTAGTCTAACCACAAATATCGGGTGTATGCGAGCAGTATACGATTGAGGTCGGCAGGACGTTCAGCTGTGCGACCCCACCCCAAACCCACAACCCAACGAGGAACAGGGAATAGGGAGGAAACACACACCTTAAATCTTTTTGATCTCGATTATATGCCACCTTTATGCATATACCTATTTATAGTGGTCAGTCTCATGAGTTCTGTTCTCTAGGTTCACGAACCTGATGTGCAAGGTGCGAAGGATCTCCCAGGGGAATCTAAGAGGTATGCCTCGGATCGTTGTCGTTTCCTGAAGTATCTGCAGTGTCTTTCGATTCGGTGTTTATCTGACTACGAGGGGTCGGTCAACAGTGTATGGTATCTTCCCTTGGGTGTTTCGGAAGGTTTGAGATAAGAGGGACGATTGACGGATCGTATTAAGTTTGATTATTTGTGTTAGATTTAGGTTCAGAAGAACCTTTATTTGCCGATATGGCTATGGAGAAAGCTCTTTTTACACAGCACTAAGAATGTACACATGGTTGCACCTAGTCAAACCATGATCGATAGAGTCTTCGAAGTTGGCACACTCCGACATGATTTAAAGTGAAGATCGATAGAGTCATGTGCCGAACAGGCACACTAGTTCTAGGCGTCTCGAGTTCCGTCCTACGTATCACTACCGCGGATACTTGGACCGGTAGAGTCGACGCGGAACTATAGAGAGTTCTTAAGTGTTTCCGAATAGAGTATCTTTTCATGAACGGATTCTCACGAGGCATTTCTATAATCACCTCACATATACTAGTCATGTATATTTAAGGTGGGGAGGACTGTCGACTGAGCGACCCCGCCCTAAATCCACAACCAAACGAGGAACAGGAGATGAGGCGGCATTCGCTCACTCTAGGTCTGTCCATCTTAAATATACATGGATGTAACGTATATGTTTAGCCACTATAGTTTTACCTTATGAATTTTAAATTTTATATAGTGCTGCGACTTTCGCCTTACTGGAAAGAATTTGCATTTGAATTAGTCTTTTATTGTTCTTAGCTTAGTTATCTGAGATCGAGAGTCGTACCAAAAATCTACCGAGTTCCTTGACGTTTCTCCCTAAGCAGTAATGTCAGGCTCCTTCTGTGTCTTTGTCTTTCCCTTCGGTTGGGCAGTTCTTCTTGAAGTGTCCAAACTCGCCACATAGGCGGCAAACCTGAGTGGCCGCCGCATTGCCGATTGATGCAATACGTTCCACCGGAGTTCTGCATACACGAGTAGTATGCCCCTTCTTGTGGCACCTAGCACAATAGAGTTCCCGGCAGGCACCATGATGATGGTAGCTGCACTTGCTGCAGTGGGGAAGATCTCCAAGATACGGTCTTCTTGGAGTCGGGAGGGAAGGTTTGATAGGGGTACAGACTGCCTCAGCTCGTTTTCCTTCGGAAGGTCCTTGAGCCGAGGTACTTCCCTCCTCTATCTTGAGTTTTCTCTTTAGTGGGTTCGGTTGAGGTTCTTGGGTGGCTGGGCATGAAAGTGTTGGTTGTTGCTGTCGATTGTCAGAATTGGAATTCCCAACAGGGCTCTTGCTAACACTGGCGGTGTTAGCATTCAGGTGAGCCATGACAACTGCTACGGCTGCTGAGACTACAGCTTGGAATGTAGCTTCATCGAATAGGAGAGTAGGTTTTGTAACAGCCCGGAATTTCAGGTATTGCTTTAAAGCTATTTTTGGGGCATTTTTGGAAGGGACTCAGCGAGTTGGAGCCAGACTCGCCGAGTAGGACCACAGACTTGGTCGCGGATTCACGACTGGACTCGACGAGTCCATTAGGGACTCGGCGAGTCGACGCTGTTCAGCAGAAACCCTAGCCGTTTGGTTTTGGATCGTATATAACGCCTCTTAGGCTATCATTGTTCGTTTTTGCTTACTGAGAAGAACCCTAGAACGATTGTGTGCATCTGGAGCAAGGATTGAAGACCATTGTTGGGTTTGGAAGAGTTGTGTGCAAGGAAGAGGAAGGTTTAGCTAAAGGAACAGCAAGCGAATCACGTTCTGAGGATTGGGGACACAGAAAGTGCATCAATCAGGTAATATCTCGGATTTCGTTCTTCTGTGATTGATGTGTATATGAAGTTAGGGTTTATAGAACCCATTTGATGATTAGATGGATTATTATGTTGTTACCCAAGTGTTTATACCCTAGTAATCGGATGTTTAAAGGTCCAGATAGTCCCATGAGTGTGTATTTCGGGACCATGCGTGTTTCAGGAAGCAGTTGATCGACTGCATGGCATGGACTCGCCGAGTCGGATGAGCAGACTCGGCGAGTAGCTTGAAGATTCACTGGGACTCGCCGAGTTGTTCTTCAGACTCGGCGAGTAGAGTCGGGGTGGCCCCGCGATTCTTCCACAAGGAACTCGTCGAGTCAAGAGGGATACTCGACGAGTAGAAAGGAACATCAGGAGTTGGTGAGGACGTCTAGACTCGCCGAGTCTCCTTTGCACTCGCCGAGTCTGGTCAAGTTGACCGTTGACCGTTGACCGTTGACCGTTGACCGTTGACCTGCATGTAAATTCTTAGGGTCAGTGTCTTGAATGATAAGAGTATTAATATGGGATATATGATATCATAGGGAGTCTGTAGCTCGGCGGATTGAGTACGAGAGATTTCAGGAGTTGCTAGCTTTCATTATCCACGAGGTGAGTCTTCTCACTATACTGTACCTGGAAGGGTATCTATGTGTGACCGGAAGGTCGGATATGTTATGTGTTATATATGCTATAATTGAAAAGGTAGTTGCTATGCATGCTATGTATGTTCTATGGGCCGGAAGGCATAGTATTCTGTGACAGAAAGGTCAGGTATGATATATGATATATGTGCTATACGTGTTTAAGTAATTGTACTATGTGTTGCATATGATTGTGGGCCGGAAGGCAATATGTTACGGGCCGGAAGGCAATATGTTACGGGCCGGAAGGCAATATGTTACAGGCCGGAAGGCAATATGTTATGGGCCGGAAGGCAAAATATTATGGGCCGGAAGGCGATTATCTCATGGGCCGGAAGGCGTTGTACTGTGGACCGTAAGGTTCGGGCCTGGAAAGGCGTATATGTGTTGTGGTATACTGGGGAACTCACTAAGCATTTATGCTTACAAGTTGTTATGTATGTGTTTCAGGTACTAGCGAGGACCGTGGGAAGGCGTCGTCATGATGCATACACACTGCTGCTAATTGAGATCTTGGGGACTTTATATATGTATTTGATATGAAACATGAAATAAATACTATTGGTTGAATGAAATCACTTTATTTCAAATGAAAATTTTATTTGAAAATTTGCGTTGTTACAATTGGTATCAGAGCCTTGGTTTGAGGGATTCGGGTGTACCTTCGGGTGTAACTGAACTCAAACCGAGGATTTGAGGAAAAATCTTCTCAAAATAGTAAATACATAAACTTTTATGAATGGTAAAGTGGTAAACAAGAAAGGAGCAGTGTGTACGATCAGCCAGCGCCCGAACGGTAAAGATCCCCAGAATACCTTACAATGTTATGTTATGCACTGAATTATGAATTGTTATGCATGCTAGAAGACTAGGTATACATGATAGGACTAGAATGGCCTATTTTGTGATGCCTTAGTCTAGGAAGATTGCTTATATGAGATATTCGGTAGCGTGCAGGTAGGTAGTGCATATTAGAAGTAGAGTACTCACTATTCGGGGTTCGGGGAGGAAGATTTGGGACGAATGCTGATACGATGTGGTCGGTAGTATTGGGCCCGTACTACCGATGACACCGGGTCGGTGGGCGACCCAAGTAAGAATCCCTGGATGTCGGAGACTGAGTAGGGTTGCGTTATCGAGTGCAACAGTACTTGATGGAGTCTCTGATAATCTTATGTTATATTTCAGAGGCATTATGGTTACGACACGCCACGGAGTGAGTTCGAGCAGTATGAGTGACGAGGAGATCCGTCAGATGATTCAAGAAGAGGTAGCTGCGGCGGTTCGGGCTGAGATCCCGGAGATGTTTGGGTCCATTAAGACCACCCTGATGGAGGAGTTTGAGGAGCGGTACACCGCACTGACTGAAGCTGCAGTCGCTGCCGCTATCGCAGCTGTGGTCGCTGCTAGGCCGCAAGGGGGTGATTCGTTGCTATTCCGGGAATTCAGCAACACGAAACCCCCTGAGTTCGATGGGACGCAGGATCCGATTGCGGCGATGAGGTGGATCGCCGACATTGAGGGGTGCTTCTATACTTGCTCATGCCCGGAGCACCTGAGGGTACAGTTCGCCTTGAACCAGCTCCGTCTGGGAGCGAAGGATTGGTGGAAGTTCGTAACTGCGAACTTCACTCTGGCGGAGATTTCAGCGGTGACATGGGAGAGGTTTACTGAGATGTTCAGGGATGAGTACGTTCCCCCAGTGGAGAGGGAACGATTGATTCAGGAGTTCTTGACCCTTAAGCAGGGTACTGATTCCGTTGCGGTGGTCACACGGAAGTTTCACGAGAGGGCGATGTTCTGCCCCAAGCTGGTGTCTACAGAGCAGTCACGGATGAGCCGGTACTTGGGCGTGTTGAGGAGGGATATCCGGGAGTTTGTGTCAAACTCCACCTATCGTACTTTTACTGAGCTTCAGGCGAACGCCAGGAAGCGTGAGATCGAGTTAGAGACCCAGGCCAGGTAGGAGGCCGAGTCTCGGCGGGCGGACCGGCGACCGGCTCAGTTTCAGCTGGCAGCCAAGCGGACCAAGTCCGTTGATTCGAGGATGGGAGGTTCGAAGGGCCGCACTTGCGGAAAGTGCGGCAAGAGTCATGAGGGGGCGTGTCGAGCGGGGGGTTGCTACAAGTGTGGCAAGGAAGGACACATTGCCAGGGATTGCCCTAAGGGGTTTATGGTTTGCTTTCATTGCAACCAGACAGGCCATCGGAAGGCCGAGTGCCCGCAGCTTCGTCAGGGATCTACACCTACTACCAGGACTACCGAGACACGACCGGCGAAGGTCGAGGCCCCGAGGGCTCGCGGGAGAGCCTTTCAGCTGACTGCGGAGGAGGTCCGCGCTGCACCCGATGTTGTGGCAGGTATACTGTAATTCGCGTATTTATTTAAAGTTGAAATGTTATGCTTATGTTAATATATGTGTAGGTACTTTTCTTGTGAACTCTATGCCTGCTCTTGTGTTATTTGATTCGGGTGCGAGTAGATCCTTTGTATCTTTAGCTTTTAGTCAGCATATCAGCATTAGTCGTGAGTCGTTAAGTCGGCCTCTGAGCGTTTCTATAGCGGCCGAGAGGGTGGTTTGTGCTACGGAGGTTCTTCGGGGATGCGTACTAGAGATTTTTGGGGTTGCGTTTCCGATTGACCTAATTCCTATTGCGATGGGTGATGTCTGTGTCATCGTGGGCATGGATTGGTTGAGCCGATTCAGCGCCGTCATCGACTGTGAGCGCCAGCTGGTGACTATACGAGACCCTTGTGGGGGAGTTCTTACGGTGTACGGCGAGGGTACCCGTTCGGGATCAGCTTTTTGTTCGGCCGCTAGGGCGAGGCAATGCCTACAGCAGGGATGTAGAGGTTTTGTGGCGTATGTGATGGATACGCGGGAGGCTTCCGAGAGACCGAGGACAGTGGAGGAGGTTCCAGTGGTGCGCGAGTTTTCAGATGTTTTTCCTGAGGAGTTGCCGGGAATACCTCCTGCGAGGCAAGTAGACTTTGGTATCGATCTGATTCCGGGGGCTGCGCCTATTGCAAAGGTGCCTTATCGTCTTGCACCTCCAGAGATGCAAGAGTTGTCCTCACAACTCCAGGAGTTGCTGGGGAAGGGATTTATTCGGCCGAGTAGCTCGCCGTGGGGAGCACCGATTCTATTCGTCAAGAAGAAGGATGGTTCACACCGGATGTGTATTGATTACCGGGAGTTGAACAAGGTGACGGTCAAGAACCGCTATCCGTTACCGAAGATCGATGATCTATTCGATCAGTTGCAAGGGGCATCTTGGTTTTCCAAGATCGATCTGAGATCAGGGTACCATCAGGTAAGAGTGCGGGATGAGGACGTCCAGAAGACAACATTCAGGATGCGGTATGGGCATTACGAGTTCGTGGTGATGCCTTTCGGGCTCACCAATGCCCCGGCAGTGTTCATGGACCTCATGAACCTGGTATGCAGGCCGATGCTGGATCGGTCTGTGATTGTATTTATCGACGACATTCTAGTATATTCGCGAACTAGAGAGCAGCATGAGGGACATTTGAGGGAGGTCCTTGAGGTATTGAGGTCGGAGAAGCTATCTGCAAAATTCTCCAAATGTGACTTCTGGTTGCGGGAGGTCCAATTTCTTGGACATGTTGTTAATCAGGCAGGGATATTGGTCGATCCGGCCAAGGTGGAAGCAGTGATGAGTTGGGAGGCACCGAAGTCACCTTCCGAGATCAGGAGTTTCCTTGGGTTGGCGGGGTACTATCGGAGGTTTATTAGGGACTTCTCCAAGATCGCGGTACCGCTCACCAGATTGACCCGGAAGGGTGTTACATTCTCATGGGGACCCGAGCAGCAGATTTCCTTCGAGACACTTCGTCAGAGATTGTGCGAAGCCCCGGTATTAGCTCTTCCGGAAGGGATGGAGGACTTTGTCGTATATTGCGACGCATCGATTTCGGGACTGGGTGCAGTGTTGATGCAGAGGGGCCATGTGATAGCTTATGCATCGAGGCAGCTAAAGCCTCACGAGGCGAGATATCCCACGCATGACTTAGAGTTGGGGGCAGTAGTGTTCGCTCTCAAGATTTGGCGTCACTACCTATACGAGGTTCGTTGTACTATATACACGGACCATAAGAGTTCGAAGTATTTGATGGATCAACCCAACCTAAATATGCGTCAGAGGAGATGGTTGGACGTGGTTAAGGATTATGACTGTGAGATCCTATACCACCCAGGCAAGGCTAATGTGGTAGCAGATGCATTGAGTCGTAGGGGGAAGAGCATACCATTGCGAGATGTATGTCTGAGACTGACGGTGATGACCCCGGTATTGGATGCTATTCGTGGGGCGCAGGCCGAGGTTGTGAGATCCGAGATGCAGAAGAAAGAGAGAGTCGTTGGGTTAATTTCAGAGTTCGTTAAGGATGGACGAGGACTTCTGACGTTTCAGGGTCGGATTTGGGTACCATTCATGGGCGGTACGCGTACTATTTTGATGGAGGAGGCTCATAGATCGAAATTCTCGATCCATCCCGGTGCTACGAAGATGTATTTGGACTTGAGGAAGGAATATTGGTGGCCTTGTATGAAGAGAGACGTCGCATGGTTCGTTGAGAGGTGTTTGACTTGCCGTAGGGTTAAAGCCGAGCACCAGAGACCGCATGGTAAGTTGCAGCCCTTGGAGATTCCTGAGTGGAAGTGGGAGCAGATTACTATGGATTTCATCACCAAATTGCCAATAACTGCTAGGGGAGTCGATGCAATTTGGGTGATTGTGGATAGATTGACGAAGAGTGCACACTTCCTTGCCATTAGCGAGAGTTCATCAGCGGAGAAGTTGGCGGAGTTATACGTGAGAGAGGTAGTATCTCGGCATGGAGTGCCGATCTCGATTGTTTCAGACCGTGATGTACGCTTCACTTCCAGGTTCTGTAGGAAATTCCATGAGGAGCTAGGTACTAAAGTGCATTTTAGTACCGCATACCATCCCCAGACAGACGGTCAGAGCGAGCGGACGATTCAGACATTGGAAGACATGCTTAGAGTGTGTTTACTAGACTTCGGGGGTAGCTGGGATGCGCATTTACCCATGGCTGAATTCTCCTACAACAACAGCCATCATTCGAGCATTGGTATGCCACCTTTTGAGTTGTTGTATGGTAGGAGGTGTCGGACTCCCATTTGCTGGGGAGAGGTGGGACAGAGAGTGATGGGCAGTACCGAGATCGTACTCCAGACGACAGAGCAGATTCAGCAGGTTAGGCAGAGGTTATTGACCGCCCAGAGCCGACAGAAGAGTTATGCGGACAGACGCCGGTTCGAGCTAGAATTCCAGGTTGGCGACTTCGTTCTCCTGAAGGTTTCTCCTTGGAAGGGAGTGATCCGGTTCAGAAAGAGGGGCAAGTTGGGGCCCCGGTTCATAGGTCCATTTCGTGTAATTGCAAGGGTAGGTCAGGTAGCTTATCGGTTGGAGTTGCCAGCAGAGTTGGGACAGATTCACAATACCTTTCACGTATCACAGTTGAGGAAGTGTATAGCCGATGAATCGGCGGTGGTTTCGTTAGAGAATATTCAGGTGGATGCGAGCCTGAATTACACCGAGAGACCAGTAGCTATCAGGGATCGGAAGATCAAGGTTCTGCGGAACAAGGAGGTACCTCTGGTGTTGGTTCAGTGGCAACACCGGAAGGGATCGGAGATGACTTGGGAGCCGGAGCGTGAAATGCGGGAGCAACATCCGGAGTTATTCGCAGAGTGAGACTTCGAGGGCGAAGTCTAGTTCTAGTGGGGGAGAGTTGTAACAGCCCGGAATTTCAGGTATTGCTTTAAAGCTATTTTTGGGGCATTTTTGGAAGGGACTCGGCGAGTTGGAGCCAGACTCGCCGAGTAGGACCACAGACTTGGTCGCGGATTCACGACTGGACTCGACGAGTCCATTAGGGACTCGGCGAGTCGACGCTGTGCAGCAGAAACCCTAGCCGTTTGGTTTTGGATCGTATATAACGCCTCTTAGGCCGTCATTGTTCGTTTTTGCTTACTGAGAAGAACCCTAGAACGATTGTGTGCATCTGGAGCAAGGATTGAAGACCATTGTTGGGTTTGGAAGAGTTGTGTGCAAGGAAGAGGAAGGTTTAGCTAAAGGAACAGCAAGCGAATCACGTTCTGAGGATTGGGGACACAGAAACTGCATCAATCAGGTAATATCTCGGATTTCGTTCTTCTGTGATTGATGTGTATATGAAGTTAGGGTTTATAGAACCCATTTGATGATTAGATGGATTATTATGTTGTTACCCAAGTGTTTATACCCCAGTAATAGGATGTTTAGAGGTCCAGATAGTCCCATGAGTGTGTATTTCGGGACCATGCGTGTTTCAGGAAGCAGTTGATCGACTGCATGGCATGGACTCGTCGAGTCGGATGAGCAGACTCGGCGAGTAGCTTGAAGATTCACTGGGACTCGCCGAGTTGTTCTTCAGACTCGGCGAGTAGAGTCGGGGTGGCCCCGCGATTCTTCCACAAGGAACGCGTCGAGTCAAGAGGGATACTCGACGAGTAGAAAGGAACATCAGGAGTTGGTGAGGACGTCTAGACTCGCCGAGTCGCCTTTGCACTCGCCGAGTCCGGTCAAGTTGACCGTTGACCGTTGACCTGCATGTAAATTCTTAGGGTCAGTGTCTTGAATGATAAGAGTATTAATATGGGATATATGATATCATAGGGAGTCTATAGCTCGGCGGATTGAGTACGAGAGATTTCAGGAGTTGCTAGCTTTCATTATCCACGAGGTGAGTCTTCTCACTATACTGTATCCGGAAGGGTATCTATGTGTGACCGGAAGGTCGGATATGTTATGTGTTATATATGCTATAATTGAAAAGGTAGTTGCTATGCATGCTATGTATGTTCTATGGGCCGGAAGGCATAGTATTATGTGACAGAAAGGTCAGGTATGATATATGATATATGTGCTATATGTGTTTAAGTAATTGTACTATGTGTTGCATATGATTGTGGGCCGGAAGGCAATATGTTACGGGCCGGAAGGCAATATGTTACGGGCCGGAAGGCAATATGTTACAGGCCGGAAGGCAATATGTTATGGGCCGGAAGGCAAAATATTATGGGCCGGAAGGCGATTATCTCATGGGCCGGAAGGCGTTGTACTGTGGACCGTAAGGTTCGGGCCTGGAAAGGCGTATATGTGTTGTGGTATACTGGGGAACTCACTAAGAATTTATGCTTACAAGTTGTTATGTATGTGTTTCAGGTACTAGCGAGGACCGTGGGAAGGCGCCGGCATGATGCATACACACTGCTGCTAATTGAGATCTTGGGGACTTTATATATGTATTTGATATGAAACATGAAATAAATACTATTGGTTGAATGAAATCACTTTATTTCAAATGAAAATTTTATTTGAAAATTTGCGTTGTTACAGGTTTCTTGCTTGTGGATTGGTTACGCTTCTTCGGTGGCATGGTTTTTCCTGCATGGAAAGGAATACAAGGTAATGAGAGACGATGGTTAACCGTGGACATTTCTGTCCCGATCGCATTAGGCATAAATTTTTCCCATGCCTCAAGTATTGGTTGTTTGAACGTCGACCTACATCCCTATGATGTAGTCCTGGTAATCGAAGTGGGTGTATGAATATCAGAAAAAGGCCATAAGATACGGGTCGTTCCTACTAAGTTACCTTTATATTGAGGAAGGTTTCACTCTCCAACCTGGAGAGATTTGAGAACAGTTTGGAACGAAGCTGCGGAAAGACAGGCTCATGAGGGCTTATGGCTAAACAACCTCACAGAGGTGTGGGGATCCGCTCTAAGCGTATTATTGGCAATGGGAACAAGGCGATTTACCTAACACATAGTGTGAGCAGTGTAACCACTAACTCACTAAATTGTATTATTTTATGGGTGTATTAGCGTGACGAACGCGAGGAAAAGACAATTCTCGGGTTCCATGTACTGGCTCCCTCGGTCTGCCTCGTAATCTTTGACTGGTATCGGCGTTGGTTTCCTTCGGGTAGTTTTCCTAGGGTTCTCTTCTCGTATGGACATATTGAATCTCTACTCCGCCTTACACCCGAATTCGACATTGGATGTCATCACCTCATAAGGGCGACTGGGAATCTCAGAAGTTTAGGCAAATTCCCCACCGATGTCCCTAAAAGAATATGGGCACTTGGTGCATTCAATAGTCTCGACCCAGTTCATTTATTTCCGAATAGGAAGTCTTCTAAATGAACCCCTTCGGGGTCGGAATCAACTCTTCTGTTATGCACTGAAGTGGGTAAGGTTTTCTACAGGGTTCGTGCGAGAATGGAAATGTCTAAAGAATCCTAACAAATTATTAACATTTTGCTAGATGATCCACATCGAGTCCTGCTACGATTACACAGGGTATACAAATCATATATAGTTTAGATCCGATAGGCCTTCGAATACGTGATACTACTCTAGGACCACATCCCAACGAGGAAAAGGAAATAGAGCGAAACCACACATTCTTAGCCTATGGGATCCTTATTATATATAACCTCAGAAGTACACCCTCTGTAGTTGTAGGTATATCAATAAGGATCTTTTTAGTTATTCACGCAAGGTTATCTATGTATCCTAAATACCCTTATGGTATTTTAATTCTTGTTTGGTTCTCGTCTTTGAATTATAATTCTGGGTTTAGTGTGAATCTTTTAGCGTTCTAAAATACTCCTATAGTATTTTAACTTTATGTTTGGCTCTAGCAACTCCTAGTTGGTAAGTTTCAAACCTGTTGCACACCACAATCACTCCTGAGCACACGTTCATCGCATCTCGAATAAAGGTAGTTGATCAGGTTACATTTATTCCAGCGTACGATTACATAACTGCCTAGATTTGTCTGTAGTGTTCAACATCCGAAGACTTTTATTCTTGTTCTTCTTGTGATACTTGTGTTCGAGTGCTTAGATTCCGGATGTTATCATACTTTGGTAAAATATGGTTATATTTTAAAGTATAATTCTTGGTCAGAGTGTTTTATCCCTTTTGTATTTATAGGCTGTATATCTTTTATGAATTGATATACTTATCTCACTATAAACAATGCTCTGATACCAATCTGTCACACCCCAAAACCGGAACGGCGGAAACGTTCTGGGGTGGATGACATCATGTCAAGTATCACAACACATGCATGATAGTAATCAAAGTACAACAAACCATTGCATTAATAGTAATAGTTTTACAAGGTTTCATTACAACAATTTAAAGTAATACAAATAATAGAATAAATACAGCGTGGTACTAAGCTATCTTTATCAACAGCTCCGGGGATGTACCTGTCTAATGCTAACCTGAGAATACAAGTTATTGAAAAGCGAGTATCAACATTTTTGCAAATGCTGGTGAGTTCATAAGCATTTAGTGACATTTCATTCAAATAACTTAAGAAAGTAGTAGTTTAAGAGATTTCAGTGCATTAGAGTCATTTCCAGAAAATCCTATATTTTCTTTAATAAAAGCAACCTTCTACCAAGACTGGTCAGTGATGTGGGGTAAAAAGTAGTTTTCCCTAAATTGCTATCATTATCAAAATACTGAATTTGATTATTGAGGAAAGCAACCACATCAGGGAATATCATATGCCTCAGCAGTGAGGACCGCTGACTAAGGCAAAGAGCCATAGACTCCAGGAAAGTATCAAACATACGATACGCCTGATTCAGTCTAACAACTGGAGACACAGACCCCAGCAGGTACCAAATGAAGGGTACAACTAGTAGGGTCTAAACAGTGAATATAGACCGCAGGCAATATCTAATGAAAGATACGTCTAGCAAGGTCTAGAACGGTGAACACAGTGAATACCGTGAATACAGTGGGTTCTGTGAATACAATGGGTACAGACCCCAGACAGCATCAAATGAAAGATACATCGTGTAAGGTCAAACAGAGATAATAGACCCTAGACAGTATCAAATGAAAGATACATCTTCTAAGGTCAAAACAGTGTGACTCTGAAAATGAATTTACCAGCATACAGTGTAGATTGCCGGTGAAATACCGTTACCTTAAGGACATGAATTATAAGGTAACCCAGGATACTCATAACCATACTGACTAGAGTTCCAGATGCCCTACAAGCATCTATATAATGTGACATTTGTCACCCCTTGGCTTGGTAGGCCGTGGACTGTAGCTAGTAGTCAGGGTGCGGGGTTGTCAATCCCGTATAGGCCTATACACACAATGTCTGCTCTCCCTACAGGAGACTCTGGCTACCAACTAGACGACGGAGAAGGCCGCGTCCCGAAGATGCATCCTAAATAGAGGATAGTGCGTTACTAGGAGGGAGTGGGTTTCTAATGTAGGTGTAGACTAGAGGTAGAGACTCTTAACAGAACTGACTGGAGAATTTCCTGTATGTCCATACTCATATACATAGTATATAACTAATGAACCAAACGACTTTCGGACGGCCACCCGATCCCACCAGACCACATCTCAACGAAGAAAAGGAAATAGGGCGGATGAACCTTCCTAAGTCTTTCAATCGTTAACTTATATGTACCTATATAAGCACAGACGTAGAAGTGTCGAACAAGTATAAGCGTATCACGAAGTAGAGGCAACAATAAGTGAAGCGAGAGCGTATCAAGTATAAGTGAAGTAGAGTAGATATCCAGTATAAGTGAAGTAGAGTCGATATCAAGTATAAGTGAAGTAGAGTTGATATTACTAAGTAAGAGCGTGAATAAGTATAAGTGTCATCAAGTATAAGCGACTATATGTATAAGTTAAAATAAGTATAAGCGAAGCAGCAGTATTTAACAAGTAAAAGTATACGTCAAAAGGGAAATCTTAAATGAAAAGCCTTTATGTACAGAGAAAATCACAAATTGTATTCTTTTGTAAAATATGTTTAAAAACCTTAGAGGATCTTTCATAAACCAATTTAGAATGAATTTGGATAAATCAGTATAAGTAAAAGCTATGAAATAAGTAAAAATCATTATAGTGTCCCACTTGGTAAAACAGTGTAAAGTGGTAAAATCTTGTGCATGCGGGTTATCAATCACATGTGATTGACATGATAACTGGCATGTTTAACTTGTATTCCCCCCTATAAAACATTTAAAAACATTAAAAGGTTCATTCAGGGTATGAACCCACCTGGTGTAAGTAGGTCCAACGAGAGTGCTGTTTGGGCGTTCGGTGCCACGTAAGGACTCGAACACACTCAATGACCTATTTAACATATGATAACATATGTTTACATACAATTAGTACATTTAATGCTAGTTTCATGAACATACGCGCTCAAAGGAGCGGAAAACACTTTTGGTTAAGTGTTTGGGGTCCCGGGTAGCGTTTAAGGGTGCTACGGGTCTCCTATCAGTTGTGGAACTTTGCTAAACTCAAATATTAAGTGTCTGAATGGGTTTAAAGCATTAACATAGACCATTTTGGAGTTTACGGCCTAACACAAGGGAGTTTACGGCCGTAAACTCCCAAGGTCATATTCTTGGGTGTTTGATGCTTCTAGTTTGTTCATTGATTTATTCTAAGCACTTTTCCCAAAAGGCATGAGTGGGTTTGAGGCCTCTAAGGGCATGATCTATGAGTTTACGGCCAAGGAACCACTCCTAAAGGAGTTTACGGCCGTAAACTCTAATCCTTAG
This sequence comes from Lactuca saligna, assembly GCF_052625555.1. Taxonomy (NCBI): domain Eukaryota; kingdom Viridiplantae; phylum Streptophyta; class Magnoliopsida; order Asterales; family Asteraceae; genus Lactuca; species Lactuca saligna. The sequence continues at coordinate 121,618,119 of NC_136425.1, forward strand.
AGTTTTGGGAAGTTTAAAGCCCCTAATGCCTTTCTAGTGATTTCTAATGAAGTATGATGCTATTTTGGAGGATTAAAACCATCATTTGAGTGGGTTTTGCGGAGTTTATGGCCTAGATAAATGCTTGGACCGTAAACTCCAATTCATGCCTCATTTCCTTGTGTTTAAGCCTTTAAATCCTTCCTAGCATTTCATAGAAATAGTCTAAGGCCATTTGGGGACAAAAACCAACATTTTGGCTTAGTTTGGGGAGTTTACAGCCTAAGCATGTGCTTGGGCCGTAAACTCATTTTTGTCCTTCATTTTGATGTATTTAAGTGATCTAAACCCAAAATACCAAGTCCCTAAATTATGTATGAAGCCTATGGGTGGTTTGGGAGTGTTTTTGGGGCATTTAAACAAGGTTTAGAGGTGTTTACGGCCTAAGCATGTGCTTGGGCCGTAAACTCTTTTTTGTGCCACAAAATGATTGTTTTAAATGTGCAAACACTCCTAGGCTAATTCTTCTATTTATTTCCAAGCTATTAGGGACAAGTTTGGGTCGTTTTGGCCTTGTTTTAGGTGTTTACGGCCTAAGGAGATGCTTAGGCCGTAAAATCCTTTTTCATTGCTTCTTAGTCCGATTTTTGGGCTATAAACTCAATTAAATATGTTTAGAATAACCTAGGGTAAGCGGACTTACAATTTGGAAGCGTTTGGTTGCGGTTTCGGGGCGAAAACGGGTCTAGAGAGAGAGTGTAAAATGTCTCCAATGGACTCCACTCACCCTTACATAGGGTTTTGAGTCGGGACACAATGGAATGTTACCCGATACTACCGTTAAACGGGGCTTTTGGTCGCACCCGATTTAGTGGTCGTAATAATAAACTAATATTTTCCAAGTAAATGGAAATATGTGTTATGTATTTTATTTCCTTTTATCACGACTTAACGGCATATAAACATACACCATTGAAATGTTTATTAAACTTGACGACTTCTCATTAACGGAACTTTTCTCCAGTGGAATATTCCGTTAACGGTAACGGAGAAATGTAACGGGGCAACTTGGGTTGTCACAGGACTCGACGAGTAGGAGCTGGTAGGGGAAACCCTAAATTTCAGGGTTTTTGCACCGTATATATTGGACCATAAGCGCCTTTGTGACAACCCGATATTTCAACTACATGTAAACGACCTAAAAAGTCAAGTATTGTAACCACGTTAGTTGTAATAAAATTTACTTTGAAAATAAAATATCCAAAAAATCACTAATTAAATTACCTTTTATGATAGATGTCATTAAACCATGATCGTACGTCAAAAGAACGCTCGAATCCGACTTCGTATAAGAAAATTAGAAAATTTTCAAGTTCGGATTAACGACAGACGCCTAAAAACTCGAATCAAATATCGAGCGACTTTTGGCCGGAATGACCTAAACGAGAATCGAAGGTCTCATCAATGGTATTTCAGCGGTAAAAAGTATGGCAAAAACCGACGTCAGATAAAGGAGTTATGAATTTCTAAAGAAATTTTCTTACCGCGACCTTTTAAAAATAAATAATAAAAATAATTTCGGAATTTGCCAACGGAATCTAAACGAAAGTTGTAGAGTATGGTCTCACCTTCGCAGGGATATAAAGAACGTCAAAAACGGAGTTCGTATAAAGAAGATATGAATTTTTGAAGTTTATTAAATAAATTATATATTTATTTAAATCAAAAATCCGGTATTATCCGAAGGGGGGGTCAGCGTGCTCATCCGAGTTACGCGCCGCGTAAACCCGTACGCCCCGCGTACTCGAAGGCCTTGGTCTCGGTTCGTCCACATCGCCCCTATGTGAGCTATTCGACCCGTCCCATCCGAAGCGAGGCAGTCGAGGACTCAGTCACGCGTTGTGACAACCCCAAATATATTGTCGTTACAAACCCTACTTTCACTAACGGAATGCGTCACTATATGTTATTTTCGGTAATGTTTGGAGTCGTCAATAAACAAATATCTAGTCATTTATATGTTCCGATATTATCATAAGTATATATAACTTGTCAATGTTAACCCCGTTTAACTAAATAGAGTTATATTACTTTTCAACCACTTCACCCGGGTAAAAAGTTTTAACTCCGTTAAACTTTAGTATCGGGTAGCCGTGTATCGGGTGCAATACCCGAGACATATATAAACAAATGGACACTACAATTGAACTCTTTTACCACACCTTCACCTCTCTCTCACTACTTTCTCTCTCTAGACCCGAAATCGACCCCAAATCCACGAATTTCCGGCATCCAAACGTAAGGACTCATTCCCTATCTTAGTCTAAACATACTTCATTGTATTTAGAGGCCAAAATCATAGAAAACAAGGACCAAAAAGGAGTTTACGGACTAAGAAGCCCCTTAGGCCGTAAACCCCTAAAAACTTGCCAAAAACCTCATTTTTCCTTCCTTTAAGCTTATGGACTAATTAAGACATATACCTAGGAGAGTTTGGACATTAAAACACAAGGATTTGAAGCTTAAAAAGGAGTTTACGGCCCAAGCTTATGCTTAGGCCGTAAACACCCCAAAAACCCTTGTTAAAAGCCCCAAAAACTCATCTAGGGTGTTTGGTAATTTAGTCTTGACACTAGGGAATGTTTAAATGCATTAAACAACTTCATTTGAGAACAAAAAGAGGAGTTTACGGCCAAGTCAAAGCTTGGGCCGTAAACACCCAAAATTTTATGTCAAACAAGTCCCAAAACTTATCTAAGGCATGTAAGGAATTTAGCTAAGGCCCTTGGATGTGTGTTGTACCATTAAACTTCTCATTTTGAGACCAAAAGAAGAGTTTACGGCCAACGATATTCTTGGGCCGTAAACTCCCCAATTTTCATGCCAAAATGTCCCAAAACTCATTCTAAGGCCTTCTAGAATTTATCTAAGGTGAATGAGAGTGTGTTGTACCATTTAAACATCCATTTTGAGGGATTAAATGGAGTTTACGGCCCAAGAACAAGTCTTGGCCGTAAACTCCCCAAAATGTCACAAAATGAGGGTTTAATCCCTCCATATTAGTTCAAGACAGATACCATTAAATTAAGGAAGTGAAATAAGGCCTTAAACATGCATTTTGGAAGACCACATGAGTTTACGGCCAAGCCTAGGGGGCTTACGGCCGTAAACTCCCAAGGAGTGGCCTTTGGGCTGTAAAATCCAAGGGAGTGAGCTCATGGACCCTCCCGTAAATCCTTCTTAGCCTTAAACCACTCCCGGGAACCCCTTCTAGGCCCTAAAACCTCGAATTGATGCTAGAATGCCTCAATACTTAAACGGTAAGCATAAAATGATTAATTTCTTGTAAAACACATATTTTCATATGACATTAGGGTCCTAAAAGGTGCACAAGTCATTATTTGGAACAAAATGCTCAACCGATACTCTTACCCGATTCACCCGATTTACGCGATTTCAGGTGAGTTCGTACCCCTTTAATGAACCTTTCAAATGTTTTATATGTTTTAGGGGGAGATACAAGTTGAATATACATGTTTATGAAAAGTTATACAAGACAATTTTTCATATTACAAAATTAATCACATGTGATTCACTACCTGTGGTTCAAATCACATGTGATTTATCACTATGCCTTATAAATCAATCATTTGTTTTCAAAACTATTTTGAATAGACAAACAAGTTTTAAATGTCTCTTTTGTACAATACTTTTATTTAATAAATCTCTTTATAAAAATGTAATCACACTGGTATATTTATGTAAGTAAGACTTGAAGGACTTAGGACCGATAGCTCGCCTTATTTCCTGTTCTTGTCTGATTGTGGGCTTAGGGTAGTGGTTATCCGTCCGACTGTCGTTGATTTCTTATTTATATATCTCGTATATTAGTATGGATTACGAGTACTTCTTATTTCATTAGATGCCTAAATCACTAACCTGACTAGAACCACACACACTAAGTTAACTATAATAGGTATAGTTAAGGTCTCTATCCCTTGTTTTAACTATTACTCTACACTACTATAATTCTCTCTATTATAAAACTATACACTAATAAGAGAATACAATACAAGTTATACAAAAGACTACTCCACTATAATACAAGATAAAGTACAAATCATAAGATAACTCATTTACCCACTACGAGACACTCTATTCGCTACACACTACGCCCGAAGTTTTCCGATAGGAAGACGACACTATATGTATAGATCTATACGGGGCAGACGCTATTACATCCCGACTGATAACTTCAGTCCAAGCCACACAGGTCCAGGGATGCCTTTACTCTACTACACTATACATGACCGGGAAGGTCATGGGGGTCCGCTATTACTCACACTATTGGCAACATACAAGAAATCCACTATAACCTTACTAAAACGCTAATCAAAAGTTAAAGTGAATATCCCGAAGTAAACAAGTATCTAATACTAAAGGAAGCTGCACCACTATTATTTACTTCAAGTATAATTTACCATACTGCTTTACTTATTGGTGAGTCACTATTATACTTCTACGATAAATGGTTTTCAAAGATAGAAACATCATATTTCTTAAAGGTTTTCACTTACTATACATTTCTGGAAAATATAGGATTTTCTAGGTTTTACCACTACTTATGACTATAAACTTCAACTTTCATACTAATGATTCTAATGCTTTTTATATAAGAACTCACACTAAACTCTTATGAACTCACCAGCTTTATGCTGATATTCTTTTCAAAATAACTTGTATCTTCAGGTCAAAGATAGATAGGTACAACTGTAGCATTTTTGGAGAAGATGGAGCATGCAAGACCCATCTCTTATTTTTGTTTACTTTTGGTGTTTGTCAAACATTACAAAACACACTTGTAAATACACTTACTATGTAAATGAAATGGTTGTATGTTTCTTGCTTTTACTATTATGCAATTGTGATGATACCGTACACTACGTCATCCACCCCAAAACGTATTCCGCCGTTATCGGTTTTGGGGTGTGACACGCGTGACACACGAGTATGCCCCACGTACCGAGGCTTCTCAGACCCCTATAAATAGAGGTGCGAGGGTTCCGGGAAAAACACCCCACCTCTCTCATTTCTCTCACGATATTGCCTCGATTTCCATGCCCGCACTACCCCAAAGCCTCGATCACTTTGCTCGAGTCCCAAAGGTCGTTCGTGCCCCCGAGATTCCCGAGAATCGCGAGGAAATTCACTTTCGCAAGCCGAAATTATGTCCGATTTTTCATCTCGCAACCTTCGATTTTACAAGTGAGTTCATACCCCTATAATTCACGTTTTTAAATGTTTTATGAGTACTTTTACATGCTTTTAAGGGGGGAATACAATTAAAACACTCGGTTATTATCGGGTGTTATATAAACTTTCACTTTATGCATTTTATCAAAGGAATCATATGTGATTTGAAACTATCAAAGGAAATCTTTTATATGCAAAGTATCACACGACAACATTTTATCTTTTGAAATGAGAAACGATTTAGGTATTTATATAAATCAGATACTTTGCTTATATTACATTTGGTGTGTCGGTTTTGGCACTACAAAAACTACACTTTTCATAACAAGTGAACATTCTCACTAAGGGTTTATTTAACAAATGAAACACACTTTTAGGAAACTATAATAGGTATAGTTTTACGAGAATACTACGAACTTTACATACATGGAAATACTATTACGATAAGCTACTTTCATATACAATAACTAACGAACATTTTCACACGTAAATCTGTTTTATACTAAGTTTTGTGAGACATTAACTTCACGTACGTTCGAGTACACATTTCAAGTCCTGTATTATATACCAGAATCCCTTGGAGGGGGAGCATGGTGTTTGTGTATAGATCTACACGGGCTTGACAACCCGTGCCCTGACTGTTAGGTACAGTCCACCTTTTGGGGTGACAAACGTTAGAACATTCCAACGCCTGAAGAACGTTTTGTATAGGCATTCCTTGTCAATAGCATGGTTATAAAACTCACATGGGGTATTAAAAACACAATGATTTACGGAGTTTTTCATACAAATTGAAATCTTTATATTTACATACATTTACTAGAAACAAACATTTGTCCTGAAAGAAGGTTACAATTATACTAGTAGGAAATATAGGATTTTCTAGAAACATGCAAACAAAGAACAAAAACATTTCATTTCATACAAACATTGTCATTAAATACTTATGAAACTCACCAGCTTAAATGTTGATCTACTCTTTCAAAACTACTTGTATGTCCCAGGGATTCAGTAATTATAGGTAACAAACGGATTTTGAAGAAGGGACGCTACGACGCCAGTTTAATTTCATATTTTGACATCATAATGTAATTGATTTTGAACATGTATACTTTTAAACAATGTAAACTTTCAATTATATATATGATGGTTCTATTGCTTTCTTTACTATGTATTCATTTATTACGTTACCACATGAAGTCATCCACCCCCGAACGTTTCCGCCGTTCCGGCTTGGGGGTGTGACAGATTGGTATCAGAGCAATGTTTATAGTGAACTAAGTATATCGAACCTCATAAGATATACAAAATATAAATGCTTAGGGACTCAAAGTCTCTGACAAAAGTTTTGTACCTAAAATTCTTATTTCACATAAATAGATTATTTTAGGGTATAAAAATCCGAAATACATGCATACAACGACACATTTTTATGATAAGAACTACACAAAAAGTATTAAGACAAGTTGGACACTACGATTAGTTCTCGAGATATGTACTCAAATTTGGGACGAATATAGGCTGATCAACTATGTTTATCCGAAATTTGACTAACGTATGTCAAGGAATGATCGTAGTGAGCAACAAGTCAAAAATTAACAAAATAGACACTAGTATCTAACGTACAATTTAAATACTATAGGAGTATTTGGTGCATACACTAGAGTAATTAGTAATACATGTCTCAAGTTTTGTTCAAATCTTATAACCCTATTCTCATACAGTCAAATGGCTGGATTTCACCCGAATGGAGACCCCTACTACCCACAACAAGGCAACGGAGGATGGATTGAAGAGGATCCGGAAGAGGACGAAGAGCCCATTGAGTTGGATGGAGGGGACGACTCCGACACAGACTCGAAACCGGAAATAATCAACCCTCCACCCATTAGGAGGAACTTCCTAGGACCGACTCCCGTTTGGGGAAGTCACCTCATCCACTAGAGTCAGCAACAAGGGATACGCTCACCCTATGGAATGTGTCAAGACTTCTACGACATCAGGGACGGAGGTTCAACCGACCGAGCACTTCCAGCAATGGTAGGTAAACTGGCCAACCAGTCCTACCAATCGGGGGTTCAAGCAAACCGAATCCGAGAGGTCAACATGGAAGTACAAGTCCATGCGGCCGATATCCGCCGCCTGGACATGTTGCAGAACGACATCCACCTCCGCGCCGAAGCATTCCAAGCACAAGCGAATGCAGCCTTCGCAGAGTTGAGGGAACAACAAGCCGCCTTCGATAGGCGTCTTATGGAGTCGAAGCAATCAGATGCAGAATCGAGCTCCAAGCGCAACACACATCGCAAGTAGTACTTGCGAAAACCTCAAGTTTTGTTATAAGATAGGACTTCAGCTAAAAGTTTTTACTTCCTTTAAATTCATGTAATCGGAGACCCGTTTAAGGGACAAATTTTCGTGATCGTTGTATCATCTATTATATGAATATAATTCGTACGCTATTATTACTACATTGAGTATCGCATGCAATCTTTAAAATACTATGGAAAAACCATACGCTTGTTCACATATTCGGATTTACGAATAACCTTCGCTCTTCTATTTTGTAAAACTCATACTATCATCTATTGTTGAACTATAGCACTTTAGTTCATGAGACACATTCATTATTCATTTATTCTTATCCATATCATCATATTTTAAACGTATAGTTAAAGATGCCGCCACGCAGGAATACCAGACGTAACCCTAACAATGAAACATCGATACCACCACCACCTCCACCTCCTCAATTCGATGTTGTCATGTTCCAGGCAGCAGTCACTGCAGCTGTGACCGCTGCCATGTCACAGATCAATACTCCTGTTACTAGAGGTTCAGGAATTGGCATGCATCCTTCCAACCATGGCCATAGTCATCGACAACCCCAGGAGTGCACCTACAAAGACTTCACGAATGCTAAGCCCCAGATGTTTAATGGAATGGGTGGTGTGATGGTTTTAAGGCAGTGGATTGAAAGAACGGAATCAGTGTTTGAAATCTGCTCGTGTCCCGAGCACAACAAGGTCAAGTTTGCAACTTAGACATTTACTGATAGGGCTTTAACTTGGTGGAATGGCCACATTAAAGTACTTACCCTGATAGTGGCAAACTCGATAAGCTGGGAGAGCTTGAAAATCATGTTGATGAGGGAGTACTGTCCACGAGGAGAGATTCAAAAACTCGAGCACGAACTCTGGACTCTATGAATGATTGGTACCAACATAGCAACTTATACCAATAGATTCTGCGAGCTGGCAATCCTTTGCCCGGATATGATTACCCCCGAGAGCAAGAAGATAGAGCGATACATTTGGGGACTGTCGCCCCAAATTCAGTCAAGCGTGTTAGCTTCCAAACCTGACACCTTTGAAAGTGCCAAAAAGCTGGCACAATCGCTCATTGATTACGGAAATCATCAACACTCAGCAACTTCTACATTAGAATCACACAAGGGAAACAACAATAACAACAACAACAATAACAGGAAGAGAGGGTGGAATAAGGGGAATGGTGGATCTTCCCAAGAATCCTCGAAGAAATAACAACTGGTTGCCGTGAACGCTGCAATGGTACCTACTACCGTTCCTACAAGTCTCTACCCAACAAAGCCTTATGTAGGCAACCTCCCAAAGTGCACCAAGTGCAACTACCACCACCACGGACCATGTCGGGAAATGCAGTGCTCCAACTGCAACAGAAAGGGGCACACTGCCCGTTTCTGCAAGGCCCCCGCAAAACCAATCACTCAAGTTCCCGGTGCTGGTGTAGGCCAAGCCTGCTACGGTTGTGGCAAGGTAGGCCACTACAAAAGAAACTGCCCAAAGGCAGCAAATACCAGCGAAGTGGGACGGGTATTAGCTATTGGTCACGAGGAAGCCGTAGCTGATCCTACAATAGTTGCTGGAACGTTTCTTCTCGATAATTCATATGCATGCATCCTATTTGATAGCGGAGTGGAGAGAAGCTTTGTGAGCCAAAACTTTATTCACTTACTTACACGTAAACCTAGCATGTTAGAAGAATCATTCACTGTAGAAATGGAAAACGGGAAAACGGAAAACACTAATTGCATATACGTGGGTTGTACATTAACTTTAGACGGTCACTCTTTCCCAATTAACCTTATGGCAGTCCACATAAAAAGTTTCGACATTATAGTTGGCATGGATTGGTTAAGTCCTCTTCGCACCGACATCATGTGCTTTGAAAAAGCCGTTTGGCTAAATCTTCCTAACCATGAAACAATAGTGATCTACGGCGACAAATCAAGTACAAACCTTCACATCATTTCGTGCATCAAGGCTCGAAAGTGTTTGCGGAAGGATTACCAGGCATTTCTTGCACACATCATCGATACGAGTCGAGAGGTAAAAGATATAAACAGCATCCCGAAGGTACGGGATTTCCCCGATATCTTTCCAGAAGAACTACCGGGATTAGCACCACAACGCCAAGTCAAGTTCAAAATCGACTTAATTCTAGGGGCTACCCCTGTAGCAAAATCGCCTTATCGTCTGGCACCAGCAGAGATGCAAGAACTTTCCAGTCAGTTTAACAAACTACACCAAAAAGGATTCATAAGACCAAGCTTCTCACCTTGGGGAGCACCAGTCTCGTTTGTAAAGAAGAAAGACGGATCGTTCCAGATGTGCATCGACTACCGGATGTGCATCGACTACCGAGAGCTGAACAAACTCACTTTCAAGAATCGTTATCCTTTACCCCGCATTGACGACCTATTTGATCAACTACAAGGAGCGAGCTACTTCTCAAAGATATATCTACGATCCGGATATCACCAATTTCGAGTGCTAGAAGAAGACGTTCCTAAGACAGCCTTCGGAACCCGTTATGGACACTATGAATTTGTAGTAATGCCGTTCGGATTAACCAACGCACTGGCAGTATTCATGGATCTAATGAATAGAGTGTGTCGTCCTTACTTGGATCAATTTGTCATTGTATTCATCGATGATATAGTTATCTACTCCCCAAGTAAGGAAGAACATAGTCAACACCTACGGAAGGTCTTAGAAACACTACGATCAGAGAAGCTCTATGCGAAGTTCTCTAAATGTGAATTTTGGATTCGAAGAGTCGAATTCTTGGGCCACGTTGTTAGCGAAAAAGGGATACACGTGGACCCCTCCAAAATTAAGGCCATTGAGAACTGGTCGGCACTAAAGACACCCACTGAGATTCATCAATTTCTAGGTCTAGCTGGTTACTATCGCCGATTCATAAAGAACTTCTCTAGCATCGTGAAACCTCTTACTACGTTAACCCAGAAAGGCGTGGTCTTTGACTGGGAAACAAAACAAGAAAAGGCGTTCCAAACTCTGAAGCAAGCCTTATGCACCGCACCAATACTATCCCTCCCCGAAGGGATAGAGGATTTTGTGATGTATTGCGATGCATCGAATCAAGGGCTTGGTTGTGTTCTTATGCAACGAGGGAAGGTTATTGCTTATGCCTCCCGTCAGCTTAAGACACACGAAAGAAACTATACGACACACGATCTCGAGTTAGGAGCAGTGGTTTTTTCTTTAAAGATCTGGAGACACTACCTGTACGGAACAAAGAATACTATTTACACTGACCACAAGAGCCTTCAACACATTTTCAATCAGAAGGAGCTCAACATGCGACAGCGACGATGGGTCGATTTACTCAATGATTACGAATGCAAGATTCGTTATCATCCTGGCAAGGCCAATGTAGTAGCTGACGCCCTCGGTCGAAAAGAATACACTGTTCAGAGAGTCAAATCTCTGAATATGACCATCCATTCTCACTTATCCACACAAATTAAAGAGGCTCAACTGGAAGCTTTACAACCAGAGCATGTGACGGGTGAATCCCTGAGAGGAATGGAAAAGAATCTAGAAGTCAAGGGTGGCAGAGCCTATTATCTCATGAACCGCATCTGGACCCCAAGACATGGTGGTTTCAGGGATGTGGTCATGACTAAAGCGCACAACACGAGATATTCCGTTCACCTAGGCTCAGATAAAATGCATTTGGATCTTAAGAAACTGTACTGGTGGCCTAACATGAAAGCAGAGATTGCTACCTTTGTAAGTAAATGTCTTACTTGCGCTAAGGTTAAGGTCAAATACCAGAAACCTTCAGGATTACTACAACAACAGAGATACCGGAATGGAAATGGGAACGGATCACTATGGATTTCATAACCAAGTTGCCCAAGACAACGGGTGGACTTGATACCATATGGGTCATCGTAGATAGATTAACCAAATCCGCGCATTTTCTACCAATCAAGGAGACTGACAAGATGGAAAGGCTTACAAGAACTTACATAAGGGAAATAGTACGATTGCATGGGATTTCGATGTCCATTATCTCTAATAGAGATAGTCGATTTACGTCAAGATTCTGGCAGTCACTACAAAGTTCCCTAGGGACTAGATTGGACATGAGTACAGCCTACCATCCACAAACAGACGGGAAAAGTGAGAGAACGATACAAACTTTGGAGGATATGTTGAGAGCCTGTGTGATTGACTTTGAGAAGGCATGGGATATCCACTTACCTCTTGTCGAGTTCTCATACAACAATAGTTATCATACGAGCATAAAGGCTGCTCCATTCGAAGCCCTCTATGGCCGCAAGTGCAGATCCCCTTTGTGCTAGACCGAAATTGGCGACACACAATTAGATAAAGGACGAGATACTGAAAGCACTCTCACCGGTCCGGTAATCATGCGAGAAACAATAGAAAAGATCGTTCATATTCGTGAACGGTTGAAAGCATCTACAGACCGACAGAAAAGCTACGCTGATCAACGGAGAAAACCTTTGGAATTCCAAGTAGGAGACCATGTCCTATTGAAGGTCTCGCCATGGAAAGGCTTGATACGCTTTGGAAAGCATGGAAAGCTAAACCGGAGGTACATAGTGTTGGATTAATATCTAAGTCCATAACTATAATTGGTAAGACTTGACCCGACCCGGCATGGTCCATTTGGGTTGCATGGCATCATGCACTTGGATAGACTATAATGAGAGAAATAAGACACTTATGGTTATTAATATATTATAAGTTCTAGTATATTAATAATAAGAATAATGATATTATTTAATTAGTATTGATCAAGAATTAATCTAGGATTAATTAAGTGATCAAAAGAAGACTAATTAAATATATGGGTTGATTGTGTAAATCATCCATACTTGTATAGTGGGCTAATGCTCCATGGATAATCAAGTTGGGCTAAAACCCATAGGATGGTCCATGGATGCTCCATGGTGTATTTGAACCCATGGATCCAAGGAAATGGAAAGTCATGACAATTAGGGTTTACCCTAATTGTAACACTATATAAACATCTTATTCTTGATCAAAATCAGCACTAGTGAGAGTAAGAAAGGGCTAGCCGATTTTCATGAAGTGTAGAATTCTCCCAAGTTATTCCAAGTGTATTTGGTGTTGTGTGAACCATTTGAGGTGTCACACTTGGGGCACTAGGTACTCAAGCTTCATGAAGACATTCTACATCAAAGAGGTATGTATTCTATCTTGTTATATAGATAGTTTTGTATGCTAGATTAGGATAATACCTTGGATGTTCATATTTGCATGTATAATAGAGAAAACATAGATCCAAGGTATTTAGGGTTGCATGTACACTTAGGAGTGTTAGAATGCTCATAACCCAACAGTGGTATCAGAGCCTAGGCTTGTTTTCTTGTTATACCTGCAATAGAAACTGAAAAAATGAATTTGTTGATGTCTGATCATCAGACTTGGCGAGTCCATCAGGAGACTCGGCGAGTCCATGCCTAAAATGTGATCAATTCGATCCAACTCGCCGAGTTGGTTCATGCACTCGACGAGTTGGACCCCCAGACAGCATATTTTCAAGGTTTTTGGCTAGAAATGGACTAGGAACATTACCCTAAGTTGTTTTTGAACTTATAAACTTGTTTTTTTAATGTGGTAATGTTCATGCTAATCCATTTTCAAAGATAATTGTCAATAGATTCATGTTTTGTATTAGTTTAAGGTTTAGACTAATTACATGAAAAAATTTGATTTGAATTATCTTGTTCTTATGAGTTGCTTAGATTAATAGAAAAGTTAAATGAAATAGTTGCTTTCAATCCATTTTAATCTAAGAGTTGAGTATAAAATGTGTTTGTGTAACTTGTCCTCAAGTTACATGAAGAGTCACATTAAAGACTCATAAAACTCTTAAAAGTTGGTAATGGTTACAAAATGGAGAGTCTTGTGTCATTGAATATTTTTTATGACTCCATAACTTGTCCTCAAGTTATGGAAGTTCAAGAGTCACTTCATTAAAGAGTAAAAGTGTAACCTTAATTAATTCCATAAGTTATAAAAATAAAGAAAAGTTAATTCTTTTATTAGTTTAAAGTCTTCCATAAGTTATGGAACTTGAAGAGTTTTTTGGATTAAAACTACTTTAAACACATAAGTTATGGAATTAATTAGTTTTGAATAGTTTCAAAACTTGCCCTCAAGTTTTGAAATTTGTAAAGTTTTCTCTTATGGATACTTTAATTCCAAGTTAGCCCTTAGAATTTTAAAAGTTAAAATTCAACCCTTATACTTTATAATATTATAAGTTAATAATATATATACATGTATAAGAGTAAAGTCGGTCTTACCGCTAGTACGCCTCATTCACGAAGCCGGTCTATAAGGTGGGTATAAGGTTGTTGCCTATAAAATGGCAACTTAATGGGTGTCCACTCTCACCCACCGCTTGCTTGACTGGTGGAGGGTCGTTAGCTGAACGGGTTTGATAGGACTAGAATTCTCCCTTCATTAAAAGTATTAATGATAAATACTAAGTAACTAAACTCTTATAAATACCAAATCTTAGTTACTTGAATAAGGTGATAATCATTGAAATTACACTTTGCACTTTGTTTAAGTCGGTTAGTGGAGCATGTGTGGTTAACCGGCACACTAACTCGTATTTAACAAGGTAGGCAAAGGGTAACTTAATGTTTATCATAGTATCGATGGAGAGTGTGTGGTTAACCGGCACATCAATTGAGGGGTAAACACTTAAGGGTACCAAGTAATTTGCATGGTTACTTCACACCTTCTTTTGTGATCCTCGGCATCCCAGTCACAAAACCTGAAGGGCACACTCGAGATTGAAACATGCCATTGAATAGTTCAATGAATCTCAAAGATCTAGGAGTTTCAAAACAAATTAAAACCTAATTATTATTTCATTTTTCATGGTGGAAATTGGTGTCGTCATTCACCTACCTTCAAATATTTTATAGCTTGGATTACGGTATCCCTATTCTAAGTTATAAAATAGTTTGTTGGGTCCTAGCCTTAATATTTCATATTGGGTGTCATATTAAGGACTTTAAATCAACTATCTTGAATATCTCCCAAAAGATGTCTAGTTTAGACATTTATGATCTTCCCAAATCTCTTGAAACAAGCTTTCCTAATGAAGATGATGTCCCTTGGAAATCATACTTCTTTCACCTCCTCCAATTATTCTCCCTAACCCACAAGTTCTTGAAAAAGTTTAAGGTCACTCAAGCCCTATTGGCAAGGCAAGGTCTAGGTGTGGTCACATCTTGGAGATGTAGTCACATATTGACAGGCCAGGAGAGTTGGATGTCAAAGTCTTGAGAAAGTTGGTGGTTCAATCACTTTCTAAGTCACATAGTGAGTTCTTTTGGAACACCTATGAAACAGACTATGACAAGACCCTTAATGATCTTATCTATTTGTTAAGATCAACTTCCTCAAAACTTGATGGACATTGACAATAGTGACATAGGAAATACAGAAAAGCATTATCTTCCCAATGGAAAGGGATTGACCATAGTAAACTAGGTTGACCAAATGGTAAAGAGAAAAGGCTAAGTCTGTAGTAGTCCCGTGTACCATTATCAAAGGGTCCATATGTTTATATTGCCATAGGAAGGGTTATTAGTTGCGAAGCTGCCAAATTTACCTAAGGATGTTAAAGTCAATAAGGTTGACTCTACTTCAGGTAAAGTCCACTATCTAACTCTGCTAAGTTTCTATTCTGAGATTCTTATTACATGATGTGACTGGGTCACATGTTGATGTTTTAAGAATCAAAGAAAAAAGTGAAGGAACTTAAAGAAAGAATATGTTGAATCTGATCACATAGATGGATTTCTATCACGTAGTTTGAAGATCGGATTCTTGAGCTACTTCTTAGGAGTTATGAGGTATTGCTTAGGAATAGATAACAACAAGTTTTCATATGGATTGTAAGGATAAGTTTTTCCGCATAGTTTTAAAATAAAAGAAATTTTTTTTATTTTATTTATTTTAAAATATCCTTACAATGGCATTTGAGGAAAAATTGTTGCTTATATGATTCCATTAATAGCAAGAGTGGAAATATGAAATTGATTCCTTCATTTGTGGTAATGTCTAATTTTACCAAATAAGGAAAGATTCTCATTACCCAAGTTACAATTGGACCGGGACTTGGAATCATGCAAGTTATATAGCATGATGAATGAGAACTTACAAGTATTGGAAAATTAAGACTGATTACTTATTCACATGGATATGTGAGTCAAGTAATGGACTAAGGGATCGAGTACATAGTCATGTGCACTGATTAAGTCCACCACAAAAGATATAAGGCTATTTGTCATAGTTTACTAAAGCTCAGTAAATATGATTATACTTACAAGCTTAAGTGTAACTCTGAGACATTGGAAAAGGTTCCAATGTAAGGCAGAGCGAATAAGAAGAATCAAATTAGGCAGAAGGATAAAAGTTTCTCAAATTTGAAAAGATGGGAGAGTACTTAGTATCAGTTTTGTGATCATCTTAATGATTAAGAAACCATATCAAAATTAGTTCTCTAAGGAAGTCTTAGTGCATTCTTATGACTAAGAAGAAGGGATCTTGAATTGTTGAAGTGGTTAAATCAAGAAGATGAGTCATACTTCGTTCCAATACAAGTCTTAGAGTCATACTCCAAGATTGTCATTTGAGTGACATGTCTTAAAGAAGGTTTAAAACACTTGTCAAATGTAAGAGTAAAAGTTTTCTACTCTTGTACATTTGAAATTGGTAAGTTGTGATGTTTTGGATAAAACAAAGACCAACTTAGGCCAATTGTGTGAAGTGTTTGTCTTGACTAGAATCCACAGTATCTCTTGGATGTTTGACAAGGAAGTCGTATAGGTTAAGAGGACAGTGGGAAAGTCTCAAGAACTAATCAAGAATAGAACCTGAAGTTCTTCACTAGCATACGGCTTGAGGTTTATAACCTCTCGTGTTGACATATTCTGTGCCCATTCCAGTTAAATTTGGCTTTGCATATGAGTTCTTAGAGTTCTCAACTTGTTGCACAACAACTTGGAAGCAATGGAAGGCCCTTGAGCTGCCAGGTGGCAAGAAATTAAGATTGATTTCAGTCCATATGAGTTTGGATTTGTCATTATCCTTGTCTTGTGACTATGGTTTTGACAATTCACGTTGATAGGAACACATACACCATTAAATCTAAGTGTCATAAGGTTTCTCTCCGATTCATGAAAATGATGGTGAGGAAACACTTTCACTAAGTAGATTTTAGTTAGATAGCAATTGTGATATTTGCATTCTCCAAGTCGTTAGTGGAGCGTGTGTGGTTTACTGGCACACTAACCTGGACTTGAGAGAAGTGGCAAAATGGTCTAACCATTATGATTATGGTATCCCTCTTCATAATTGTTTAGACACACAAGTGTGCTATCCAAGGGAAGGTGTATGTTTTTGATAAAGTTTTATCAAAACAATCTAGTATTAGAAATTTGAACTTTGGTAAGAAAGTCAGCTGATTTCTGAGTACATGTCAAAGCTAGTGGGAGCATAAGTGTTATGCTAATAATCATCATGTTAGTGGGAGCATGATAATTATGATACGTATTGCAAGTTAGCAATGTTAATTATAGAAAACAAAAGGTTTCAATTGGGAAAAGTTGTTTTGCTATAATTAAGGGAGAGGAAAATATACTTCATCTCTAATCTATAAGCTTAGATCATGAGGCTTTAATCATTTAGTCAAGCATATATATATGAATTTCATGTTGGAATGGCTCAACATAAGGAAATTCTATATATGAGTCCATTATTTGCGTTCTAAAATTCGATTATGATTACGGCATCCCTTTTCATAATCTGAATTATGAGAACTTGGCAAATTGAAATGGAAATGTTATAGCAAAAGACTGGTTTAGTCTTTATGTGAGACATCATGAATCGTGTCCCGTATGCTTCGGATATAGGATCGATTACATGTGTTATAGTTATCCGTTCTAAAAGTTTCCAAATGCCTAGGGCATTTAGAAGGGAAAAGGTTTAGAACTGGATATGACTAAAAGGATTAAAAAATTGTCGAGGACAATCTAAGGTTTACCAAAGATTGGTTGCTCAAGGACAGTTAGAAGTATAGTGATAATTCTGGAAGGACCATATTGACATAATCTGTAAGGAGGCAACTCTTGTTCAGAAGTGATAGTCAAAATGGAATCTGGAAATGTTTCAAAGTTAGAATTTTCAATCTGTGTAAGATTAAGGAAACTTAACGCAAGAAGGATGTTTCCAAGGAGCCGATCTCCTTTGGAATGCTCTGTAATGGTTTTTGTCAAGACTTTATGACTTTGTGCATAACCATTACAAGAGGATCAATGCATATAAGTTTAGAATCTAACAGATTTCAGTAAATGGCATGAATTTGGAATTCTTGCATTTGCAGTAAGGATTTGGGAGTGTGAAAAGAGAATCATTGAAGGTATGTTCAATTGATCTAGTTCACAAAGTAAAGATCATAGAAAAACATAGTATGCATACTTGGTGTATGGCATGACTAGTGTTTAGAAAACATAGTGTACATGCTTTGAGCACGGGACAACTATTGTTTTAAATTCAAGAAGAAAGTTGATAGCTGAAACAGTATACAATGAATAATGTCTAATCATATGGTGATAAATAAAAGGTGTTTTATTTATGTTCATAGGTTTTGATACCATATTGGATTCAATTATTATTGTGTTTCATTTTGCATGTTTTGACTTCCCGAATAAACTAGGTTATTCTTCCGGAATGACTAAGTTATTCAAACCATCCACAGTCGGTCATATGTTGGAAGTAGATATGAATTAATACTGTCATGGGTTGGCTTGTAGAGGCCTAAGGTGTTGGACAAAGGGCTACAACACTCATGAGTGCTCATAAGTTCTGAGTATTGGATTCAACCCGCGGTCATTGGAATCACTTCATGGATTTTATCACGAGTGATCATGAGACGATAATAGCTTATATTCTTCAAACCTAGAGATATGAGTTGTTACTATGAGTTGGTTGTACATTGATTGCACGAAACCGCATTTGGTAACCCGATGCTATAAAACGTGCCTTTGTGTATGATTCAACAAGTAGTAGAACAAGCCATATGAGTCAAAGTTTATCCATTCCTTTTACCTTCGGTATAAAAGCGATATATGTGGGCCCCTCGATGATTTGATGATGACAAATGGAAGTGCTCGGTCGGGCCAGGACTGATTTGATTTGTTCAATTAGTCAGTCATCATAAATTGGAAATCGGGAAACAACAAATGGACAGAGAGAATGATTATAATCCATGTCTCAGTCCATATGATATCTAGAATGGAGGAATATATGATCCTTATCTAATGGACAAGTCATTGACAAAGGTCAGAGTTCATCTACAAGGTCAAGAGTTCGACAGAAGCTTTTGAGAGCTATGATTGCCAGTTGGTTACTGAACTCATAATGCAATAATAGTTTTAGACTTATCCAAGTGGGAGACTATTGGATTAATGTCTAAGTCCATAACTATAATTGGTAAGACTTGACCCGACCCGGCATGGTCCATTTGGGTTGCATGGCATCATGCACTTGGATAGACTATAATGAGAGAAATAAGACACTTATTGTAATGACCCGTTCCCGGTATGTTAATTCATCGGTAATTGTTGTAAGTTTTCAAGAGGGACTCGGCGAGTTCTAGCCTGACTCGCCGAGTAGGGTCGCGACTTCGAGCACGCGGGAGCCGGGGACTCGGCGAGTCCATATCCCTGACTCGGCGAGTCCATCCGTCTGGGTGAAACCCTAAATCCCCAGGTTGCCCACTATTTAAACCACCTTATAGCCCCCATTCTCGCCTCCCTCACCCTGAGAACACAGTGAGAGAACCCTAATCCTCCCTTGAGAGCTTATAAGTGTTTTGGTGCCATTTTGTGAAGGTGTGAAGAAGGAGAAGAAGAAAGAAGCAAGGAGAAGAGTTGTAGTGCAAGGATCCAAGGGAAAATCTGAGTTAATTGAGGTATTTTCGGAGTTTCCTTCTTGTTATATGTTTTAAACTTCCATTAGAGCTCTCCTAAGAGCTAGTTGATGCTTGTTCCGAGCCTTATGTTTGCATGAATGTCTTAATAGGCCGAGATATCTTTAGATCTGAATGATTGGGTGTTGTAGAGCCTAGATCTACTGCCTTTTTGGAGTTACTTTTCATATTAACCATAGATCTACCCATTTTATGCATCTTTTAGCCTTATTTCCCTTATTCATGAGGTTGTACACGTAAAGTTGGAAACTTTACGTGGTAAATCAGCTTATTGGACCCAGATCTATCAATTGTATGTGTTGGATTCAAACAAAATCGAGTAAAAATCAGTTGCATGGCGGCAACTCAGCGAGTCGGGAAGAACAACTCGGCGAGTTGGGTCGCGAGTTCCCGATTCCTTCATTTTTACCAGTGTCGAGTGAACCCAGTGAGCTAGAGAGTGGACTCAGCGAGTTGAGGGTAAACTCAGTGATGGAGGGACTCGGCGAGTTGTTCATCAACTCGCCGAGTCCAAGGCAATCTCCTTTAGATCAAGAACAACTCGTCGAGTTTGTTCATCCGACTCGGCGAGTCGGATGAAGATTGTTTGAGTTCTTGGATCAAGAGAGTACTCGTCGAGTCGATGCCAGACTCGACAAGTAGCAGCGAGTAAGAGTGAAAAGTGAGAGTAGGACTCGGCGAGTTGGGTGGCCCAACTCGGCAAGTCAGTCCAAATGAGAGTAACTTTGACGAAGGGTAAAAGAATCATTTTACCCCAAGTGCAGTGTTTAGTATTTGATTGAGTGTGTTTATGGACTTGTAGCCGAGGAGATTCAGGAGCAGCAGCCGTTAGCTTCCCGAGCCACACACTCAGCAGCCAGCTTACGAGGTGAGTTTCCTTCCAGTAGGAACGGGTCTAAGGCCACCATGCCGGCCCGTTCAGTTAGCAGTAGTTTCCGGATTTAGGTCCGATGAAGTAGCTAGAATGTTCGATGCCTTCGTGGCTCGAACAGGATTTGTGTGCTATGTTTTATGCGTTAAGTATTATGTGTTCCGGGCTACGGCCCGATGTAGTATGTCGTATATGTGTTTATGCTAGTCGATGTGTTATGCTATGCCATGTTCAGTCAGTTAGTTCCGGACTTCGGTCTGATGCAGTTAGTTCCGGACATTGGTCCGATGTAGTTAGTTCCGGACTTCAGTCCGATGCAGTTAGTTCCGGACTTCGGTCCGATGCAGGGGACAAGGTCCCAGTCAGTTCCGGACTTCGGTCCGATGCAGTTAGTTCCGGACTTCGGTCCGATGCAGGGGACAATGTCCCGGTCAGTTCCGGACTTCGGTCCGATGCAGTTTCCGGGCTTCGGCCCGATGCAGTGGGCAAGGCCCAATATGTGTTTATATGTTATTGTATGGTATGTGGTAGTTTGGGGGAGCTCACTAAGCTTCGTGCTTATAGTTTCAGTTTTGGTTTCAGGTACTTCCGCAAGCAAAGGGAGGAGCTCGGGTTGACGGCATCGCACACACCACAGCTTTAGCTTTTAGCCTAGGATTGATTTAGTTTGTTTTGATTTGCCGTAGTATGATATAGTCTCCGCACAGTGTTTTCTATTATGTTGGAATACATCACGTATGGTTTTATTATATGACACTCTGATTATGGTTTTGATAATATCGAAAAACGAAATTTTTGGGTTGTTTCAAGTTGGTATCAGAGCCCTGGTTTGAGGGATTCGGATACACTTCCGGGTGTATCTGAACTCAAACTAAGGGAAATAAAAGATTTTAGTAAAATAAAAATGTTTTACAAAAAGAATTTTGAAAGCACTTAGAAAGAAAGAATTGTTTTTAACAAGATAAAGGTGTGTGCATGCGGTCAGCCGAGCTCAAGTAAGTACTCCCAAATTACCCATAAAAGTTAATTGTTCAGTTTCAGTTTCAGTAGAACAGCATGCTAGTATAGGGCTAAGGATCTAGGAGAATGCCTTATGTGCCTGCTTATGTGTTACAACTTTATGAGTATTGCATGCTAGAATTGAGTAGATAGCAGTAGGATAGCCTGTTTAGGTTATGCCTGATAGTATGAGCTTAGCATCCTATGCTAGTGTCGTTTCTTGTTACGAGGATAGTTTTGCTTGAGTCTGGTTCCCTTGTCCGAATGCTGCTTGCTTCGTGCTTTGTAGGGTTCTGAGTGATGGGAGTTAGCCATTAGGTGAACACGTCACACCACATGTAAACAGGTTTGAATAATCCCAGAGTGCTGGAACTGGCCCTACTACGCAGCTCTTGTTTGAGTCCAACCATTGTAGGGATGGATCTTTTACTTGAAGGATTATCTGATCCTCATCACATGCGATGGTGTTTAGGTGGTGGCTAGCTGGCATTATGAGGAGACCTACAGCAGCTGAGGACCAGTCATGTTGAGCTTGAGGTTTCCCTAGGGCAAGCCTAGGATGAGAGTAGCAGAGAATGGCAGTAGTAGAAGTGACTTGGTGGAGTCAAGGCAGTTCTTGAGGAAAGTACGGATAGATGTGGAAGGTAGTATGGGCCCGTACTACTGAAAGCAGAGGATCCGTACTCGAATCAAGGAAGGCCAAGACAAGACCAGGAAGCTAGTAGTAGTAACATGATCCCTTGAGATATTTCAGTGTTCTGCTGTTGTTAGGTTATGTTTCAGAATGGTAGTTTTGCATCCGAGACCAGCAGTCGGCAGCTCAGATGCCGGAGGGGGATCAGGATCGGGATCAGGCCCGGAGGTCGGGTAGATGGATGAGCAGACTAGAGAGTTCCTTTCTTCTGAGGTTACTCGCATCATACTAGAGCAGACTCCTGTGATCTTCGGTTCGATCAAGGAAGGTATTTTAGAGCTGATGGATGAGAGATTGAGTACTTTCCGTGTTGAGATGGCGGCCGTGATGGGGTCACACACACTTACGTTCAGGGAGTTCAGGGCATGCGGAGCTCCAGACTATCATGGGGCGCAGGACCCCATAGTGAGTACCAGATGGTTGGCGGATGTGGCCAACGCTTTCCGCACTAGTAGGTGTCACGAGGGGGACAAGGTCAGATTGGCGTCCTGTCTTCTGAAGGACAGGGCACGGGATTGGTGGGAGGAGGTCGGACATGCCATCGGGGATGATGCGGCATTAGATGCCATGACCTGGGCTGATTTCTCTACCGGGTTTAGGGTGGAGTTTGCACCGGTCATTGAGGTGCAACAGTTGGCTTGGGAGTTCCAGGACCTTACCCAGACTACAGAGACAGTGGCGGACATCACCGCCAAGTTCAGGGAGAGGGCTCTTCTTGTTCCACAGTATGCAGCCGATGAGGAGATGAAGAAGGCCCGTTATCATGAGATGTTGCGGAGTGACATCCGCATGTTTGTGAGCCGGTCCAGTTGTAAAACGCTGGATGACATGATTGCCAGAGCTAGAGAGAGGGAGATTGATCTCGAGATGGAGAAGAAGAGGAAACCGGAGGCGGTTTCGGGTTCAGGCAGTGTGGGCAAAAAGCCCAAGGTTTCAGATCACAGGTCTAGGGGTCAGCAGAGCCACGGTCGGTGTGGCAAGTGTGGGAGATTGCACGAGGGGGCGTGCAAGGCAGGGAGTTCCGGCTACTACAAGTGCGGTCGGACTGGGCATTTGAGTAGGGATTGTACGGCCCCTGCTACTACGGTTACAGCATCAGATCTGATTTGCTTTCAGTGCAATCAGAGGGGACATAAAAGGTCCCAGTGTCCCAGTTTAGCTGCAGCAGGGAAGGTGGTTGCACCTGCCCCTGCCACCTTGAGGATTACGGATGGCCGGCAGGGCCGATCTGATGCGCCAGTGGCGAAGAGCAGGGCATTTCAGATGACAGCAGAGGAGGCGCGAGCGACTCCTGATGTGGTGACGGGTATGTATGTTTCCTCCATCTTTTAATTGTTATTATATCGTTTGAATATTACTTGATGATACGTTTTATTTAGGGTCGTTCTTGGTGAACGGCATCCCTGCTTTGGTATTGTTCGATTCGGGGGCTACCCGATCATTTATATCGCTTGCGCTTAGCAAGAGATTTAGCAGAGCTCCAGGGGAGCTGGATTGTCCACTAGAGGTTGAGATAGCAGATGATAGGACCGTGAGGGTCGGCAGAGTACATAGAGGGTGTTCCCTTCAGATATTTGATGAGCAGTTTTCAGTGGACCTGGTTCCTATTCCTCTGCGTGGGAATAAAGTTATTGTGGGCATGGATTGGCTAAGCCCCAATGGGGCGGTGATTGATTGTGAGCTTCAGCTAGTGAGGGTTCGCAATCCCAGTGGGGGAGAGATAGTGATTCAGGGCGAGAGGCCCCAGCGAGGACCGACCTTTTGTTTCGCCGCAAGGGCGAGGCGCTATGTTCAGCAGGGTTGCGCCGGTTTTGTAGCTTACGTCTTGGATGCCCGGGAGAAGGGAAAGACGACGATTGATGATGTTCCTATTGTTCGTGACTACCCGGATGTGTTTCCTGAGGATTTGCCGGGGATACCTCCAGAGAGGCAGGTTGAGTTCAGGATCGACCTAGTTCCTGGTGAGGCTCCGATAGCCAAAGCACCGTATCGACTTGCTCCCCCTGAGATGCAGGAGTTGTCTACACAGCTTCAGGAGCTGTTAGACAAGGGTTTCATTCGGCCGAGCAGTTCTCCTTGGGGAGCGCCGATCTTATTTGTGAGGAAGAAGGATGGGTTGCATCGTATGTGCATTGATTATCGGGAGTTGAACAAAGTAACAGTGAAGAACCATTACCCACTTCCGAGGATAGATGACTTGTTTGATCAGCTTCAGGGAGCGTCTTGGTTCTCCAAGATCGATCTACGCTCCGGTTATCATCAGATGAGGGTTAGAGATGAGGATGTACAGAAGACTGCTTTCAGGACCCGGTATGGTCATTATGAGTTCGTGGTGATGCCATTTGGGCTCACCAATGCCCCAGCCGTGTTCATGGATCTCATGAACCGCGTGTGCAGACCGATGTTGGATCGGTCGGTGATAGTATTCATAGATGACATCTTGGTATATTCCAAGACACAGGGGCAGCACGAGGAGCACCTGCGGGAGGTGTTGGAGACTTTGAGGAGGGAGAGACTTTTCGCAAAGTTCTCCAAGTGTGAGTTCTGGTTGTGCGAGGTGCAGTTTCTTGGTCATCTCGTCAACCAGAAGGGTATTTTGGTAGATCCGGCCAAGATTGAGGCCATGATGCAGTGGGAGGTCCCGAGGTCTCCATCTGAGATTCGGAGCTTCCTGGGGTTGGCAGGGTATTATCGGAGATTTATTCAGGACTTCTCCAAGATAGCAGTGCCGCTCACCCAACTAACCAAGAAGTCGGTGGTTTTTCGTTGGGGGCCTGAGCAGCAGGCGGCGTTCGAGACTCTCAGGCAGAGATTGTGCGAGGCTCCGATCCTTACCTTGCCAGAGGGAGTAGAGGATTTCGTAGTCTATTGTGATGCTTCGATCACAGGTATGGGAGCAGTATTGATGCAGCGAGGCCATGTGGTAGCTTATGTCTCGAGACAGTTGAAGCCTCACGAGGCTAATTATCCTACCCACGATTTGGAGCTGGGGGCAGTTGTGTTTGCCCTCAAGATTTGGAGACATTACCTTTATGGGGTCCGCTGTACTATATACACGGATCACAAGAGTTTGCGATATCTTATGGATCAGCCGAGTTTGAACATGAGGCAGAGGAGATGGTTAGACGTGTTGAAGGACTATGACTGTGAGATCCTTTATCATCCAGGGAAGGCCAACGTGGTGGCCGATGCCCTGAGCCGCAAGGTGTCGGCGGCCCCTATCAGGGATCTGTGTATGAGGATGACTGTGATCACTCCACTGTTGGAGCGGATCAAGGAGGCTCAGATGGAGGGCCTCAAGGAGGAGAGGCAGAAGTGTGAGAGGATAGTGGGCCGAGTAGCTTCATTTGATTACGACAGTCGGGGTTGGTTGACACTTCATGGTAGGGTGTGGGTACCGTACTGGGGTGGGGTACGGCAGGTATTGATGGACGAGGCTCATAAGTCTCGATTTTCTATCCACCCAGGAGCGACGAAGATGTATCCAGATCTTCGACCTGATTATTGGTGGCCCTGCATGAAGCGGGACGTCGCTTGGTATGTTGAGAGATGTTTGACCTGCCGGAAGGTCAAGGCGGAGCACCAGAGACCTCATGGCAAGATGCAGCCGTTAGACATTCCCGTGTGGAAATTGGAGGATATCACCATGGATTTTGTCACCAAACTCCCCAGGACCGCACGTGGAGTGGACTCGATATGGGTAGTAGTGGATCGGTTGACGAAGAGTGCTCATTTTATTCCGATTCAGGAGAGTATATCGGCGGAAAAGTTAGCCGATATCTATGTGCGGGAGATCGTGGCACGTCATGGAGTGCCGATATCGGTGGTGTCGGACCGAGATGTTCGTTTCACGTCCAGATTCTGGAAGCGGTTCCACGACGAGATGGGTACTCGTCTCCATTTCAGCACCGCTTTTCATCCACAGACAGACGGGCAGAGCGAGAGGACGATTCAGACTCTTGAGGACATGCTTAGGGCATGTGTTCTAGATTTTGGGGGCAGTTGGGATACGTATCTTCCGTTACCGGAATTCTCGTATAACAACAGTTATCATGCGAGCATTGATCGACCTCCTTTTGAGATGTTATATGGCAGGAAGTACAGGACCCCGATTTGTTGGGGCGAGGTCGGTCAGCGAGTCATAGGGAGCACCGAAGTGGTGCTCAAGACGACTGAGTTGATCCAACAGGTCCGTAGTAGGCTGCAGACTGCGCAGAGTCGGCAGAAGAGCTACGCCGACAGGAGGCGTTTAGACTTGGAGTTCCAGGTGGGCGATATGTTTCTTCTGAAAGTCTCACCTTGGAAAGGTGTCATCAGGTTCCGGAAGAGGGGCAAATTGGGCCCCAGATTTATTGGTCCTTTCAGGGTTTTAGCCCGGGTGGGTCGGGTTGCTTATCGGTTAGATCTCCCTGAGGAGCTTAGTCAGATACACAACACCTTCCACGTGTCGCAGTTAAGGAAGTGTTTGGTGGATGAGACGGCAGTCGTTCCCTTAGAGGATATCCAGGTTGATAGCGGCCTGAATTATATTGAGAGACCGGTCGCGATTCTGGAACGGTAGATCAAGACCTTGAGGAACAAGGTAATTCAGCTAGTAAAGGTGCAGTGGCAGCACCGGAAGGGGTCTGAATGGACGTGGGAGGCTGAGGAGGAGATGAGAGCGCATTACCCGGAAATTTTTGCAGATCCAGCCGTAGCAGACATCGAGGACGAAGTCTGAGACAAGTGGGGGAGAATTGTAATGACCCGTTCCTGGTACATTAATTCATCGGTAATTGTTGTAAGTTTTCAAGAGGGACTCGGCGAGTTCTAGCCTGACTCGCCGAGTAGGGTCGCGACTTCGAGCACGCGGGAGCCGGGGACTCGGCGAGTCCATATCCCTGACTCGTCGAGTCCATCCGTCTGGGTGAAACCCTAAATCCCCGGGTTGCCCACTATTTAAACCACCTTATAGCCCCCATTCTTGCCTCCCTCACCCTGAGAACACAGTGAGAGAACCCTAATCCTCCCTTGAGAGCTTATAAGTGTTTTGGTGCCATTTTGTGAAGGTGTGAAGAAGGAGAAGAAGAAAGAAGCAAGGAGAAGAGTTGTAGTGCAAGGATCCAAGGGCAAATCTGAGTTAATTGAGGTATTTTCGGAGTTTCCTTCTTGTTATATGTTTTAAACTTCCATTAGAGCTCTCCTAAGAGCTAGTTGATGCTTGTTCCGAGCCTTATGTTTGCATGAATGTCTTAATAGGCCGAGATATCTTTAGATCTGAATGATTGGGTGTTGTAGAGCCTAGATCTACTGCCTTTTTGGAGTTACTTTGCATATTAACCATAGATCTACCCATTTTATGCATCTTTTAGCCTTATTTCCCTTATTCATGAGGTTGTACACGTAAAGTTGGAAACTTTACGTGGTAAATCAGCTTATTGGACCCAGATCTATCAATTGTATGTGTTGGATTCAAACAAAATCGAGTAAAAATCAGTTGCATGGCGGCAACTCGGCGAGTCGGGAAGAACGACTCGGCGAGTTGGGTTGCGAGTTCTCGATTCCTTCATTTTTACCAGTGTCGAGTGAACCCAGTGAGCTAGAGAGTGGACTCAGCGAGTTGAGGGTAAACTCAGTGATGGAGGGACTCGGCGAGTTGTTCATCAACTCGGCGAGTCCAAGGCAATCTCCTTTAGATCAAGAACAACTCGTCGAGTTTGTTCATCCGGCTCGGCGAGTCGGATGAAGATTGTCTGAGTTCTTGGATCAAGAGGGTACTCGTCGAGTCGATGCCAGACTCGACGAGTAGCAGCGAGTAAGAGTGAAAAGTGAGAGTAGGACTCGGCGAGTTGGGTGGCCCAACTCGGCGAGTCAGTCCAAATGAGAGTAACTTTGACGAAGGGTAAAAGAGTCATTTTACCCCAAGTGCAGTGTTTAGTATTTGATTGAGTGTGTTTATGGACTTGTAGCCAAGGAGATTCTGGAGCAGCAGCCGTTAGCTTCCCGAGCCACACACTCAGCAGCCAGCTTACGAGGTGAGTTTCCTTCCAGTAGGAACGGGTCTAAGGCCACCATGCCGGCCCGTTCAGTTAGCAGTAGTTTCCGGATTTAGGTCCGATACAGTAGCTAGAATGTTGGATGCCTTCGTGGCTCGAACAGGATTTTTGTGCTATGTTTTATGCGTTAAGTATTATGTGTTCCGGGCTACGGCCCGATGTAGTATGCCGTATATGTGTTTATGCTAGTTGATGTGTTATGCTATGCCATGTTCAGTCAGTCAGTTCCGGACTTCGGTCCGATGCAGTTAGTTCCGGACATTGGTCTGATGCAGTTAGTTCCGGACTTCGGTCCGATGCAGTTAGTTCCGGATTTCGGTCCGATGCAGGGGACAAGGTCCCAGTCAGTTCCGGACTTCGGTCCGATGCAGTTAGTTCCAGACTTCGGTCCGATGCAGGGGACAAGGTCCCGGTCAGTTCCGGACTTCGGTCCGATGTAGTTTCCGGGCTTTGAGCCGATGCAGTGGGCAAGGCCCAATATGTGTTTATATGTTATTGTATGGTATGTGGTAGTTTGGGGGAGCTCACTAAGCTTCGTGCTTACAGTTTCAGTTTTGGTTTCAGGTACTTCCGCAAGCAAAGGGAGGAGCTCGGGGTGACGGCATCGCACACACCACAGCTTTAGCTTTTAGCCTGGGATTGATTTAGTTTGTTTTGATTTGCCGTAGTATGATACAGTCTCCGCACAGTATTTTCTATTATGTTGGAATACGTCACGTATGGTTTTATTATATGGCACTCTGATTATGGTTTTGATAATATCGAAAAACGAAATTTTTGGGTCGTATTTTTGGGTTGTTTCACTTATGGTTATTAATATATTATAAGTTCTAGTATATTAATAATAAGAATAATGATATTATTTAATTAGTATTGATCAATAATTAATCTAGGATTAATTAAGTGATCAAAAGAAGACTAATTAAATATATGGGTTGATTGTGTAAATCATCCATACTTGTATAGTGGGCTAATGCTCCATGGATAATCAAGTTGGGCTAAAACCCATAGGATGGTCCATGGATGCTCCATGGTGTATTTGAACCCATGGATCCAAGGAAATGGAAAGTCATGACAATTAGGGTTTACCCTAATTGTACCACTATATAAACATCTTATTCTTGATCAAAATCGGCACTAGTGAGAGTAAGAAAGGGCTAGCCGATTTTCATGAAGTGTAGAATTCTCTCAAGTTATTCCAAGTGTATTTGGTGTTGTGTGAACCATTTGAGGTGTCACACTTGGGGCACTAGGCACTCAAGCTTCATGAAGACATTCTACATCAAAGAGGTATGTATTCTATCTTGTTATATAGATAGTTTTGTATGCTAGATTAGGATAATACCTTGGATGTTCATATTTGCATGTATAATAGAGAAAACATAGATCCAAGGTATTTAGGGTTGCATGTACACTTAGGAGTGTTAGAATTCTCATAACCCAACACATAGGGCCTTTCGAGATTCTCGCCAGAATCGGCCCTGTAGCTTACAAACTTAATCTACCACGTGACCTTAGTAACATACACCCAACCTTCCACGTAACGAATTTGAAAAAGTGTATGGCCGATGAGACTCTTGTTATCCCACTCGACGAGATCGAGATCAATGAGAGCCTCAACTTCGTGGAAGAACCGGTAGAAATCATGGACCGAGAGGTCAAACAAACAAAACAAAGTCGCATAGCCATCGTGAAAGTCCGCTGGATGCCAAGCGAGGACCTGAATTCACATGGGACATCAGATGAAGCAAAAGTACCCGCATCTTTTTCTCTGATTCAGTTGTATCTTTCTTGTTCTAAATTTCGGGATGAAATTCCCTCTAACGGGGGGATGATGTGACAACCCGATATTTCAACTACATGTAAACAACCTAAAAAGTCAAGTATTGTAACCACGTTAGTTGTAATAAAATTTACTTCAAAAATAAAATATCCAAAAATCACTAATTAAATTACCTTTTATGATAGATGTCATTAAACCATGATCGTACGTAAAAAGAAACGCTCGAATCCGACTTCGTATAAGAAAGTTAGAAATTTTTCAAGTTCGGATTAACGGCAGACGACTAAAAACTCGAATCAGAGATTGAGCGACTTTTGGCCGGAATGACCTAAACGAGAATCGAAGGTCTCATCAATGGTATTTCAGCGGTAAAAAGTCTGGGAAAAACCGACATCAGATAAAGGAGTTATGAATTTCTAAAGAAAATTTCTTACCACGACCTTTTAAAAATAAATAATAAAAATAATTTTGGAACTTGCCGACGGAATCTAAACAAAAGTTGTAGAGTATGGTCTCACCTTCGCGGGGATATAAAGAACGTCGAAAACGGAGTTCATATGAAGAAGATATGAATTTTTGAAGTTTATTAAATAAATTATATATTTATTTAAATCAAAAATCTGGTATTATCCGAAGGGGGAGTCAGCGTGCTCATCCGAGTTACGCGCCGCGTAACCCCGTACGCCCCGCATACGCGAAGGCCTTGGTCTCGGTTCGTCCACGTCGTCCCTATGCGAGGTATCCGACTCGTCCCATCCAAAGCGAGGCAGTCGAGGACTTGGTCACGCGTGACGCACGAGTACGCCCCGCATACCGAGGCTTCTCAGACCCCTATAAATAGAGGTGCGAGGGTTCCGGGAAAAACATCCCACCTCTCTCATTTCTCGCATGATATTGCCTCGATTTCCGTGCCCGCACTACCCCGAAGCCCCGATCACTTTTCTCGAGTCCCGAAGGTCGTTCGTGCCCCCGAGATTCCCGAGAATCCCATGGAAATCCACTTTCGCAAGCCGAAATTCTGTCCGGTTTTTCATCTCGCAACCTCCGATTTTACAAGTGAGTTCATACCCCTATAATTCACGTTTTTAAATGTTTTATGAGTACTTTTACATGCTTTTAAGGGGGGGAATACAAGTAAAACACTCGGTTATTATCGGGTGTTATATAAACTTTCACTTTACGCATTTTATCAAAGGAATCATATGTGATTTGAAACTATCAAAGGAAATCTTTTATATGCAAAGTATCACACGACAACATTTTATCTTTTGAAATGAGAAACGATTTAGGTATTTATATAAATCAGATACTTTGCTTATATTACATTCGGTGTGTCGGTTTTGGCACTACAAAAACTACACTTTTCATAACAAGTGAACATTCTCACTAAGGGTTTATTTAACAAATGAAACACACTTTTAGGAAACTATAATAGGTATAGTTTTACGAGAATACTACGAACTTTACATACATGGAAATACTATTACGATAAGCTACTTTCATATACAATAACTAACGAACATTTTCACACGTAAATCTGTTTTATACTAAGTTTTGTGAGATATTAACTTCACGTACGTTCGAGTACACATTTTAAGTCCTGTATTATATACCAGAATCCCTTGGAAGGGGAGTATGGTGTTTGTGTATAGATCTATACGGGCTTGACAACCCGCGCCCTGACTGTTAGCTACAGTCTACCTTTTGGGGTGACAAATGTCAGAACATTCCAACGCCGGAAGAACGTTGTGTATAGGCATTCCTTGTCAATAGCATGGTTATAAAACTCACATCGGGTATTAAAAACACAATGATTTACGGAGTTTTTCAGACAAATCGAAATCTTTATACTTACATACATTTACTAGAAACAAACATTTGTCCTGAAAGAAGATTACAATTATACTAGTAGGAAATATAGGATTTTCTAGGAACATGCAAACAAAGAACAAAAACATTTCATTTCATACAAACATTGTCATTAAATACTTATGAAACTTGCCAACTTAAATGTTGATCTACTCTTTCAAAACTACTTGTATGTCCCAGGGATTCAGTAATTACAGGTAACAAACGGATTTTGAAGAAGGGACGCTGCGGTGCCAGTTTAATTTCCTATTTTGACATCATAATGTAATTGATTTTGAACATGTATACTTTTAAACATTGTAAACTTTCAATTATATACATGATGGTTGTATTGCTTTCTTTACTATGTATTCATTTGTTACGTTACCACATGAATTCATCCGCCCCCGAACGTTTCCGCCGTTCCGGTTTGGGGGTGTGACAGCCTCCTACTGTCCTTAATCACCCTTGAGAGCCAGAAACCCTAATTTTCGTGAGTGTGAGCTTGGAGAGTGTTTTGGAGATTTGGGAAGTGACTTTTGTGAAGGAAACTTGTAGATCAAGAGGCTAGCTGTCACACCCCCAAACCAAGGATGGTGGAAATGTCCTGGGGTAGCGGACATCATGTACAATATCACAATAACGAGTATAATAATGCTCAAAGTAAATACAACCAATTATAAATATAATCCAAAAAGAATTACATGGTTTCAAGTGTTACATATTTCAATGATTGATTACAACATGATATAAAAATAGTTGTTCAACGCCGTAGCGTTCCATCCTCAAAAGCTTGTGGTTACCTGGTTTTGTTGATTTCCTGATAATACAAGTAGTTTTAAAAAGTGTCAACAATTAAGTTGGTGAGTTCATAAGCTTTTTAGATGAAGAGTTTGGAAACCGATCTTTGTAATGAGTTGTGTGTTATCAAGAAAATCCAATATTTTCCTTACAAGAGTGATGTGTAGTCTTATTGATATAAAAAGTGATATTAAATCAACATAAACCCTTTTTGATTTGAGAAAATCCCCGTAAACTTTATGTGTTGTTAACTCCCTATGTGAGTTGTTATAACCATACTATGACTAATGAACCTACCATGACGTTTCTCAGGCTTCGAAAAAGATAATGACACTAGTCACCCCAGACCTGCCGGTCTTGCTGTTGCATGCAGCTCAGGCATGGATTTTTCAGACCTGTCGGTCTATACGCAACTATCACGTTCTCCCTACAAGAGACTCTGGTTATAACTACCAGGAATTTTAACCCGTACTCTAGGAGTACTAAGAAGAATGTCTCACAATTTACGTTAACAAGTTTGCGTGTAATGTGCGTGAGTCTAAAATCTTTTTCCATTGGAATAAAACCTTCCAAAATGTGTTTGTTGTGTTAATGAAAAATTTTCTATAATTTATATGAAACATAAACTATACTTACCATAGTTTATCATAAATGTTTGTAATGTATACGAAACATAAACTATACCTATTATAGCTTATCAAAAATGTTTTGTAATGGTGAAATCCTTTTTACATATGATGTAAACCTCTGTAATGAGTTAAAGGACATGTAATATAACCAACATGTATTTATATACGATAATACACACCTTTCTCAACAAGTTACAAGGTGTAAATGAGTTATCAATAATTTGCTAGTGTTATCTTTTCTATTCCTATTCTTGGAATAATTATAGACAAATCATATGGAGAAGAAAACTAAATCTGTAAACTCTGAGAGTTTAGAAAATGTGTCTAGTTTATCCATAAATTTTATTGTGATTTTTAAAAGTCTCTAACTGGTGTGAAAACATTCATATTCATTGATTGGCTCGAATTCTTAGCTACAGTGATAAGCAGTTTTTTAAAAATCACCATAAATAGTAGAAAACTCGTATGGATATGTGCAAGTAGTAATTTTAAAGGTAGACCCCTGAAATATTTTCATCTAATACAGTTTTGAAAACTAAAATGTTTAAGTTTCCCAAAACAGTCTGTGAATGAACATTAACTTTTCTGTTGAAAGCTGATGTTTGAGTTTAGTTGTGTTCTTGGTGTTTTAACTTGTATTCCCCCCTTAAAACTTCAGAAAAACATGAAAAGATAGTTTTATGAACTCACCTAGTGTGGTTTCATTGAATGGATGATGAAGAAGGGAAGTGTTCAACTCAAGAACACTTTACATGATGCTTGAAGATTCGAAGATCTAACACAAATATGATGATATTTGTGTAAGGGACTAATGATTTGAGCGAGCAAGTGTATGGAAATAGAGTGTGGGGGAGATTTAATTATCACAGGTGTGTGAAGAGCTCAAGATCATCCTTGAATCTCGAATTCTTGGTGAGAGGAAGTGAAAGAGAATGGGTTTTGCTTTTTGGTGAAAAGTGAGTGAAATGGCAGGAGAGATAAGGATCCTTCTAGCCTTTGATCAAGATTATGGATGGAAATGAGTGTAAAAAGGATAATGACTGACTAGGTATGGGTTAATAGTGACAGGGAATGGTCATGGAGTGGGTATGGGAGGTAACTTGTGTCCTATCCCAAAGGATAAGTCAACACTCCACCTAAATATCTTACCCACTATATTTTTAATTGTAGATAATGATTACCCCCAAAATGTGATTAGATTATGGAAATATGGGGTCTTATATGTCAAAATATAATTTTGGGTGAAAATACCACGTTAAAATCATGTAAAGCGAGCTTAAAACGCGAAAGTAGTCGAAAACCGGGTAAAAGTTGCGAATTTGCGAAGTCAGGGCCGAAGGTTCGGTCTTTGATGTTGAGGATCGAAAGTGGGCTTCGCTTGTTATGAGAACCAACAGGAGGGTTCGGTCCGGGCAATCTCGCAGGTGAAACATGGGGGAAGGAACCGAAAGAGAAGCTCGGTCTAGGTGAGATTCAGTCCTATGCAAGGTTCGGTCCTATGCGAGATTCGGTCCTATGCGAGGTTCGATCCTATGTGACCTTCAGGTTCGGTCTTACTACTTTCGGTTCTTCATAGTTTCGCTTCTAATGGCAGTTTCGGCTCTCCTTGGTTCGGTTCTTAAGCTAGTCTCGGTTCTAATGAGAGGCTTCGATCCTATAATGCTATTTTCGGTCCAAGAGGCTTCTTAGGAGTCTCGCTTCTTAGGGTTTCGGCCTTATAAGGATGGTTTTCAAGTTTTATTCCTGTTTTGAGTGATTTTTGACCAAGTTAAGGGTCAGGTTGCCCCTAAATCATTATAAGAGTTGAGGGAAATTATGAGAGAGATTTAGGAGAGATTTAAGATAAAGAGAGATAAAGCGAGGGAGATCGAGAGAGACTTAGTTTGTGACATTTGCGAGTGTTTAACTTTGAAATGCAAGGTTTGTAAACCCCGTTTAGCCTTGTCATGAGTGTTATATGCCCCCCGGGGGGTACGGAAAAACATCTTACCGAATAGTTTCATCACTTACCCCGATTAGGGTTTAAAATTTCTGAACGAATGAACTTTCCAAGTGATAACTCTTATTAGCATAGTTAGTTGTACCACTTTAAACATAAGGAAAACCCTAATATAAAAGGGTTAGATGAGTTGACCGGTTTGACCCATTGACTTTATTTGACTTTGACTTGACTAGAAAATGATGATTGTCACATCATCCCCCGTTAAAAGGAATTTTGTCCCAAAATTAGCGTTTTGACTGGGACTTCAAGAATTTGGGAAGAGATGCGGATACTTTTGTTTCATTAGGTCCTCGTGTTCCCAAGTGAATTCGGGTCCTCATTTAGCGTTCCCACAGACCTTCACGATAGGAATGCGACTTTGTTTCGTTCTCTTGATTTCCCGATCCATGATTTCAACCAGTTCCCCCACGAAGTGGAGACTCTCGTTGATTTTGATTTCATCGAGTGGTATCACGAGGGTCTTGTCGGATAGACATTTCTTTTAAGTTTGATACGTGGAAGGTAAGATGTACGTTATTAAGTTCCTGAGGCAGTCGGAGTTTGTATGCTACTAGGCCAATCCTAGCAAGGATTTCAAATGGCCCGATGTATCTTGGATTTAGTTTCCCAAGTCCACCAAAACATATCATTCTTTTCCATGGTGAGACCTTCACTAGTACTGGGTTTGAGTCGCTTATCTGCGTAGTTCTTTTGTCGATCTCGATATGCTTTCAGTCTTTCTCGAATTTTCACGATCTTTTCCATCGTCTATTTTATGATCTCAGGGCCATTGAGGGTGTTGTTATGGACTTGCTCCTTCGCTAGCTGTGTATCTCCCACTTTAGCCCAACGTATTGGTGATCTGCCCCTATGGCTATAGAAAGCTTCGAATGGAGCTACCTTGATGTTAGGGTGATTGTTGTGATTGTGCGAAAATTCAATGAGTGGTAAGTGGGCATTCACATGCTTTACTGAAGCCAATCATCCAAGCCATTAGCATGTATTCCAAGGTTTGTATGGTTTCTTTTGCTCTACCCATCGGTTTGCTGGTGGTAGGCCGTACTCAAACCTAGTCTAGTCCCTATAAGGGTTGCTAGAGTCGTTAAATGAATCTACTATTTCAGTCAGAGATAATTGATATTGAAACACCATGCAGTCGTGTAATCTCTTTGATGGATAGTGTACGGATTCGGTCAGTCTGTCGATGATCACCCAAATGGTATCGAGACCACCCATTGTCTTGGGTAACTTGGTTATGACGTCCATGGTTAGCCGCTCCCACTTCATTTCTGGTATCACTGGTTGTTGTAGGAAACGCGAAGACTTCTGTTGTTCTACCTTGACCTTGGCACAATTTCGATGCTTGTCCACATGTGTAGCGATGTCATCTTTCCTATTCAGTCACTGATGTTACTTTTTGAGGTCCAGACACATCTTGTCCGATCCTGGATGAAGGAAGTAACGAGTTTTTATATGCTTCGTTCGTGACATTATTTCTGAATCCCTCAACTTCAATGTCCAGATCCAGTTCATGAGATAACATGCCCTTCTACTCTTGCCTTCTAGGTTCTTATGATCGGTAAAGATTGTACATTTCGTGTCGTAGAGATAGTGCCTCTAGATCTCTAGGGTGAATACTACCACTCCTAGTTTGAGGTCATGCTTGACCTAGCCGACCCCGTACTTCTTTTGTTGTCTTAAGTCATAAGTAATAACTTCTCCTTAAAGCGTTGCATAGGGCCCATTGTAGCGTTTCTCGTTTGTCGGTTAGATTGGTAGGGAGCATATGGGTTTAGTTTACGTTACTAGACTTATTTGGATGGTAAAACGTTCACTTGCACTCATGGGTAGTCTTGTCCCAAAGTTCCTGGTAGGACTCGTACCTGGTCCATCTATCTTTAACTTGCGCATATAGGTCATATGTAATTAGGGTTGGTAAGACGTTTGGATGGGTGAATCTGCCCCAAGTACACAACCAGACAAGGAATAGGAAATAGGGCGAGTCGAGTCAAGAAATTCTAAATCAGGAGAGAGACTCGAGGTAGAGAGAGTTATATTTAGCAAAAAGGTCAACATGGACTGTTAACCATTGACCATTGACCAATGACTTGACTTGACTGTGGGATGTCTTGTACCTCCCAAGGGAATTTTGGTAATTTGAGTGATTATTGAGTGGACCACTTATGGGTACAGGCGAGGTGGTTGGAGCTATATCTGGAGGTGTGAACAGTATCATTCCAAGCTACTTGCAAGGTGAGTTATCCTCACTATATCAATAGGGTCTAAGGCACCAAGGTCGGCCCTTTTTGTTGTTATCTTGGTTATAGTATGCTACATGTGGTTATGATCTGATAGATCTGTATCAAGATAGACAATATATTGTTATGCTCTTATGATCCGTTAGGATTGGTATGTTAGTGACCTGGTTAGTTTAGTGCTCTGGTTATGAGAGATTGCTATGATCAATGATCTCTGAGATAGTTATATATGATATATATGTATATTCCAGTATATGTTAGTTATGTGCACATGGTTATTTGCTTGATGTTTGGGTTGAGGCGATCCTGCTTTGTGTTGAAGGCCAACATACCCTACGAGCGGTCTGGATAGACTGTAGGCCCGTATGGCAGTCCAATCATACGTAAGGCTCGGGATAGATCCAGATAGACTGTAGGCCCTGCAGGTCCGTCCAGTCAGGCTGAAGGCCCGGTATGCATGTTGTTGATTATTTGTTATTGATATGGTATTATCAGTGTGGTATTGGTATTTTGAGGGTAGCACACTAATCCCTTGGGCTTATAGTTTTAGTTTATTGTTTCAGGTACTTCTGGAGATCATGGTAAGGCGAAGGCTTGACCGTACCATTCCTCATCCATATGATTGTATTTCTAGGACACTCTGATGAATAATATTTTGAAAACATTTTGTAAAACATTATTTGGTTTCATGGTTGAAAAAGTGTAAATTTGGATTAAAATTTTTTGGATGTTACATTAAGTCAAATGACTCCAACACTCCATCGGGCTATGCGCTTGTTGTTGACATGTCCAAGATGACAATGCCATAAGGATGCTTTGTCCAAACCAATAGATGAATCGATATGCAACACATTATTTCCTAAGTTATCTACAACCATCACAGTTTCATATATACCATTACAAGGCAATGCTTCAAAATAAAATAAAAAAATTTAACCCACTACTACGCAATAAAGAATTAACTCCAATCTTTGTGACATGCGACTTTTTCCTATTCCCCATGATCAAGTTCATCTTCCCGTGCTCCACATACCTAGTTCCTTTTAGACCTACAAATCAGAACAAATGTGAAAACCACATCATGCATCAAGGACCCAAGAATTAGCATGTGATGAGTTATTAGATATAACAGTATAAATACCTGCAAAGGTGGGCTTGCTCTTCCCATTCTTTATGTCCTGCAAGTATTTGGGGCAGCTTCATTTCCAGTGCCCTTTTTCATGACAATGGAAGCACTTTTCTTCCTTTGGGTTAAGAGAGGGTTTAGCAGAACCAATTTTGGTCCCACTAGTAGAGGATCCATCATGGGACTTTCCTTTATGGCTCTTAGAAGGAGCCTTCCTTTTCTTTCCCTTTCCAGGTCCAATTGCCAAGGCAGGGGCAGTAGTAGGAGTAGGTATAATAGATTTTCCTTTCAAACTGCTTTCAGCAATTCTCAAAAGGCCTTGAAGCTTTCTTAGAGTGACCTCCTCCTTATGAAGGGTTTTGAGCATCCTAACAACCTTGAGATTCACATACAACCCTAAATGCTTTGGATCTATGTTTTCTCTAATTATAAATGTAAAATGATTTTCCAAGCATTTCTCTAACTAACATACACACTTGGGTACTTGTATAACAAAAATCTAGTTAGAACACATACATTTTCTTGTAGCTTGATTCCTTGGACCTTTAAGAGCCTAGCATCCCAAATGTGATGCCTCAAATGCTTCACACAACACCACCAAAAATGGAAGGACTTGAGAGGGATTATCTTGCACCAAATTCGACTATAGCTCTCCAAGAACACTTAGGTACCGATTTTGTTAGCCTAGGGGCTTCTTATATAGTGTTGAAAAATTAGGGTTACACCATGTAAAACTTAATGGCCATAACCTTCCACATTCCTCATGCTCCATGGGTTTAAACCTCCATGGATCATCCATGGATTGTCATATGGGTTTAGCCCAACATAAGGAATCATAGATCATTGGCCCACACCATAAGAATGAATGATTTACCAAATCAACCCCTTATATTTAATTAGTCTCTTTTGATCATAAAATTAATTCCAAATTAATTTTTGATCAATACTAATTAAAGAATATGATTTCATATTAATATACTAGAACTTATAATATATTAATAAATCATGAATATCCTCTTCTCAAAAGTCCATCCTTACAAATTGTTTCGGTGCCATGCAACCCAAATGGACCATGCTACTCTCGGGTCAAGTACATACCAACTATAGTTATGGGCTTAGACACTAAATCCAACAGTCTCCCACTTGGATAAGTCTAATAACTATAACTGCAAGTATGGCTTAAAACACCGACTAGCAATCGTAGCTCTTAAAAGCCTCTGTCGAACTGAGACGCTCCATTTTAGATAAGTGATCATATAATCCTCTGTTCTCAAGATATCAGTCGGACAAATACATGGAGCAATGTCATACTTATTGTCCAGCGATTTGTTTCTCGATCTCTGATTTGTTTGACAAAGAACTTAATCGAACACATCAATTTAGTTCTGAGTGGGCCTAAAACATAGGTCAAAATAAAATCATCGAGGGGCTCAAGATATTGCTTTTAATCCTCTAAGGACTAAAAGGGACAAATAAACTTCGACTCATATGCTTGTACTAACTACTCGTCAAATTGTACAAAACAACACGTTTTATAGCATCAAGTTACTAAAGTGGTTTCGCACTATTAATGCACAACCAACTGATAGTCAACAACTCATGTCTCTTGGTTTGAAGACTTATATGATATTATCATCTCTCAATCACTCGAGATAAATTACATGAAGTGATACAAGTGAACATGCATTTAATCCAATACTCAGACCTTATGATCACTCATGGATGTTGCAGCAAACTTTGTTATGTCTAATACAATTCAGACAAATCTACAAGCCAAATTCATGACAGTCTTGCTTCAATACCTACTTCCAATGTAAGATTGACTGTTGATAGTTTGAATAATATAATTATTCTAGAAGTCAAAACATGCAAAGTGAAACAATAGTAAATGATTGACATAAGATAGTACCATACTAATAAATAAATAAAAACACCTTTTATTTAAGCATCAAGTGTTAATTACATTTCAACTATTACAAGTTTCGAAAGCTATCTAATCATTAAAACTAATACGATCCTTCAGCCCGATCCGCCTCACATGCTATAAGTGGTTAACCCTACTCAGTCCCTTCGTGAGGGTATCTGTTGGGTTCTCATCTGATGATACCGTCTTTGCCACGAGGAGTCCTTATTCTATCTGATTTCTTATGAAGTGATATTTTCTATCGATGTGTCTGGATCTACCATGATCCCTTGGTTCCTTGCCTAGGCAACCACACTTTCACTATCACAGAAAATCTCGATAGGCTACTTTATAGATGGCACAACTCCAAGGTCTCTGATGAAGTTCTTCAGCCATATCACCTCCTTCACCACCCCTCTTGCTACTATGTACTCTAATTCGCACGTTGAATCAGCTACTGTCTCCTGCTTGGAACTTTTCCAAGTTATTGCTCCTTCATTAAGGGGAAAGACCCAGCCCGAATGAGAGCGGAAATTATCTCTGTTGGTCTGAAAGATGGCATCACTATACCGCACCACTCTCAATTCATCACTCCCACCGAGGGTAAGAACCCAATCCTTAGTCCTCCACAAGTACTTGAGAATGTTCTTTACCACAGTCTAGTAAGCCTTGCCCAGATTCCCTTGATATCTGTTAACCATGATCAAAGAAAAGGAAACATCAGGGCAAGTACAAGTCATAACATACATGATCGAGCCAACC
Organism: Lactuca saligna; assembly: GCF_052625555.1. NCBI lineage: Eukaryota > Viridiplantae > Streptophyta > Magnoliopsida > Asterales > Asteraceae > Lactuca > Lactuca saligna. The sequence continues at coordinate 121,659,405 of NC_136425.1, forward strand.
GCAGAAGCATATGGTATTCGACTCATCTCAGCTATCTCAGCCTTTATACTCAGACTTTAAGTTTTACTCAGTTTGGCATTGCTTTGGATTGGTAAGTCACCTTTCTTGGAATCCTGCATGCTGAATCTTTTCAACACCTTATCCAAGTAGGTTCTTTGACTAAGTCCAATTAGTCTCTTACTCCTGTCTCTCAATATCCTTATTCCCAGAAAATAGGCAGGTTCTCCGAGGTCGTTCATAGCGAAACACTTCCCAAGACAAGACTTAACCTCCTGCAAGGTTGGGATGTCATTTCCTATGAGTAGTATGTCATCCACATATAATATAAGAAAGCTAAATATACTCCCACTAGCCTTGACATATACACAGGACTCATCCTCGCTTCTCAAAAAGCCAAACTCTTTGACTTTCTCTTCAAAACAAAGATTCCATCTGCGAGGCGCTTGCTTCAACCCATAAATAGATTTCTTAAGCTTATACACTCTATTAGGGTACTATGCATCGACAAAACCCTCTAGCTAACTCATGTAAACATGCTTAGCTAACTTTCCATTAAGCAAAACGATTTTGACATCAATTTGCCATATTTTATAATCATGAAATGCAACTATGGCCAGCACAACCCTAATAGACTTAATATCCGCTACTGGTAAGAATGTCTCATCATAATCAACTCCCGGAGTTTGAGTAAAGCCCTTCACCACCAGTCGTGCCTTATAAGTGTGTACTTTCCCATCCATGTTGGTCTTCTTCTTGAAGATCAATTTGCACCTGACTGTCTTACGACCCAATACATTGTCAACCAAATTCCAAACTAGAATGTCATACATGGATTGAATCTCACTCTCCATAGCCTCTTTCCATTTAGTAGACTCGGGGCCTGCCATGGCTTCCTTGTAGTTGTTAGGTTCATCCAAAGTTACCGTGTGCTATCACTGATAAATGTATCACCTTCTGCAATAATATGGAAACCATAAAACTCAGGTGGAACTCTAACTCTACTGGAACGCCTCAGAGGTACAGACTCGTCAATGGGCTCAATAGGAGTTTCTTCCTCAGGTTGCTCGCTAGTGTTTGAGGTTCCTTCACCGCTTAACTTTGAAGCTCTTCAAGATCAATTTGCCTCCAACTATCTCCTTGTCCTATGAGCTCTCTCTCGTGAAAGACTCCTCTTCTTGCAATGAAGACAACATTGTCACTCAATCTATAGAAGAGATAACCAAATGGTTTTTGTAGGTAGCTGATGAAAATACACCGCTCACTTCAAGGTTCGAGCTTGTCATGAGTCTCGCGTCTCAAGAAAGCCTCCCAACCCCAAACCTTGATGTGGTCTAATGCGGGAACCTTCCCAGTCCACATCTCGTGAGGTGTTTTGGAAACCTTCTTGGTAGGGACTAGATTAAGTATATGGGCGGCAGTCTCTAAGGCATGCCCCCAGAATGAGATTGGTAACGAAGCTCGACTCATCATGGAATGAACCATGTCCAACAAGGTACGGTTGTGCCTTTCAGCCACACCATTAAGCTGCGGTGTCCTAGGTGGCGTCAACTGTGAAACAATTCCATATTCCTTAAGATAGTCAAGGAACTCGATACTAAGATACTCATCACCGCATTTGGATTGGAGCATCTTTATCTACTAGTGAAGGGTGATTTGGTCATCTTTCCAAGTAAACAAGATTCATAAGTGTCATCCAACCTTAAGTCGAATGACTCCAAAACTCCACCCTTTTAGAGTTGGCCTATGAGCTTCTTGCTGACATGTCAAAGACGACAATGCCACAAGCATGCCTTATCCAATTCATTATAAGATTCGATATGCAACACACTATTTCCTAAGTTGTCTACAACATTCACAATTTCATATACACCATTACAAGTTAATGCTTTAAAATAAAAAACACCATTATAATAAGAATTTATAGCACCAATGTCATTATCAAATGAAAAACTATAGCCTTGTTTGTACAAACCATGAAAGGAAATAATATTTCTCTCCATATCAGACGAGTAGCAACAATTATTTAAATCTATTTCTAACCCACTACTAAGAAATAAAGAGTAAACTCCAATCTTGGTGACAGGTGAAACCTTCCTATTCCCCATGATCAAGTTTATCTTCCCGTGCTCCACATCCTTACTTCCTTTTAGGCCCTGCACATTAGAACAAATGTGAAGTCCATAACCTGTGTCAAGAACCCAAGAGTCAGAATGTGATGAGTTTTTAGATAGAATAGTATAAATACCTACATGGATGGGTTTAACCTTCCCATACTTGACATCCTACAAGAAATTGGGCAGCTTCGCTTCTAGTTCCCTTTTTCTTGACAGTATAAACACTCTGCTTCCTTAGGAATGGAAGAGGGGGCAGTAGAACCAGCCTTGTCGCACTTGTAGAAGATCCATCAAGAGACTTTCCCATGCGGCTCTTTGAAGGAGACTTCCTCTTCTTCCCTTTCGCTTGTCCAATTTCCAGAATAGGGGCATTAGCAGTAGGAGTAGATACAAAATTTTTACCTTTGAGACCACTTTAGGTGGTTCTCAAAAACCCTTGAAGTTTGCTAAGTGTGACCTCCTCCTTGTTCATATGATAGGTCATGCGGAACTGATCATAACATGGAGGTAAGGAGTGTACAATGATATCTATGGCCATCTCCTTAGGAAGGTTCACATTCAATTTTACCAAACAGTCTATAAACCTTTGCATTTTCTACAAGTGGCCCGTGATGTGTTTACCATCCTTCATCTTTGTTGTAATCATGGAGCAGATGATTTCATACCTCTCTTGATGAGCACTTTGATGGTATCTATCTATCAGGTCCCGGTGCATCTCAAAAGGGTAAAAGTCATCATAGGACTTTTGGAGTTCAACTGTCATGGTGGCCACGTGATACAAGACACCTTGGTGGCATCCTTCTCATGTGCCCAAAACTCAACGGTCTCCTCAGGAGTAGTAGAAGACTCATTGATTTCCTTAAGCTCCTTGTAAATGACATATTCCTTGTCCTCATAGCGAGTGACCATCTTGATGTTCCTAATCCAATCATTGAAGTTGGACCCATTAAAGATGACTCTCCTGTAAAGGTTCATGAGAGAGAGAGCCAGTGAGGTTTGATCCATAAGCAGTGCTGGAAGACAACTCAAAAAGAAGAAAGACAAAGTTTAGATTAGATAAAGAGTTCTTAATATAACACCCAAAATGAAATATTAAGGATAGGACCCAACACAATATTTTACAACTTGGAAGAGTGATGCCGTAATCCAACTTGCAAAATATTTGGAGGTAGGTAAATGACGATTTACCAATTTCCACAATAAAAACGAAATTGATTATTAAGTTTTAATTGGATTGAAACTCCTAGATCCTTTGAGATTCATTGAACAATTCAATGGCATATTTAAATCTCGATTATGCTCTTCAGATTTGTGACTGGGATACCAAAGATCACAAACAAGGTGTGAATAACCATGCAAAATGTGCTTGGTACTCCTGATGTCATTTATCACCCAATCAATGTGTCGGTTAACCACACACGCTCCATTGATTTTACGATAAACATCGAGCCACCCTTACTAGTCCAAGTTAATGTGTCGGTTAACTGCACACACTCCATTAACAACTTGGCAATGTAACACCATGAATTTTTCAAGCAAAATTTTCATTTCAAAATCACCTTAATCTCATTAACATAACTCACAAAAGCTCTAAAATCTCAATTTATCAAAACACATATCCATAATAACAAAATCCAGGATCCTCCGAAATATAACTCAGTCTCATGTGTACAATCAAGCCGACACCTTCGTGTGATCCTGAGAAGTACCTGAAACACATATCACATAATACGGTAAGCACGAAGCTTAGTGATTTCCCCAAAATACCATGTACATCTCAAATAAGACCCTTCGGTCAATATATCTTAGTGGAGACCTCCGGTCCCACAACTCCGGTGGACCAGCATAACATAATCACAAAGCATAATGCATACTATATCACATAGCTCAATGTAAGAACATATAAACAACATTCTCACTGAATAACATAACAACATAAGTCACAAAGATAATACGGATAATAACGCATATCACAGTATAACAAATCAGACCCTCCGGTCAATAATGATGACCCTGAAAGACCCTAACTTTCGTTACTGAGTGGATACACTAAGTTTATGTGTGACTAAGGTGTCATAGGCTTAGAATCTGTGATCTTTTCTTTATTTCAAATTCCTTGTTTGGTTGTGGACTTGGAGTTAGGGTCACTTATTCGAAGGTCTATTCTACTTTTTGGTTATATATGACTGGTATACACTACACAAGTATTGAAGTAACTGGTAAGGATCACTCAATAATTATCTTCTATAGTATGTCTATTAACTATCTTTTTTATCCCTATTCATGCGTAGATAACATGGCTAGATTCCATCTCCCTGGTGACCCGTACTTTCCCAACCAAGGAAATGTTGGATGGCTCAAGGTAGAGCCAGAAGAGAATCAGGCTATCCCATTAGATGATGACTTTAAAGAGAACTTTTCGGAGGATTTTGACTCCGAGCCTGAAGTCAATAACCTACCTCATGTGGCTCCTGTCCCAAATCCTAACCCTCGTCCAGGATTTCAAGTCCCTACAAATTTGTGGGAAACAAACTTGAACCGATGGAGTCATGAACAGGGTCAACCCTTACCCTATGTGACAACTGTCAATTCAGGTCATTCTTGGACTCATGCATATTTATAATAACCATTCATGCACAACATGCCATGACCTAGTAGTATAAATTAGGTCAAAAATCTTGCATAAACTAGGATCCAACTAAGGTCTAGGACTAATATACTTGATACTTACAATTCTAGTAAGTTGCTTAGCTACAATAGGAAATGCCAATACTATAATTAGAATAAGCTTCAAACTTTGTTATAATTGAAATAGGGTATAAAACTCTAAAAATAAATTAAAACACTCTAATTATACTTCAACATGTTGTTGAATATCAATCAATGTTCCAAAAACTCTAAACAGCCAAAAATCCAAATTTATAAATCTTAAAGCTTAAAAACTTTATAAAATTTGGCTATAAACTTTCTAATATCAAATTTTATTAATCAAATTATGGATTATACCAATGAAATAGAAATATAAATTACAAGTATTAATCATAATTTATTAGTTAAAAACAAGATTTTTAAATAAATCAAAAATTGCTTAAAGAATCACTTTTATAAAAATTAGATTTTTATAAAAATTAGATTTTTATAAAAATTAAGGAGGGATTTTTTATAAAAATTTGAATTTAGGAGAGAGGAGGCTTTAATGCCTCAAAAATCTGGCCATCTCCCCTCTCCCCATGCACTCTCTTCCCAAAACTCATGATTAAACTCAAACCCACACTCCACCTCTTCTCTCTTCACTCTTCTCACTTCACTCTCTTCACACACTTCACCCTCTTCCTCTCTCTCTCTAAACTCACGAAATTTCTCTCATTTCTCTGCCAAATTTCAAGACTTTGAAGACCTTGAAGTGTTCTTACTTCTCTCAAGATCATAACCAAGGTAAACAACATCATCTTCTTCCATAGTTTGATGATTCTACTTCTTTTCCTTCTTAGTCTTCTCTACTTTTCGGATTCTATGCCTTTCCATGGCTAGAAATCTTTATTCTCCCCTTGTGGTTTGTAGATTCTCACCATAACACAATGCATGTGTTAAAGATGGTGAAAATCCGGGATCAAACCCATGCAAGGAGTGGAAAAGAAGCACATATGATCATGTGACATCAAAACATAATATTTCATGTTCTTCTCCATTTCTTGTGTGTTCATGCATGAACGAAAGCATTAAACCATTTCTAGTACATCTTGGATGCTCATTCATTCCATGCATGTGTTAGAAATCGGGCCTTACCAAGGACATGCATGATGTTCTTATTGAAATACCCTAAAAATGCACACAAGCAAACATGCAATCTGCCAGATTATTTTGTTCGACTTTGAACAGTCATAACTCAGTCATTTTTTAACCAAATCATGATATTCTTTTTGTATTGGTTAGTTCCACGAGTTAACTTTCAAACCCAACTGGTCTTACTGTAAAATATTAAATATCCGATTTTTGGCAGATTTTACAAAAAGGTTGCGCATACAGCTCTTTTTCTGTGATCACTATTTTTATCTTGCTTAAACAATGGTCTTAAACCCAACCATAAATCTTAGGAAAAATACCTTAGAAACTTAACATATCTAGTGAGTTATGGTTGAAATTTCGTGGCTTAAAACCTCACTGAATGGGCTACAAAAATTCATGAACCTCAGCCACATCTACACTTCATGCATTATTGCATGCAACTTTTCTTAAATTGTTTGGAATCATTACCCTCATTTCTCTTCTGAATACATTCTTAACATTTTTACTTTTGAAAGCCCTTGCATGCATGAGATAATCTGGAAAATTTCAAGAGCTTTTGTTATTTATTTGATTTATTAGAATTATTGCTAAAACCAAGGGCATAAATCATATAAAATACTTCCAGAGGTCAATAAATCCTAAATAAATTCATGGATGATACTTATGGGGAATAATGACCCCTCACCAAATTTCAGCAATTTTTGTTACTGTTTCATATGATTTCTAATTTTCTTTTATTTAGGACATGATAAATTACAAAACCACTTTTTAGGATGTGAAAATTTTATCTAACAATTTTCGCATACCTTACTTGTGATGGGTGACTCAAGAAAATAATTTCAAGATTTTTCATCATGTCTAGCTATTTTTCCCAATTTTTGGTAATTATAATGGCTTAAAAATGGGAAAAATAGTTCTGATTATCCAAAATTCATGAAAATTTGCCAGGATATCATATTATATAGTAGGAGGTTACATAAAAATTTTGAATATTTTTCTCCACTGTAAACTATTTTTCCCTTATTTTCTAAAGTTAATTGCACTAAAATTCACTTAAATATACATAAATACCCAAAACCAGTTTATACATTATGAAAACCACTTTTGATATTTTTCCCAAGATATTTATACTGTAAATGATGTTACAAAAATTTATGGTAATTTATTTTAACTGTTTAATAATATTTCTTTAATTAATGACTATTTAAAGAAATAAAACAAGGAAAAATACAAATAACCACTGAAAAATATATTTTATATTTTTCCCAGCCTATTTATGTATAATAACAATTAAATAAAAAGTTTGGGTAATTTTGGAAACTGTTTACTATTTATTTCAATTTTTATTGAAATAAATGCTCAAAAATTATAAAATATAATTAAACAGCTTGGAAATCCATTTTTATAATTTTCCCAGCTTAGTGTTGTGTATTAACAGTTAAATAAAAAGTTTGAGAATTTTTATCCCTCGAATACTATTTTTCGTGAATTTATGTTGTTATTGAGACTTAAAATTTGGAAAATTAACCTTCCAAGGTTGTAATTAATCGCACGACTTGTAAAATTTCAATACATCAGAAAAAGTGTAACAAAATGATATAAATCCAATACTAAAACATAAATTGGCATTTCCCTATATGTAGAGTTTAGTATATTAGCATTAGATATCGACATGGAAACTCACTAGTGCGTGTGTTTGGTGTCGTAGGATCCCGGTAGTAAGACGTTGGTGCATCCCGAAGTACCGCTTGTGTCTACACAAAACATCGTGAGTATTCACGCACTCCCCTATTTTCGTTTTTTATGTTTTGGGGTGGAAAAGCATGTCCAGAAAAACTATTGTTTGCATGTTGTACTTAAATTGAATTGTATCAAACATGATTGCTATTGTATTGCTATGTTTCTTTATGTATGTCTATGCAACACGGAACATGAGAACTTATCGTACAAAGGCCCTTCCCTTATCTCTAACCATTAACTCTTTGAGCCAATGGTCGTTATGGATAGCGCTATTAGGAATTGACAACTCCTCACTCGCCCGAATCGCTGGAGTGCATGATACCATATTCATCTATGGAACGATAAGCATAGATCTCGATAGGGCTTCAGTCATAGGTTTGGTTGAGACTCATTGTTTGCTCATACACATACAAACTCGTTTCTCGTTATAGCAATAAACTTGTATTCATTAATAGCAATCAACTTGTTTATCATTGAAGCAATGTACTTGTATTTACGAAAAGCCTTATTGTACGCTCGATTTTATAAACTTGTGATACTCACCAACTATTTTCATAGTTGACGCTCGTTTTACATGCTTTTTCAGGAAATAATTAGTAAGTGGATGTAAAGATTCATCATCATAGAGCATGCTGCATCGTGTTGAAGCTATTATGAAGCTATATTTTGAACAATGTTATTTTGAAAAACTTGTATTTTGTTCTTTTGAAGCTATGGGTTGTAAACTTTTAAATACTGCTATGGTGATGTATCTTTATCTTTTGCAATGAAACCGTTATCGCTGTCATACCTTGCGTTTCCGCTTTAGCGGGGTGTGACAGAAGTGGTATCAGAGCCAGGTTATAGAGAACATCGGTTTTTCTTTAAGAAAACACAACCTATAACTAAAACTTACAAAGAAATTCTTTTTACATCAAACATATTACTAGTCTAATTAGGTCGGGAGTTGTATTATTGGACCTTGATTAAACATAGCCTGATCACCTATGTTTAATTAAGAAAAGATTTATACAAAGCTTGAGCTAATTATAATGGGAATATGTTCAACAAAAATATTTGAGAAAACCTTATTTAAAAATTTCAAAAGGTTAATTTTGGTGTGTGTAAGCATTGCATATTATAGGCATGCATTGTCATTTATTTCATATCTCATTGAAACTATGTCACAGTCCACTATGTCAAGATCGTCATCTTCCCGCGCTACCGCCTCAGCCGATGAATCCGGCTACGTCACTGTTATCCCTCGACGTAATCCCCCCGCCTCGATAGAAGAAGACCCATCAGAGGATACGGAAGATACTGGGAACTCAGTGGAGATCAGCAATGACAATGCCCCGAGTCAACGACGCGAGGCATCACCGACATCGGTGTTGCCACAGCCACCGCTCTATGGACTTCGCATTCGGAGGACAGCGAGGAAGAGTGTCCCCATTCCAGGAAGGATACCCGCCAGCACAGCAGGACATGGCACGGCAGGACCTAGCGGGGTAGGACCCAGCGATGCAGGACCAAGAGCATCCTCACCTCAGCAAGTCATAGGGATACCTGTCCGACAGCCAGGTATGACCCCGGAGGAGTCCCGGAGATTGCAGTCGATAGCAGCAGGCCTACGTCACAGTCTCGCTGTGATAGCTGGGCATCGAGAAGTTTTGGATGAAGTCTTGGCAGGAATGGAAATCCTGTATCAGCATTCGATGGAGACTGCTGACACTGCTAGTGCTGCTAGACGAGAGGCAGGTCATGCGATGACAGCATATTATATGTTTGGTTGGCTATTATTGATTGTGATGTGATAAGGATGGGAGCATCGACAATGGAAAGCTCTAGTAGCAAGAGGAAGCCAGCAGATCAGGGAGAGAAGAAGTATGGAGGCAAGTCAGGGAGGAAGCAGAAAGTCTCAAGAAACTTTATGGTAAGAGCCCAGGAGCAAGAACCAGTGAAAACTCAAGGACAAGAAGTGCAGGAGCAAAAGCAGTACTCAGGGTCGCTTCCGAAGTGCAATAAGTGTAACTTCCATCACAAGGGAGCTTGCCCGGTGTGCCAAAACTGTAAGCAAACAGGCCATTACTCGAAGTATTGTAAGGTGAATAAGGAGGGAAAAAGGACATGTTACGAGTGCGGGAGTAATGATCATCTCCGTAGAGCATGTCCTAAACTGAACAATGGACCTGGTAACAATGGACAAGGCCAAGCCAGGAAAAACTTTCAAGGAAATCAAGTTGGACAGCCAAGAGGTGTAGCCTTTGTGATTGGTGCAGAAGAAGCTCGTCAGAACCCTGAAGTGATAACAGGTACGTTCCTCCTGAACAACCATTTTGCATCAGTAATATTCGATGCGGGAGCAGATAGGAGTTTTGTTTCTTTAGCATTTAGACCGTTAATTGGCTTGAAATCGGTAAAGATGAGGATTGCATATGCTATTGAACTTGCTGATGGGTATGAAATTAGGGCTAGTGATATAATTCCTGGTTGTACTCTGAATTTAGCTGATAAACTCTTTAGCATTGACCTAATTCCTATAGAGCTAGGTAGTTTTGATGTGATAGTAGGGATGGATTGATTATCCAAAAATAGAGCAGACATTGGTTGTTATGAGAAAGTCATCAGAGTGCCTCTCCCTAATGGAGAAACCCTTATCATACACGGTGAGAAGCCAGGAAGAAGTTTAAACATAGTATCAAGCGTGAAGGTTCACAAGTACCTGAAGAAGAATTGTATTGCATGCATGGTCCATGTGCTAGAAAGAGAACCTGAAGCTAAGCAACTCAAGGAGATTCCATTCGTTCAAAACTATCCCGAAGTATTTCCGGAGGAATTGCCCGGTCTACCCCCTTATAGACAGGTCGAATTTCGGATAGACTTAGTTCCCGGAGCGGCACCGGTAGCAAAAGCACCATATCGCCTTGCACCATCCGAGATGCAAGAACTATCCGGACAACTTCAAGAACTTCTAGACAAAGGGTTTATTCGACCAAGTTCTTCACCTTGGGGAGCCCCAGTGTTATTCGTCAAAAAGAAAGATGGTTCGTTCCGAATGTGCATTGATTACAGAGAATTGAACAAGTTGACAATCAAGAATCGATATCCCCTCCCTAGAATAGATGACTTGTTCGATCAGTTGCAGGGCGCTTCCTACTTCTCAAAAATCGACCTTCGGTCAGGGTATCATCAGCTAAGAATTCACGAAGAGGACATTCACAAGACAGCGTTTAGAACCCGTTATGGACATTATGAATTCTTAGTCATGCCTTTTGGACTAACGAACGCACCCGCTGTATTCATGGATTTGATGAATAGGGTCTGTAGACCATACCTAGACAGGTTTATAATTGTCTTTATCGATGACATACTTGTTTACTCGCGGACCAAAGAAGATCACAATAGACATCTAAAGCTAGTGATGGAGCTGTTGAAGGAACAAAAATTGTATGCCAAGTTCACTAAGTGTGAATTTTGGATTCGGGAAGTACATTTTCTTGGTCATGTGATCGGTGAAAGAGGAATCCATGTAGATCCAGCTAAGATAGAGGCAATCAAGAAATGGGAGGCCCCCAAAACCCCGACAGAAATACGACAATTCCTAGGATTAGCTGGGTACTACAGACGCTTCATTGAGAATTTCTCTAGGATTGCTCAACCATTAACATCTTTGACCCAAAAGGATAGAAAATTTCTCTGGGAAGAGAAACACGAAGAGGCGTTTCAAATCCTGAAAAACAAGCTGTGCAATGCACCAATTCTGGCTTTACCAGAAGGATCAGAGAACTTTGTGGTGTATTGTGATGCGTCTCATCAAGGATTAGGATGTGTGCTAATGCAAAAAGATAGGGTCATTGCATATGCTTCCAGACAACTCAAACCGCACGAGAAGAATTATACCACCCATGATCTAGAACTAGGAGCAATAGTTTTCGCCCTTAAGATATGGAGGCATTATTTGTACGGAACCAAATGCACCATTTATACCGATCACAAAAGCCTTCATCATATCCTGGATCAGAAAATGTTAAACATGCGGCAGAGAAGATGGGTAGAGTTGTTTAGTGATTATGATTGTGAGATACGATACCACCCAGGAAAGGCTAACGTAGTAGCCGACGCTCTTAGTAGGAAAGTAAGAGTGAAACCTTCCCGTGTGAGAGCTTTGGGAATGGTAATTCAGACAAGCTTGAAATCTCAAATCATTAATGCCCAGGAGAAAGCGTTATGCAAGGAAAATCTTCCAGGCGAAACTTTACATGGTTTGGAAGAAAGATTTGAAACCAAACCTGATGGAGTTCGTTATTTTAAAGACAGGGTCTGGATTCCAAGGGTTAACAACCTGAGAGACATGGTATTAGAAGAGTCTCATCGATCTAAATACTCCATCCACCCTGGAGCAGATAAGATGTACAAGGATCTTAAAGAGTACTATTGGTGGCCTGGAATGAAAAAGGATATTGCCTTGTACGTCGGGAAGTGTTTGACATGCTCAATAGTCAAAGCTGAACATCAGAAACCTTCCGGGTTGTTGCAACAACCTGAAATTCCCCAATGGAAATGGGAGCAAATATCTATGGACTTTGTTACCAAACTTCCTAGAACTGCTAAAGGTCATGACTCAATTTGGGTCATAGTGGATCGACTGACGAAATCCGCTCACTTTCTCCCTATTCGAGAAGATTTCAAGATGGAAAAATTGGCCCAAATCTACATCGACAAAATTGTTTCTCTGCATGGTGTACCCCTATCTATCATTTCTGATAGAGATAGTCGTTTTACATCTCGATTTTGGTGGATGTTACAGAGGGCACTAGGAACCAAGATAGATTTGAGCACAGCTTACCACCCTCAGACAGATGGGCAAACAGAGAGAACAATACAAACATTGGAAGACATGCTACGAGCGTGTGTCATTGAGTTCAAAGGAAATTGGGATACTCATTTGCCCCTAATTGAGTTTTCCTACAATAACAGTTACCACACGAGTATCCAATGTGCTCCATATGAAGCATTGTATGGACGCAAGTGTCGTTCGCCCTTATGCTGGACAGAAATCGGTGACAGACAGTTGACTAGAGTCGAACTTATCCAGGAAACATCTGACAAGATTACTATCATCAAAGATAAGCTTAAAGCTGCTAGAGATCGTCAGAAAAGTTATGCGGATAATCGTCGAAAACCATTAGAATTCCAAGTAGGAGACAAGGTACTTTTAAAAGTGTCGCCTTGGAAAGGGCTTGTGCGTTTTGGTAAGAAAGGAAAACTAAGCCCGAGATATGTTGGACCCTTTGAAATCCTTGAAAGGATTGGTCCGGTAGCGTATAAACTCCAATTGCCCCAAGAGTTAAGCGCCATTCACGACACATTCCACGTCTCCAACCTTAAGAAATGTCTAGCCGACGAAACATTAATAGTACCCCTGGAGGAAATTAAGATCAATGATAAGCTGAGCTTCGTTGAGGAACCGATAGAAATCCTTGACAGGGAGGTAAAACAACTTAAGCGGAGTAAGATCCCGATTGTGAAAGCTCGATGGAACTCAAAACGCGGGCCGGAGTACACCTGGGAGCGCGAGGATTACATAAAGGAAAAGTATCCGCAACTATTCCCATGCGATGACAAGCGATGATATAGAATGAATTTCGGGACGAAATTCTTTTTAAGTGGGGGATACTGTGACAACTGTCAATTCAGGTCATTCTTGGACTCATGCATATTTATAATAACCATTCATGCACAACATGCCATGACCTAGTAGTATAAATTAGGTCAAAAATCTTGCATAAACTAGGATCCAACTAAGGTCTAGGACTAATATACTTGATACTTACAATTCTAGTAAGTTGCTTAGCTACAATAGGAAATGCCAATACTATAATTAGAATAAGCTTCAAACTTTGTTATAATTGAAATAGGGTATAAAACTCTAAAAATAAATTAAAACACTCTAATTATACTTCAACATGTTGTTGAATATCAATCAATGTTCCAAAAACTCTAAACAGCCAAAAATCCAAATTTATAAATCTTAAAGCTTAAAAACTTTATAAAATTTGGCTATAAACTTTCTAATATCAAATTTTATTAATCAAATTATGGATTATACCAATGAAATAGAAATATAAATTACAAGTATTAATCATAATTTATTAGTTAAAAACAAGATTTTTAAATAAATCAAAAATTGCTTAAAGAATCACTTTTATAAAAATTAGATTTTTATAAAAATTAGATTTTTATAAAAATTAAGGAGGGATTTTTTATAAAAATTTGAATTTAGGAGAGAGGAGGCTTTAATGCCTCAAAAATCTGGCCATCTCCCCTCTCCCCATGCACTCTCTTCCCAAAACTCATGATTAAACTCAAACCCACACTCCACCTCTTCTCTCTTCACTCTTCTCACTTCACTCTCTTCACACACTTCACCCTCTTCCTCTCTCTCTCTAAACTCACGAAATTTCTCTCATTTCTCTGCCAAATTTCAAGACTTTGAAGACCTTGAAGTGTTCTTACTTCTCTCAAGATCATAACCAAGGTAAACAACATCATCTTCTTCCATAGTTTGATGATTCTACTTCTTTTCCTTCTTAGTCTTCTCTACTTTTCGGATTCTATGCCTTTCCATGGCTAGAAATCTTTATTCTCCCCTTGTGGTTTGTAGATTCTCACCATAACACAATGCATGTGTTAAAGATGGTGAAAATCCGGGATCAAACCCATGCAAGGAGTGGAAAAGAAGCACATATGATCATGTGACATCAAAACATAATATTTCATGTTCTTCTCCATTTCTTGTGTGTTCATGCATGAACGAAAGCATTAAACCATTTCTAGTACATCTTGGATGCTCATTCATTCCATGCATGTGTTAGAAATCGGGCCTTACCAAGGACATGCATGATGTTCTTATTGAAATACCCTAAAAATGCACACAAGCAAACATGCAATCTGCCAGATTATTTTGTTCGACTTTGAACAGTCATAACTCAGTCATTTTTTAACCAAATCATGATATTCTTTTTGTATTGGTTAGTTCCACGAGTTAACTTTCAAACCCAACTGGTCTTACTGTAAAATATTAAATATCCGATTTTTGGCAGATTTTACAAAAAGGTTGCGCATACAGCTCTTTTTCTGTGATCACTATTTTTATCTTGCTTAAACAATGGTCTTAAACCCAACCATAAATCTTAGGAAAAATACCTTAGAAACTTAACATATCTAGTGAGTTATGGTTGAAATTTCGTGGCTTAAAACCTCACTGAATGGGCTACAAAAATTCATGAACCTCAGCCACATCTACACTTCATGCATTATTGCATGCAACTTTTCTTAAATTGTTTGGAATCATTACCCTCATTTCTCTTCTGAATACATTCTTAACATTTTTACTTTTGAAAGCCCTTGCATGCATGAGATAATCTGGAAAATTTCAAGAGCTTTTGTTATTTATTTGATTTATTAGAATTATTGCTAAAACCAAGGGCATAAATCATATAAAATACTTCCAGAGGTCAATAAATCCTAAATAAATTCATGGATGATACTTATGGGGAATAATGACCCCTCACCAAATTTCAGCAATTTTTGTTACTGTTTCATATGATTTCTAATTTTCTTTTATTTAGGACATGATAAATTACAAAACCACTTTTTAGGATGTGAAAATTTTATCTAACAATTTTCGCATACCTTACTTGTGATGGGTGACTCAAGAAAATAATTTCAAGATTTTTCATCATGTCTAGCTATTTTTCCCAATTTTTGGTAATTATAATGGCTTAAAAATGGGAAAAATAGTTCTGATTATCCAAAATTCATGAAAATTTGCCAGGATATCATATTATATAGTAGGAGGTTACATAAAAATTTTGAATATTTTTCTCCACTGTAAACTATTTTTCCCTTATTTTCTAAAGTTAATTGCACTAAAATTCACTTAAATATACATAAATACCCAAAACCAGTTTATACATTATGAAAACCACTTTTGATATTTTTCCCAAGATATTTATACTGTAAATGATGTTACAAAAATTTATGGTAATTTATTTTAACTGTTTAATAATATTTCTTTAATTAATGACTATTTAAAGAAATAAAACAAGGAAAAATACAAATAACCACTGAAAAATATATTTTATATTTTTCCCAGCCTATTTATGTATAATAACAATTAAATAAAAAGTTTGGGTAATTTTGGAAACTGTTTACTATTTATTTCAATTTTTATTGAAATAAATGCTCAAAAATTATAAAATATAATTAAACAGCTTGGAAATCCATTTTTATAATTTTCCCAGCTTAGTGTTGTGTATTAACAGTTAAATAAAAAGTTTGAGAATTTTTATCCCTCGAATACTATTTTTCGTGAATTTATGTTGTTATTGAGACTTAAAATTTGGAAAATTAACCTTCCAAGGTTGTAATTAATCGCACGACTTGTAAAATTTCAATACATCAGAAAAAGTGTAACAAAATGATATAAATCCAATACTAAAACATAAATTGGCATTTCCCTATATGTAGAGTTTAGTATATTAGCATTAGATATCGACATGGAAACTCACTAGTGCGTGTGTTTGGTGTCGTAGGATCCCGGTAGTAAGACGTTGGTGCATCCCGAAGTACCGCTTGTGTCTACACAAAACATCGTGAGTATTCACGTACTCCCCTATTTTCGTTTTTTATGTTTTGGGGTGGAAAAGCATGTCCAGAAAAACTATTGTTTGCATGTTGTACTTAAATTGAATTGTATCAAACATGATTGCTATTGTATTGCTATGTTTCTTTATGTATGTCTATGCAACACGGAACATGAGAACTTATCGTACAAAGGCCCTTCCCTTATCTCTAACCATTAACTCTTTGAGCCAATGGTCGTTATGGATAGCGCTATTAGGAATTGACAACTCCTCACTCGCCCGAATCGCTGGAGTGCATGATACCATATTCATCTATGGAACGATAAGCATAGATCTCGATAGGGCTTCAGTCATAGGTTTGGTTGAGACTCATTGTTTGCTCATACACATACAAACTCGTTTCTCGTTATAGCAATAAACTTGTATTCATTAATAGCAATCAACTTGTTTATCATTGAAGCAATGTACTTGTATTTACGAAAAGCCTTATTGTACGCTCGATTTTATAAACTTGTGATACTCACCAACTATTTTCATAGTTGACGCTCGTTTTACATGCTTTTTCAGGAAATAATTAGTAAGTGGATGTAAAGATTCATCATCATAGAGCATGCTGCATCGTGTTGAAGCTATTATGAAGCTATATTTTGAACAATGTTATTTTGAAAAACTTGTATTTTGTTCTTTTGAAGCTATGGGTTGTAAACTTTTAAATACTGCTATGGTGATGTATCTTTATCTTTTGCAATGAAACCGTTATCGCTGTCATACCTTGCGTTTCCGCTTTAGCGGGGTGTGACACCCTACAACGGAGACAGAAGTTTCTATGATCTGAGCAAGGGAGGCTCAGCAGATAGATTCATGCCTATTCTAGTTCGCATGATTGGTCGCAATGTGGAACAGGTAAGGGCAAACGCCGGCCGAGTCATGGAGGTTGATGCTGATGCGGGAGTCAATATTGTTCGCATTTGCCATCTGGAGTCTGCTCAGAGAATTACCTTGAACCAAAATACAGCCCTACAGAGAGAACTTACTGTAACCCAAGATAATGTCAGGGGACTATGAGCCCGTCAGGCAACCTTTGAAAGGAGCATGCGAGACATGGAACGTCTCCTTGCAGAATTAAGGACACGTTCTGGTAGCTATCATCGCAGATAGAGGCTACTCTATCTTCTCGTTTGGATATAACTTAAGTTTATGTATAAACCCTAGTTAGAATTTCCTATCTATGGCTTGACTTTTGAACTTTCAGTCTACTAAGTTTCCATGCTGTCAAAATTTTCTCTAAATGGTTTGATGTAAGACCTACTTTTAGGTCGTTTTTCCCCGAACTTATTACATCATTAATGCCAATGTTATTGACAGATATCTAATCTTATGATAAATCTTTGGCCAAATGCTTTCATCTTTCAAATTGATGGATCTCTATTACCATCATACTCTCATCTGTTTTGTTGGACTATAGCGATTTAGTGCATGGACCACTCTCCCTATACTCACAATTGATTCTTACTATCATCATCATATTTGTAAACTTTTAGTTACACAATGCCTCCACGAAGAGTAACAAGATGCAACCCTCCGATAACTCCAACTCAACCACCACCACCTCCTCTACAATACAATTCTGCAACCCTCCAAGCTGTGGTATTTACGGCTGTTGCGGTAGCCTTGGCCTAATTCAGTGCTAGTGGTACTAGCGGAAGTGGTGCTGCTGATCAATCCACTCAAGGTGATGCTCCTGTGCATGCTAGGGAGTGTTTATATGTGACAACCCGATATTTCAACTACATGTAAATGACCTAAAAAGTCAAGTATTGTAACCACGTTCATTAAACCGTGATCGTATGTAAAAAGAACGCCCAAATCCGACTTCGTATAAGAAAGTTAGAAACTTCCAAGTTCGGCTTAACGACAGACGACTAAAAACTCGAATCGGAGATCGAGCGACTTTTGGCCGGAATGACCTAAACGAGAATCGAAGGTCTCGACAATGGTATTTCAGCGGTAAAAATTCTGGCAAAAACTGACGTCAGATAAAGAAGTTATGAATTTCTAAAGAAATTTTCTTACCGTGACCTTTTAAAAATAAATAATAAAAATAATTTCAAAATTTGCCGATGGGATCTAAACGAAAGTTGTAGAGTATGGTCTCACCTACGCGTGGATATAAAGAACGTCGAAAACGGAGTTCGTATGAAGAAAATATGAATTTTTGAAGTTTATTAAATAATATATATATATATATATATATATATATATATATATATATATATATATATATATATATATATATATATATATATATATATTATTGAAATCTTCGGTATTATCCGAAGGCTGAGTCACGCGAGTACGCCCAGCGTACACGGTTACGCACAGCGTACTCGAGGCCTTGGCCTCGAATCATCCACGTCACGCCCTATGCGAGGCTATGCCCCGTCCCATCCGAGCTCCGAGGCAATCGAGGATTCGGTCATGCGTGACGCACGCGTACGCCCAGCGTACCGAAGCGGTTCCCAGCCCCTATAAAAGGGATGTGAGGGTTCCGAAGAAAGGGCTCCATTTCTCTTGCTTTCTTGCCTCGTTTTCCGTGCCCGTGCTACCCCGAAGCCCTGATCACTTTGCTCAAGTCCCGAAGGTCATTTGTGCTCTCGAGATTCCCGAGAATCCCGAGAAAATCCGCTTTCTCGAGTCGAAATTCTGTCCGGTTTTCATCCCGCCTCCTCCGATCTTTCAAGTGAGTTCATACCCCTATAATTCACACTTTTAAATGTTTTATGAGTACTTTTATATGCTTTTAAGGGAGGAATACAAGTAAAACACTCGATTATTATTGTGTGTTATATAAACTTTCACTATACGCGTTTTATCAACGGAATCATATGTGATTTATAACTATTATAGGGAAACTTTCATATGCAAATTATACCACGAAAACATTTTATCTTTTGAAATGAGAAATGATTTATGTATTTATATAAATCAGACACTCTGCTTATACTATATTTATGTGTGTCGGTTTTGGCACTACAAAAACTATATTTTTCATAACAAGTGAGCATTTTCACTAAGGGTTTGTTATACAAACGAAACACACTTTTAGGAAACTATAATAGGTATAGTTTTACGAGAATACTACGAACTTTTACATACATGGAAATACTATTTCAAGAAGCTACTTTCATATACAATAACAAACGAACATTTTCACACGTAAATCTATTTTATACTAAGATTTGTGAGACATTAAACTTCACGTACGCACGAGTACACATTTCAAGTCCTGTATTATATACCAGAATCCCTTGGAGGGGGAGCATGGTGTTTATGTATAGATCTATACGGGCTTGACAACCCCGCGCCCTGACTGTTAGCTACAATACACCATTTGGGGTGACAAACGTCAGAACATTCCAACGCCTGAAGAACGTTGTGTATAGGCATTCCTTGTCAATAGCATGGTTATAAAACTCACATAGAGTATTAAAAACACATTGATTTACGGGGGTTTTCAGATATAATGGAGGTTTTATACTTACATAAGTTCATTTATTTTATGCATGAAAAACCCAAGTGTGATATAAGTTTGGAACTTCTAACCACTACTCATAGATGGAAAAACATCAACTTTTTAACATATATTGGTCTTGATTTTAGGCTACATTTATACCAGTAGGAAATATGGGATTTTCTAGAGACTAACAAACAAAAACGAACCATTTCATTTTCATACAAATACTATCATTAAATGCTTATGAAACTCACCAGCTTAAATGTTGATCTACTCTTTCAAAACTACTTGTATGTCCCAGGGACTCAGTAATTACAGGTACTAAACAACTTTTGAAGAAGGAACGTTGTGGCATTAGTTCAATTTCATATTTTGACATCATATTGTAATTGGTTTTGAACATGTACTCTTTTAAACAATGTTAACTTTCAATTATATATATGATGATTGTATTGCTTTCTTTACTATGTATTCATTTGTTACGTTACCACATGAAGTCATCCGCCCCCAAACGTTTCCGCCGTTCCGGTTTGGGGGTGTGACAGATTGGTATCAGAGCAATGTTTATAGTGAACTAAGTATATCGAACCTCATAAGATATACAAACTATAAATGCTTAGGGACTCAAAGTCTCTGACAAAAGTTTTGTACCTAAAATTATTATTTCACATAAATAGATTATTTTAGGTTATAAAAATCCGAAATACATGCATACAACGACACATTTTTATGATAAGAACTACACAAAAAGTATTAAGAGAAGTTGGACACTACGATTAGTTCTCGAGATATGTAATCAAATTTGGGATGAATATAGCCTAATCAACTATGTTTATCCGAAATTAGACTAACGTATATCGAGGAGTGATCGTAGTGAGCAACGAGTCAAAACTTACCAAAAATGGATACTAGTATCAAACGTACAATTTAAATACTATAGGAGTATTTGGTGTATACAATAGATTAATTAGTATTAAATGTTCTCAAGTTTTGTTCAAATCTTATAACCCTATTCTCGTATAGTCAAATGGTTGGAATTCACCAGCATGGGGACCCCTACTACCCGAACCAAGGAAACGGAGGATGGGTACAGGAGGATCCGGAAGAGGATGAAGAACCTATCGAGTTGGATGAAGGGGACGACTCTGGTACAGACTCAGAACCAGAAGTAGTCAACCCTCCAACCATTAGGAGGAACTTCCAAGGACCGACTCCCGTTTAGAGAAGTCACCTCATCCATTGGAGCCAACAACAAGGGATACACTCTCCTTACGGTATGTCTCGAGGCTTCTACAACATCAGGGATAGAGGTTTAGCCGACCGAGCACTTCCGATCATGGTAGGTAAACTGGCCAACCAATCCTACCAATCGGGGGTCCAAGCAAATCAAATCCGCGAAGTCAACATGGAAGTACAAGTTCACGCGGACGTTATCCGTCGTCTGGATATGTTGCAGAATGACACCCACCTCCGCGTCGATGCATTCCAAACACAAATGAATGCAGCCCTCGTAGAGTTGAGGGAACAACAAGCCGCCTTCGATAGGCGTCTTAAGGAGTCAAAGCAATCGGATGCGGAGTCAAGCTCCAAGCGCAACACACGTCGCAAGTAGTACTTGTGAAAACCTCAAATTTTGTTATAAGATAGGACTTCGGCTAAAAGTTTTTACTTCCTTAAAATTCTTGTAATCGGAGACCCTTTTAAGGGTCAAATTTTCGTGATCGTTGTATCATCTATTATATTAATATAATTCGCACGTTATTATTACTACGTTGAGTATCTCGTTCAATCTTTAAAATATTATGGAAAAACCATACGCTTGTTCATATATTCGGATTTACGAATAACCTTCGCTCTTCGATCTTTGAGACTCATACTATCATCTGTTGTTGAACTATAGCAATTTAGTTCATGAGACACATACATTTTCTATACTATGGACTTCCTACCCTTGTCTTTTTAATCTTTAGTTGAAGGATGCCTCCGCGTAGAAATCCGAGACGAAACAACGGTGGGGAAGCACCGATACCACCACCACCTCCACCTCCTCAATTCGATGTTGTCATGTTCCAGGCAGCAGTCACCGCAGTTGTAGCAGCTGCCATGTCACAAATCAATACCCTTGTTACTACTGTTCAAGAATTGGCATACATCCTTCCAACCATGGCGATAGTCATTGGCAACCCCGGGAGTGCACCTATAAAGACTTTACGAATGTTAAGCCCCGGATGTTTAATGGAACGGGTGGTGTGATGATTTTAAAGCAGTGGATTGAAAGGACGGAATCAGTATTTGAAATCAGCTCCTGCCCAGAGCACAACAAAGTCAAGTTTGCAACTTACACACTTACTAATAGGGCTTTAACTTGGTGGAATGGCCACGTTAAGGTACTTACCCTGATAGTGGCAAACTCAATAAGCTGGGAGAGCTTGAAAATCATGTTGATGAGGGAGTACTGTCCACGAGGAGAGATTCAAAAACTCGAGCACGAACTCTAGACTCTGGGAATGATTGGTACCGACATAGCAACTTATACCAACAGATTCTACGATCTGTCAATCCTTTGCCCAAATATGATTGCTCCCGAGAGCAAGAAAATAGAGCGATACATTTGGGGATTGTCTCCCCAAATTCAGTCAAGCGTGTTAGCTTCAAAACCTGACACCTTTGAAAGTGCCAAGGAGCTGGCACAATCGCTTATTGATCACGGAAATCATCAAAACTCAACAACTTCTACACCAGAACCACAAAAGGGAAACAACAATAACAACAACAAGAAGAAGAGAGGGTGGAATAAGGGGAAGGGTGGGTCTTCCCAAGAATCCTCGAAGAAACTACAACTGGTTGCCGTAAACGCTGCGACGGTACCTACTACCGTTCCTACAAATCTCTACCCAACAAATCCTTATGTAGGCAACCTCCCAAAGTGCACCAAGTGCAATTACCACCACCACGGACCTTGTCGGGAAATGCAGTGCTCCAACTGCAACAGAAAGGGACACACTGTCCGTTTCTGCAAGGCCCCCGTAAAACCGATCACTCAAGTTCCCAATGCTGGTGTAGGCCAAGCATGCTACGGTTGTGGCAAGGTGGGCCACTACAAAAGAAACTGCCCAAAGGAAGCAAATACCGGCGGAGTGGGACGAGTATTAGCTATTGGTCACGAGGAAGTCGTAGCTGATCCTACAGTAGTTGCTGGTACGTTTCTTCTCGATAATTCATATGCATGCATCCTATTCGATAGCGGAGCAGAGAGAAGCTTTGTGAGCCACAACTTTATTCACTTACTTAAACGTAAACCTAGCATGTTAGAAGAATCATTCACTGTAGAAATGGCAAATGGAAAAACAGAAAACACTAATTGCATATACATGAGTTGTACATTAACTTTAGACGGTCACTCTTTCCAAATCAACCTCATGCCAGTCCAAATAAAAAGTTTCGACGTTATAGTTGGCATGGATTGGTTAAGTCCTCTTCGCGCCAACATCATGTTCTTTGAAAAAGCCGTTCGTCTAAATCTCCCTAACCATGAAACATTAGTGATTTACGGCGACAAATCGAGTACAAACCTTCGCATCATTTCGTGCATCCAAGCTCGAAAGTAATTGTGGAAGGATTATCAGGCATTTCTTGCACACATCATCGATACGATTTGGGAAGTAAAGAATATTAACAACATTCCAGAGGTACGTGAATTTCCCGATATCTTCCCAGAAGAACTATCGGGATTACCACCACAACGCCAAGTCAAGTTTAGAATCGATTTAATTCCAGGGGCTACCCCTGTAGCAAAGTCGCCTTATCGTCTGGCACCAGCAGAGATGCAAGAACTTTCCAGTCAGCTTAACGAACTTCACCAAAAAGGATTCATAAGACCAAGCTTCTCACCTTGGGGAGCACCGGTCTTGTTTGTGAAGAAGAAAGACGGATCGTTCCGGATGTGCATCGAATACAGAGAGCTGAACAAACTCACTCTCAAAAATCGTTACCCTCTGCCCCGCATTGACGACCTATTTGATCAACTTCAAGGAGCAAGCTACTTCTCGAAGATAGATCTACGACCCGGTTATCACCAATTACGAGTGCTGGAGGAAGATGTTCCCAAGACAGCCTTCCGAACCCGTTATGGACACTACAAATTTGTAGTGATGCCGTTCGGATTAACCAACGCACCAGCAATGTTCATGGACCTAATGAATAGAGTGTTTCGTCCTTACTTGGATCAGTTCGTCATTGTATTCATCGATGATATAATTATCTACTCCCGAAGTAAGGAAGAACATAGTCAGCACCTACGAAGAGTCTTAGAAACACTACGATCAAAGAAGCTCTATACGAAGTTCTCTAAATGTGAATTTTGGATTCGAAGATTCGAATTTTTGGGTCACGTTGTTAGAGAAAAAGGGATACATGTGGACCCCTCCAAAATTAAGGCCATTAAGAACTGGTCGGCACCAAAGACACCTACAGAGATTCGTCAATTTCTAGGTCTAGCTGGCTACTATCGCAGATTCATAAAGAACTTCTCTAGCATCACGAAACCTTTTACTACATTAACCCAGAAAGGTGTGGTCTTTGACTGGGAAGCAAAACAAGAGAAGGCGTTCCAAACACTAAAACAAGCCTTATGCACCGCACCAATACTATCCCTCCCCAAAGGGATAGAAGATTTTGTAGTGTATTGCATGCATCGAATCAAGGGCTTGGTTGTGTTTTTATGCAATGAGGGAAGGTTATTGCTTATGCCTCCCGTCAGCTTAAGACACACGAAGTAAACTATACAACACACGATCTTGAGTTAGGAGCAGTGGTATTTGCTTTAAAGAACTGGCGACACTACCTCTACGGAACGAAGAGTACTATTTACACCGACCACAAGAGCCTTCAACAGATTTTCGATCAGAAGGAGCTCAACATGCGACAACGATGATGGGTCAAGTTACTCAACGATTACGAATGCGAGATTCGTTATCATCCTGGCAAGGACAATGTAGTAGCTGACGCCCTCAGTCGAAAAGAATACACTGGTTGGAGAGTCAAATCTATGAATATGACCATCCATTCCCACTTATCCACACAAATTAAGGAGGCTCAACTAGAAGCTTTACAACCCGAGCATGTGACGGGTGAATCCCTGAGAGGAATGGAAAAGAATCTAGAAATCAAGGGTGGCGGAGCCTATTATCTCATGGACCGTATCTGGACACCAAGACATGGTGGTTTCAGGGATGTGGTCATGACTGAAGCGCACAACACGAGGTATTTCGTTCACCCAGGTTCAGATAAAATGTATTTGGATCTTAAGAAACTGTACTGGTGGCCTAACATGAAAGCAGAGATTGCTACCTCTGTAAGTAAATGTCTTACATGCGCTAAGGTTAAGGTCGAGTACCAGAAACCTTGAGGATTACTACAACAACCAAAGATACTGGAATGTAAATGGGAACGGGTTACTATGGATTTCATAACCAAGTTGCCCATGACAACGGGTGGACTTGATACCATATGGGTCATCATCGACAGATTGACCAAATCCGCGCATTTTCTACCCATCAAGGAGACTGACAAGATGGAAAGGCTTACAAGAACTTACATAAGGGAAATAGTACGATTACATGGGGTTCCGATGTCCATTATCTCCGATAGAGATAGTAGATTTACATCAAGGTTCTGGCAGTCACTACAAAGTTCCCTAGGGACTAGACTAGACATGAGTACAGCCTACCATCCACAAACAGACAGGCAAAGTGAGAGAACGATACAAACTTTGGAAGATATGTTGATCGCCTGTGTGATTGACTTTGGAAAGGCATGGGATATCCATTTACTTCTTGTCGAATTTTCATACAACAATAGTTATCATACGAGCATAAAGGCTGCTCCATTTGAACCCCTCTATGGCTGCAAGTGCAGATCCCCTCTGTGTTGGACCGAAGTTGGCGACACACAACTAGCTAAAGGACGAGATACTGAAAACACTCTCACGGGTCCAGAAATCATACGAGAAACGACAGAGAAGATCGTTCAGATTTGTGAACGGTTGAAAGCATCTAGAGACCGATAGAAAAGCTATGCTGACCAACGGAGAAAACCTTTGGAATTCCAAGTAGGAGACCGTGTTCTATTGAAAGTCTCGCCATGGAAAGGCTTAATACGCTTTGGAAAGTGTGGAAAGCTAAATCCACGGTACATAGGGCCTTTCGAGATTCTCACCAGAATCGGCCCTGTAGCTTACAAACATAATCTACCACGGGAACTTAGTAACATACACCCAACCTTCCACGTATCGAATTTGAAAAAGTGTCTATCCGATGAGACTCTTGTTATCCCACTCGACGATATCGAGATCAACGAGAGCCTCAACTTCGTGGAAGAACCAGTAGAAGTCATGGACCGAGAGGTCAAACAAATGAAACAAAGTCGCATACCCATCGTGAAAGTCCGTTGGAACGCCAAGCGAGGACCTGAATTCACATGGGAACGCGAAGATCAAATGAAACAAAAGTACCCGCGTCTTTTTCTCTGATTCACTTGTATCTTTCTTACTTTAAATTTCAGGACGAAATTCCCTCTAACAGGGGGATGATGTGACAACCTGATATTTCAACTACATGTAAACGACCTAAAAAATCAAGTATTGTAACCACGTTCGTTATAATAAAATTAATTCGAAAATAAAATATCCAAAAATCACTAATTAAATTACCTATTATGTTAGATATCATTAAACCGTGATCATACGTAAAAAGAACGCCCAAATCCGACTTCGTATAAGAAAGTTAGAAATTTTCCAAGTTCGGCTTAACGACAGACAACTAAAAACTCGAATCGGAGATCGAGCGACTTTTGGCCGGAATGACCTAAACGAGAATCGAAGGTCTCAACAATGGTATTTCAACGGTAAAAAGTCTGGCAAAAACTAACTTCAGATAAAGAAGTTATGAATTTCTAAAGAAATTTTCTTACCGCGACCTTTTAAAAATAAATAATAAAAATAATTTCAAAATTTGCCGACGGGATCTAAACGAAAGTTGTATAGTAAAAGTGCTACCCCAAAGCTCCGATCACTTTGCTCAAGTCCCGAAGGTCATTTGTGCTCTCGAGATTCCCGAAAATCCCGAGAAAATCCGTTTTCTCGAGTCGAAATTCTGTCCGGTTTTCATCCCGCCTCCTCCGATCTTTCAAGTGAGTTCATACCCCTATAATTCACACTTTTAAATGTTTTATGAGTACTTTTATATGCTTTTAAGGGAGGAATACAAGTAAAACACTCGATTATTATTGTGTGTTATATAAACTTTCACTATACGCGTTTTATCAACGGAATCATATGTGATTTATAACTATTATAGGGAAACTTTCATATGCAAATTATACCACGACAACATTTTATCTTTTGAAATGAGAAATGATTTATGTATTTATATAAATCACACTCTGCTTATACTATATTTATGTGTGTCGGTTTTGGCACTACAAAAACTATATTTTTCATAACAAGTGAGCATTTTCACTAAGGGTTTATTATACAAACGAAACACACTTTTAGGAAACTATAATAGTTGTAGTTTTACGAGAATACTACGAACTTTTACATACATGGAAATACTATTTCAAGAAGCTACTTTCATATACAATAACAAACGAACATTTTCACACGTAAATCTATTTTATACTAAGATTTGTGAGACATTAAACTTCACGTACGCACGAGTACACATTTCAAGTCCTGTATTATATACCAGAATCCCTTGGAGGGGGAGCATGGTGTTTGTGTATAGATCTATACGGGCTTGACAACCCCGCGCCCTGACTGTTAGCTACAATACACCATTTGGGGTGACAAACGTCAGAACATTCCAACGCCTGAAGAACGTTGTGTATAGGCATTCCTTGGTAATAGCATGGTTATAAAACTCACATAGAGTATTAAAAACACATTGATTTACGGGGGTTTTCAGATATAATGGAGGTTTTATACTTACATAAGTTCATTTATTTTATGCATGAAAAACCCAAGTGTGATATAAGTTTGGAACTTCTAACCACTACTCATAGATGGAAAAACATCAACTTTTTAACATATATTGGTCTTGATTTTAGGCTACATTTATACCAGTAGGAAATATGGGATTTTCTAGAGACTAACAAACAAAAACGAACCATTTCATTTTCATACAAATACTATCATTAAATGCTTATGAAACTCACCAGCTTAAATGCTGATCTACTCTTTCAAAACTACTTGTATGTCCCAGGGACTCAGTAATTACAGGTACTAAACAACTTTTGAAGAAGGAACGTTGTGGCATTAGTTCAATTTCATATTTTGACATCATATTGTAATTGGTTTTGAACATGTACTCTTTTAAACAATGTTAACTTTCAATTATATATATGATGATTGTATTGCTTTCTTTACTATGTACTCATTTGTTACGTTACCACATGAAGTCATCCGCCCCCGAACGTTTCCGCCGTTCCGGTTTGGGGGTGTGACATCATTTAAAGAATTTACCAACTACAAGCCTAGGTCCTTTAATGTGCCGGTGGAATCATTATCCTCTCACAATGGTTCGAGAAGACGAAGTCGATCTTCGAGATCTGCTCCAGACCGGAAGGGAGCAAGGTTAAATTTGTTGCCTACACATTCTCGGATAGAGCCCTCACATGGTGGAATAGCCATGTCAAGTCACTAACTCTTATAGTGGCTAATGCTATGGGCTGGGAAGCTTTGAAGGAACTCATGATCGAGGAATACTGCCCGAGAGGCGAGGTTCAGAAACTTGAACAGGAACTTTGGAGCCTAACCATGAAGGGCTCCGACATAGTGGCCTACATCTTCAGATTCAGCGATTTGGTGGCACTATGTCCCGGAATGGTTTGTACTAAGGGAAAGAATATCGAGAGGCACATATGGGGGTTGATGCCTCCATTCCAGGGGAATGTCTTAGCTTCGAACCCAATTGCCTTCGACAGTGCCAAACGATTGGCACAGCGGCTCGTGGATCACAGAGTCCGCACCTCGTCAATAACAACAACCCTAACCATCCCAGAACCCCCCAAGACCACTAACAACAAGTGGAAATATTGGGGTAACCAGAAGGAAAAAGTGGCGCAGAACTCTTCCAAGAAGTAGTAGGTCGTGGTTGTTCATGTTGCGATAACACCTACTACTACTACTACTGCACTTACGAAGCAATATGTTGGAAGCTTGCCCAAGTGCAACAAGTGCAGCTCCCACCACACTGGACCCTACCGGGAAATGCAGTGCTCTAACTGCAATAGGAAGGGGCACACTGCCCGTTTCTACAAGTCTCCGGCAAGGCCACTTAACGAAGTCCCCGGCGCTGGTGTGGGCCAGGCTTTCTAAGGATGTGGCAAGGTGGGCCATTACAAAAGGAACTGCCCAAAGGCAGGGAGCGTTGGTGGCGTAGGAAGAGTTTTGGCTATAGGCCACGAGGAAGTGGTATCCGACCCTACTGTGGTCACTGGTATGTTTCTCCTCGATAATTCTTATGCATGTGTACTATTTGATAGCGGAGCGGAGAGGAGTTTCGTGAACCAGAAATTTGCTCACTTACTTAAACAACAATCACACGCACTTAAGGAACCATTCACTGTAGAAATGGCTAACGGGAAAACTGAGAGCACTAGCAGTATATACATAGGATGTACTCTAAGTCTAGATAGTCATTCCTTTAAAATCAACCTCATGCCAGTCTTAATTAAAAGTTTCGACATCATAATCGGCATGGATTGGTTGAGTCTTCATCGCGCCGACATCATGTGTTATGAAAAAAGTCGTTCATCTTAATCTTCCGTCTAGTGAAACCTTTATTATCTACGGCGACAAACCTGACATGAACCTTCGTATCATCTCGAGTATTCAAGCCTAGAAGTTCCTACGAAAATAATGTCACGCATTCCTTGCTCATGTTTTCGATACAAGCTAAGAGTCAAAAGACCTAAAAAGCATCCCAAAGTATGCAGCTTTCCCGACATCTTTCCAAAAGAACTACCGGGATTGCCACCACAACGATAAGTTGAGTTCAGAATCGACTTAGTTATAGGGGCTACCCCAGTAGCCAAATTGCCCTATCATCTAGCACCAGATGAGATACACGAACTATCCGATCAACTTAACGAACTGTTCATCAAATGCTTTATTAGACCAAGCTTCTCACCCTGGGGAGCACCGGTCTTATTCGTGAAGAAGAAAGATGGATCGTTCTGTATGTGTATTGACTACAGAGAACTCAACAAGCTTACCATCAAGAATCGTTACCCCCTACCTCGTATAGACGATTTGTTCGACCAACTGCAAGTGGAGAACTACTTTTCAAAGATTGATCTGAGATTCGGGTATCACCAGTTACGAGTGCTAGAGGAGGATGTTCCGAAGACAACCTTCCAAACACGTTACGGACATTTTGAGTTCATAGTAATGCCATTCGGATAGACTAATGCACCCGTAGTATTCATGGATTTAACGAATAGGGTGTTCCATCCTTACTTGGACCAGTTCGCCATTGTATTCATCGATGGCATACTTATCTACTCTCGTAGATAAGTATACTATATCAAAATTGTTGGAGTTGGGCAAGTCCTACTTGCGGCATGTTGTGCGTTTGGAGCTAGATTATGCATCCGATTGTTTGACTCCCATTAAACGCCTCTCAAGATCTGCTTGTTGTTCTTTCATCTCCCTTATTTCTGCAAGTGTTGTCTCCATTTGGTTTTGAAGTGTCTATGTGTGGAGTTGGGTACCTTCGTGTAGTCCTTCCAGACGATGGATGTCTGCAGCATTACCCTGTGTAGCAGCATTGATCTCACGAACTCTGGTCGCTTGCATGTCCGCATGGTATTTTTGGGTGGCTATGGTGCTCACAATAACGGGAAGCGCTCGATCAGCTGAGCCTCCCCCACAGACATTGTAAAAATCTCGACACATGCCGAAAGGAGGGCGTACACCTTGTTGGCGGCTCCAATAGTAGAGATGGCTTCCCCACAGGGGAATGGGAGTTTGGCAAGCCCTTCTAACTTCAGGAGGATGAGGAGCGCGGGGGGGGGGGGGGGGTCGATCACTTTCGGCTTGGAGTCTATTCCACTAGTAATTTCCTCGACCTCCTCGTCGACTTCGAATTCCTCTCCGACTTCGACTTCGAATTCTTCTTCGACTTCCTCTTCGATTTCCTCTGTGTCTTCTTCCAGATCTTCTTCTAACCATCCGTCGTTACCTTGGTTTGAGTAGTAGGGATCTCCCGGTATATGGAATCCGGCCATTTGTCTGTACTAGGATAGAGGTATGAGAACTTTATAAGAAAGGAAAATTTTATTTAACGACATCCTACGTTTAACTATATCTTACGGAGCGCAAGTTTTTCATTGTACTATTATCTATAACCATACTCCTATAGTATTTTAAATTAGCGAATCTAAAATAATTTTATTTGGTAAGTTTTTGGCTTGTTGTCCACTACGACCATTCCTCTACGTATATTGGTCGAATCCAAGATAAATATAGTTGATCAGGCTATATTTATTCTCGATTTGATTACATACCCCGAGGCCCAATCTTCGTGTCGCAACTTGCCTTAATACTTTTTAGAAAAACTTTGTTATGTTACGATACCGATGCATGCGTGTAAAAATGTATATTTGTTTAAAAGAAAATATGTCGTTTTATGAAAACGCGTTGTCAGAGGGTTTTTGGTTCCCGTTGCATTTATAGTTTGTATATCTTATGTGGTTCGATATACTTAGTTCACTATAAACAATGCTTTGATACCAATCTGTCACACCCCCAAACCAGAATGGCGGAAACATTCGGGGGTGGATGACTTCACGTACTACCATAACAATTGAATATCGTAAAGAAAGCAACACAACCATCATATATATAATAAAAAAAACGTATATTGTTGCGTTATACATATTTCCAAAAGAATATTACAATATGATGATGTAAATGTTTAATAATAAACGTCCTTAGTTTTCCTTCTTCAAAAGCTAGTGGTTACCTGTATTACTGATTCCCTGAGAAATACAAGTGGTTTCGAAAAAGTGTCAACAATTAAGTTGGTGAGTTCATAAGTGTTTTGTAATAAAAAGTATGTCCTTTTGGTAGCAAATCAATGAACGAGGTTTTCAGAAAATCCAATATTTTCTATAAATAGTTTGATAAGTTCTCAAAGTTGGAGTGCGTTAGTGTTTTTCGTACTTGAATGATAAAGATAATATTTGTGCTCAAAATAATGTAGAAAACTGAATGCATATATGAATCTCGTAAATCAAGCTTGTTTTTATACTTTCATGTGAGTTTTATAACCATACTATTGATACTGACTGCCTGTAACAACATTCTTCAGGTGTTATAGTGTTATGACATTTGTCACCCCAGACCTATCGGTCTAACTGTAGCTAACAGTTTAGGTGCGGGGTTGTCAATCCCGTATAGATCTATACACAAGTATCACGCTCTCCCTCCAAGAGATTATGGTATATAATACAGGACTTGAAATGCATATATAAGAGTACATTGAAGTTTGTGATGGATTAATGTCTAAGTCCATAACTATAATTGGTAAGACTTGACCCGACCCGGCATGGTCCATTTGGGTTGCATGGCATCATGCACTTGGATAGACTAAAATGAGAGAAATAAGACACTTATGGTTATTAATATATTATAAGTTCTAGTATATTAATAATAAGAATAATGATTATTTAATTAGTATTGATCAAGAATTAATCTAGGATTAAATAAGTGATCAAAAGAAGACTAATTAAATATATGGGTTGACTGTACAAATCATCCATACTTATATAGTGGGCTAATGCTCCATGGATTATCTAGTTGGGCCAAAACCCATATGATGCTCCATGGATGCTCCATGGTGTGTTTGAACCCATGGATCCAAGGAAATGGAAAGTCATGACAATTAGGGTTTACCCTAATTGTATAACTATACAAACATCTTATTCTTGATCAAAATCGGCCACTAGTGAGAGTAAGAAAGGGCTAGCCGATTTTCATGAAGTGTAGAATTCTCTCAAGTTATTCCAAGTGTATTTAGTGTTGTGTGAACCATTTGAGGTGTCACACTTGGGGCACTAGGCACTCAAGCTTCATGAAGACATTCTACATCAAAGAGGTATGTATTCTATCTTGTTATATTGATAGTTTTGTATGCTAGATTAGGATAATACCTTGGATGTTCATAACCCAACAGTGGTATCGGAGCCTAGGCTTGTTTTCTTGTTATACTTGCAAATGGAGCCGAAAAATCGAGTTTTGATGCTGTCTGCCCAGCAGACTCGCCGAGTCCATGAAGGGACTCAACGAGTCCAAGGCAAAAAGCATCCAACTCGCCGAGTTGGTTAGTGCACTCGACGAGTTGGGACCCCAGACAGCATAAATTCGACCTTTTTGGCTGGAATTGGACTAAGAACATTACCCTAAGATGTTTTTGAACTTATAAACTTGTTTTTTGATGTGGTAATGTTCATGCTAATCCAATTTCAAAGATAATTGTAAATAGATTCATGTTTTTTATTAGTTTAAAGTTTAGACTAATTACATGAAAAAGTTTGATTTGAATTAACTTGTTCTTATGAGTTGCTTAGATTAATAGAAAAGTTGAGTGAAAAAGTTGTTTTCAATCCAAATTAATCTAAGAGTTGATTCTAAAAATGTGTTTTTGTAACTTGTCCTCAAGTTATATGAAAAGTCACATTTAAGTTTCATAAAACTCATAAAAGTTGGCAAAGGTTACAAAAATGAAGAGTCTAGTTCTAATTAATTGGAGTTATGACTACATAATTTGTCCTCAAGTTATGGAGGACCAAGAGTCTCTTCATTAAATAAAAAAAAATAAAAAAAAAATAATGTAACCTTAATTAATTCCATAAGTTATAAAATAAAGAAAAGTTAATTCTTTTATTAGTTTAAAGTCTTCCATAACTTGTCCTCAAGTTATGGAACTTGAAGAGTTTTTGGATTAAAACTACTTTAAACACATAAGTTATGGAATTAATTAGTTTTGAATAGTTTCAAAACTTGCCCTCAAGTTTTGGAATTTGTAAAGTTTTCTCTTATGAATACTTTAATTCCAAGTTAGCCCTTAGAATTTTAAAAGTTAAAATTCAACCCTTATACTTTATAATATTATAAGTTAATAATATATATATAAGAGTAAAAGTCAGTCTTACCGCTAGTACGCCTCATTCACGAAGCCGGTCTATAAGGTGGGTATAAGGTTGTTGCCTATAAAATGGCAACTTAATGGGTGTCCACTCTCACCCACCGCTTGCTTGACCGGTGGAGGGTCGTTAGCCGAACGGGTTTGACAGGACTATAATTCTCCCTTCATTAAAAGTATTAATGATAAATACTAAGTAACTAAACTCTTAATAATTCCCGATCTTAGTTACTTAGGAAAATGTGAATAAGGTGCTAATCCATGAAATTACACTTTACACTTTGTCTAAGTCGTTAGTGGAGCGTGTGTGGTTAACCGGCACACTAACTTGGACTTAACAAGGTAGGTAAAGGGTGACTTAATATTTATCATAGTATCGATGGAGCGCGTGTGGTTAACCGGCACATCGATTAAGGGGTAAACACTTAAGGGTACCAAGTAATTTGCATGGTTACTTCACACCTTGTTTTGTGATCCTCGGCATCCCAGTCACAAAACCTGAAGGGCCCGAGATTGAAACATGCCATTGAATAGTTCAATGAATCTCAAAGATCTAGGAGTTTCAAATCCAATTAAAACCTAATAATACATTTTGTTTATCTTGGTGGAAATTGGTGAATCGTCATTCACCTACCTTCAAATATTTTATAGCTTGGATTACGGCATCCCTCTTCTAAGTTATAAAATAGTTTGATAGGTCCTAGCCTTAATATTTCATATTGGGTGTCATATTAAGGACTTTAAAATCAACTATCTTGAATATCTCCCAAAAGATGTCTGGTTTAGACATTTATGATCTTCCCAAATCTCTTGAAACAAGCTTTCCTAAATGAAGATGATGTCCCATGGAAATCATACTTCTTTCACCTCCTCCAATTATTCTCCCTAACCCGCAAGTTCTTGAAAGGTCACTCGAGCCCTATTAGCAAGAAAAGGTCTTGGTGTGGTCACATCTTGGAGATGTAGTCACATATTGACAAGCCGGGAGAGTTGGGTGTCAAAGTCTTGAGAAAGTTGGTGGTTCAATCACTTTCTAAGTCACATAGTGAGTTCTTTTGGAACACCTATGAAACAGACTATGACAAGACCCTTAATGATCTTATCTATTTGCTAAGATCAACTTCCTAAAACTTTATGGACATTGACAATGATGACATTAGATATCCAGTAAAGCTCTCTCTTCCCAGTGGAAAGGGATCGGCCATAGTCAACTTGGTTAACCAAATGGTAAAGAGAAAAGCTAAGTCTGTGATAGTCTCGTGTACCATTATCAAAGGGTCCATATGTTTATATTGCCAAAGGAAGGGGCATTGGTTGCAAAGCTGCCAAGTTTACCTAAGGATGTTAAAGTCAATAAGTTTGACTCTACTTCAGGTAAAGTCCACTATCTAACTCTGCTAAGTTTCTATTCTGAGATTCTTATTACATGATGTGACTGGGTCACATGTTGATGTTTTAAGAATCAAAGAAAAAGTGAAGGAACTTAAAGAAATAATATGTTGAATCTGATCGCATAGATGGATTTCTATCGCGTAGTTTGAAGATCGGATTCTTGAGCTACTTCTTAGGAGTTATGAGGTATTGCTTAGGAATAGATAACAACAAGTTTTCATATGGATTGTAAGGATAAGTTTTTCCGCAAAGTTTTAAAATAAAAGAAAATTTTTTATTTTATTTATTTTAAAATATCCTTACAATGGCATTTGAGGAAAAAATTGTTGCTTATATGATTCCATTAATAGCAAGAGTGGAAATGTGAAATTGATTCCTTCATTTGTGGTAATGTCTAAATTTACCAAATAAGGAAAGATTCTCATCATCCAAAGTCTCAATTGGACCGGAACTTGGAATCATGCAAGTTGTATAGCATTATGAATGAGAACTTTCAAGTATTGGAAAATTAAGACCAATTACGTGTTCACATGGATGTGTGAGTCAAGTAAAGGACTAAGGGATCGAGTACATATTCATGTGCACTGATTAAGTCCACCACAAAAGATATAAGGCTATTCGTCATAGTTTACTAAAGCTCAGTAAATATGATTATACTTACAAGCTTAAGTGTAACTCTGAGACATTGGAAAAGGTTTCAATGCATGGCAGAGCGGATAAGAAGAATCAAATTAGGCAGAAGGATAAAAGTTTCTCAAATCTGAAATGATGGGAGAGTACTTTAGTATCAGTTTTGTGATCATCTTAATGATTAAGAAACCATATCAAAATTAGTTCTCTAAGGAAGTCTTAGTGCATTCTTATGACTAAGAAGAAGGGATATTGAATTGTTGAAATGGTTAAATCAAGAAGATGAGTCATACTTCGTTCCAATACAAGTCTTAGAGTCATACTCCAACATTGTAACTTAAGTGACATGTCTCAAAGAAGGTTTAAAAACACAAGTCAAATGTAAGAGTAAGAGTTTTCTACTCTTGTACATTTGAAATTGGTAAGTTGTGATGTTTTGGATAAAACAAAGACCAACTTAGGCCAATTGTGTGAAGTGTTTGTCTTGATTAGAATCCGCACTATCTCTTGGATGTTTGACAAGGGAGTCTTATAGGTCAAGAGGACAGTGGGAGTCTTAAAGGTCTTTGTAACGACCCGTTCCCGGTACGTTAATTCATTAGTAATTGTTGTAAGTTTTCAAGAGGGACTCGACGAGTTCTAGCCTGACTCGCCGAGTAGGGTCGCGTCTTCGAGCACGCGTGAGCCGGGGACTCGGCGAGTCCATATCCCTGACTCGGCGAGTCCATCCGTCTGGGTGAAACCCTAAATTCCCGGGGTTGCCCACTATTTAAACCACCTTATAGCCCCCATTCTCGCTCCCTCACCCTGAGAACACAGTGAGAGAACCCTAATCCTCCCTTGAGAGCTTATAAGTGTTTTGGTGCCATTTTGTGAAGGTGTGAAGAAGGAGAAGAAGAAAGAAGCAAGGAGAAGAGTAGTAGTGCAAGGATCCAAGGGCAAATCTGAGTTAATTGAGGTATTGTCGGAGTTCCCTTCTTGTTATATGCGTTAAACTTCCATTAGAGCTCTCCTAAGAGCTAGTTGATGCTTGTTCCAAGCCTTATGTTTGCATGAATGTCTTAATAAGTCGAAATATCTTTGGATCTAAATGATGGGGTGTTGTAGAGCTCAAATCTACTGTCTTTTTCGAGTTACTTTGCATATTAACCATAGATCTACCCATTTTGTGCATCTTTTAGCCTTATTTCCCTTATTCATGAGGTTGTACACGTAAAGTTGGAAACTTTACGTGGTAAATCAGCTTATTGGACCCAGATCTATCAATTGTATGTGTTGGATTCAAAAAAAATCGAGTAAAAATCAGTTGCATGGTGGAAACTCGGCGAGTCGGGAAGAACGACTCGGCGAGTTGGGTCGCGAGTTCCCGATTCCTTCATTTTTGCCAGTGTCGAGTGAACCCAGTGAGCTAGAGAGTGGACTCAGCGAGTTGAGGGTAAACTCAGTGATGGAGGGACTCGGCGAGTTGTTCATCAACTCGGCGAGTCCAAGGCAATCTTCTTAAAGATCAAGAACAACTCGTCGAGTTTGTTCATCCGGCTCGGCGAGTCGGGTGAAGATTGTCTGAGTTCTTGGATCAAGAGGGTACTCGTCGAGTCGATGCCAGACTCGACGAGTAGCAGCGAGTAAGAGTGAAAAGTGAGAGTAGGACTCGGCGAGTTGGGTGGCCCAACTCGGCGAGTCAGCCCAAAAGAGAGTTGACTTTGACCAAGGGTAAAAGAGTCATTTTACCCCAAGCGCAGTGTTTAGTATTTGATTGAGTGTGTTTATGGACTTGTAGCCGAGGAGATTCAGGAGCAGCAGCCGTTAGCTTCCCGAGCCACACATTCAGCAGCCAGCTTACGAGGTGAGTTTCCTTCCAGTAGGAACGGGTCTAAGGCCACAATGCCGGCACGTTCAGCAAGCAGTAGTTTTCGGATTTAGGTCCGATGCAGTAGCTAGTATGTTCGATGCCTTCGTGGCTCGAACAGGATTTGTGTGCTATGTTTTATGCGTTAAGTATTATGTGTTCCGGGCTACGGCCCGATGTAGTATGCCGTATAAGTGTTTATGCTAGTTGATGTGTTATGCTATGCCATGTTCAGTCAGTCAGTTCCGGACTTCGGTCCCATGCAGTTAGTTCCGGACATTGGTCCGATGCAGTTAGTTCCGGACTTCGGTCCGATGCAGTTAGTTCCGGACATTGGTCCGATGCAGTTAGTTCCGGACTTCGGTCCGATGCAGTTAGTTCCGGACATTGGTCCGATGCAGTTAGTTCCGGACTTCGGTCCGATGCAGTTAGTTCCGGACTTCGGTCCGATGCAGGGGACAAGGTCCCAGTCAGTTCCGGACTTCGGTCCGATGCAGTTAGTTCCGGACCTCGGTCCGATGCAGGGGACAGGGTCCCAGTCAGTTCCGGACTTCGGTCCGATGCAGTTTCCGGGCTTCGACCCGATGCAGTGGGCAAGGCCCAATATGTGTTTATATGTTATTGTATGGTATGTGGTAGTTTGGAGGAGCTCACTAAGCTTCGTGCTTACAGTTTCAGTTTTGGTTTCAGGCACTTCCGCAAGCAAAGGGAAGAGCTCGGGGTGATAGCATCGCACACACCACAGCTTAGCTTTTATCCTGGGGATGGTTTTAGTTGTTTTGGATTTGATATAGTATGATACAGTTTTCCGTACAGTATTTTATTACGATTTGGGATACATCGCGTATGTTTTCCTATGTTATGATACTCGTATTATGGTTCTGATTATATTGAAAAATGAAATTTTTGGGTCGTATTTTTGGGTCGTTTCAGTCTTGAAAGCCTCAAGAACTAATCAAGAATAGAACCTGAAGTTCTTTACTAGCACACGACTTAAGGGTTATAGCCTATCGTGTTGACATATTTCGTGCCCATTCCAGTTAAAGTTGGCTTTTCATATGAGTTCTTAGAGTTCTCAATGTGTTGCACAACAACTTGGAAGCAATGGCAGGCCCTTGAGCTGCCAGGTGGCAAGAAGATAAGATTGAGTTCAGTCCATATGAGTTCGGATTTGTCATTATCCTTGTCTTGTGACTATGGTTTTGACAATTTACATGGATAAGAACACATACACCATTAAATCTAAGTGTCATAAGGTTTCTCTCCGATTCATGAAGATGATGGTGAGGAAACACTTTCACTAAGTAGATTTTAGATAGATAGCAATTATGATATTTGCATTCTCAAAGTCGTTAGCGGAGCGTGTATGGTTTACCAGCACACTAACCTGGACTTGTGAGAAGTGGCAAAAAGGTCTAACCATTATGATTACAGCATCCCTCTTCATAATTGTTTAGACACACAAGTGTGCTATCTAAGGGAAGGTGTATGTTTTTGATAAAGTCTTATCAAAACAATCTAGTATCAGAAATCTGAACTTTGGTAAGAAAGTCAATAAAGTATTGATTTCTAGAAGTCGAGCTTTCTGAGTACATGTCAAAGCTAGTGGGAGCATAAGTGTTATGCTAATAATCATCATGTTAGTGGGAGCATGATAATTATGATAAGTATTGCAAGTTAGCAATGTTAATTATAGAAAACAAAAGTTTCAAATGGGAAAGAGTTGTTTTGCTATAATTAAGGGAGAGGAAATTATACTTAATCTCAAATCTATAAGCTTAGATCGTGAGGTTTTAATCATTTAGTCAAGGATATATATATGAATTTCATGTTGGAATGGGTCAACATAAGGAAATTCTGTATATGGGTCCATTATTTGCGTTCTAAAATTCGATTATGATTACGACATCCCTTTTCATAATCTGAATTATGAGAACTTGGCAAATAGAAATGGAAATGTTAAAGCAAAAGACTGGTTTAGTCTTTATGTGAGACATCATGAATCGTGTCCCATATGCTTCGGATATAGGATCGATTACATGTGCTATATTCATCATTTCTAAAATTTTCCAAATGCCTGGGGCATTAAGAAGGGAAAAGGTTTAGAACTGGACATGACTAAAAGGATTAAACAATTGTCGAGGACAATCTAAGGTTTACCAAATATTGGTTTCTCAAGGACAATTGGAAGTATAGTGATAATTCTGGAAGGACCATATTGACATAATCTGTAAGGAGGCAACTCTTGTTCAGAAGTGATAGTCAAAATGAATTTGGAAATGTTTCAAAGTCAGAAATTTCAATCTATGTAAGATTAAGGAAACTTAATGCAAGAAGGATGTTTCCAAGGAATTGATCTCCTTTGAAATACTCTGTAATGATTGTTGCCAAGTCTTTCTGACTTTGAGCATAATCATTACAAGAGGATTAATGCATATAAGTTTAGAATCTAACAGATTTCAGTAAATGACATGAATTCAGAATTCTTGTATTTACAGTAAGGATTTGGGAGTGTGAAAAGAGAATCATTGAAGTTATGTTCAGTTGATCTAGTTGACGAAGTAAAGGTCATAGACAAACATAGTATGCATACTTGGTGTATGACATGACTAGTGTTTAGAAAACATAGTGTACATGCTTGGAGCATGGGACAACTATTGTTTAAAATTCAAGAATAAAGTTGATAGTTGAAACAGTATACAATGAATAATGTGTAATCATATGGTGATAAATAAAAGGTGTTTTATTTATGTTCATAAGTTTTGATACCATATTGGATTCAATTATTCTTGTGTTTCACTTTGCATGTTTTGACTTCCCGAATAAACTAGGTTATTCTTCCGGAATGACTAAGTTATTCAAACCATCCACAGTCGGTCATATGTTGGAAGTAGATATGAATCAAGACTGTCATGGGTTGGCTTGTAGAGGTTTAAGATGTTTGACAAAGGGCTACAACACTCATGAGTGTTCATAAGTTCTGAGTATTGGATTCAACCCGCGCTCATTGGAATCACTTCATGGATTTTAATCACGAGTGATCATGAGACGATAATATCTTATATTCTTCAAACCTAGAGATATGAGTTGTTACTATGAGTTGGTTGTACATTGATTGCACGAAAATGCATTTGGTAACTCGGTGCTATAAAACGTGCCTTTGTGTATGATTCAACAAGTAGTAGAACAAGTCATATGAGTCGAAGTTTATCCATTCCTTTTACCTTCGGGATAAAAGTGATATCTGTGGGCCCCTCGATGATTTGATGATGACAAATGGAAGTGCTCGGTCGGGCCAGGACTGATTTGATTTGTTCAATTAGTCAGTCGTCATAAATCGGAAATCAGGAAACAACAAATGGACAGAGAGAATGATAATAATCCATGTCTCAGTCCATATGGTATCTAGAATGGAGGAATATATGATCCCTTATCTAATGGACAAGTCATTGACAAAGGTCAGAGTTCATCTACAAGGTCAAAGTTCGACAGAAGCTTTTGAGAGCTACGATTGCCAGTTGGTTCCTGAAGTCATACGCAATAATAGTTTTAGACTTATCCAAGTGGGAGACTATTGGATTAATGTCTAAGTCCATAACTATAATTGGTAAGACTTGACCCGACCCGGCATGGTCCATTTGGGTTGCATGGCATCATGCACTTGGATAGACTAAAATGAGAGAAATAAGACATATATGGTTATTAATATATTATAAGTTCTAGTATATTAATAATAAGAATAATAAGATTATTTCATTAGTATTGATCAAGAATTAATCTAGGATTAATTAAGTGATCAAAAGAAGACTAATTAAATATATGGGTTGATTGTACAAATCATCCATACTTATATAGTGGGCTAATGCTCCATGGATTATCTAGTTGGGCCAAAACCCATATGATGCTCCATGGATGCTCCATGGTGTATTTGAACCCATGGATCCAAGGAAATGGAAAGTCATGACAATTAGGGGTATAACTATATAAACATCTTATTCTTGATCAAATCGGCCACTAGTGAGAGTAAGAAAGGGCTAGCTGATTTTCATGAAGTGTAGAATTCTCTCAAGTTATTCCAAGTGTATTTGGTGTTGTGTGAACCATTTGAGGTGTCACACTTGGGGCACTAGGCACTCAAGCTTCATGAAGACATTCAACATCAAAGAGGTATGTATTCTATCTTGTTATATTGATAGTTTTGTATGCTAGATTAGGATAATACCTTGGATGTTCATATTTGCATGTATAATAGAGAAAACATAGATCCAAGGTATTTAGGGTTGCATGCACACTTAGGAGTGTTAGAATGCTCATAACCCAACAGTTTGAATATCTCACATCACTTAGTATAAATAGATTTACGATAAGAAAGACTTTACTTCATTTTTGTTGATAGTATTTCGTTTTTCAAGATGTATACGTAAGAATGTATGAATAACTTGCTAACTATACCCATTATAGTTTTTCAGAAAGTATGTTCCATTTGGTGAAAATAACTTGATGATATACTAAACTTTATACGTAAAGTAAGATTGTTGGTATTGATAAATAATAAGATAGATGTTGCATTTATGTTTATAAAATGATACGTTTACTTGTATTGTACTTGTATCCCCCCCCCCCCCCCCCTAAAACATGAAAAGACTTGAAAAGTAGGGGTATGAACTCACTTGTTCGGGTTGGAGAGAGTGGGGCTAGAGTCGAGCAGTACTTCAACCGCGGAAAGATGCGTCTTCGAGCTCTTCGGGGATCTCGGTAGCGTAGAACCTTCGTCGGGGGCTCGAGTGCGGAAACCGAGGGCGTCGGGACAACTTTTGGTGCTTGAAAGTATGTGGGAGTGATTGAGATTTAGTGAGAGGTGTGCTAAAATCCGGAGCTTATGTCTTCTATTTATAGGGATGGAAGGGCGAGTACGTTGGGCGTACCACCGGAGTACGTTGGGCGTACTTCTATTACGTTGGGCGTAACTTTGCGTCATGGCTTACGACTCGAGTCTAGCTAGGCGTAGAGCTGCATCCGATGGGACTCGACCCTGCACCTGAGTACGATGGGCGTACTCCTACATTACGTTGGGTGTAATCCTGGCTTCCGTCTTCTAAATTCCATAACTTTCACGTACGGACTCTGTTTTTCGCGTTCTTTATATCCACGCGTAGGTGATATTATGCTCTACAACTTTCATTTAGATTCCGTCGGCTAGTTTTGACTTTATTTTTAATGATATGTTTTTAATAGGCCGGGACTGCTAAAGTTCGTTCAAAATTCATAGCTTCTTTATTCGACGTCGGTTTTCGTTTGTCTTTTTATCATTTTACTCCTATTGTGGAGGCATTTAACTTTCATT
This sequence comes from Lactuca saligna, assembly GCF_052625555.1. NCBI lineage: Eukaryota > Viridiplantae > Streptophyta > Magnoliopsida > Asterales > Asteraceae > Lactuca > Lactuca saligna. The sequence goes on from NC_136425.1 coordinate 121,702,608, forward strand.
TAAGTTGCAATAGCTAAATAACGCTCGATCTTCAATTCGAGTTTTTAGCCATCTACTACTGTTACAAAACTTAGAAAATTCGTAACTTCTTCATACGAGGTCCAATTTGGGCGATCTTTTTATGTACGTTTACAGTTTAACGAATTTTACAACTTTTGTTTAGATACTTAAGGCTAAAATTCATTTTATTGTAATTTCACTTTTTACGTTTAAGTAATGTTTTAACGGTTTGTCGTAAATATTCGAGTGGTTATAATTTCTTCAATATAACCCGGTTTTGAATGTTCTTTATGTTTTTGGAAACCTTGGCACGATATCTAACATTTGATGCATCCCAATTTAGATATTTGAACACTTTATTTTTTAAGCTAACTCCATTGATTCCAAATAGTTTCGTTGTATTAGACTTTTTTAAGTGTTACATTGCTTTGGAAAAATATCGGGTTGTCACACGGTGTGACGGTGGTGGTGGTGGTGATTGTGGTGATAGGAGTAGTGGTGGATGTGATTGTATGTTAGAATTTACGGCAATTGTGGCGGTGGTATGTGTGTGTATGTGTGCTTGTGGGGATAATGGTGGTGGTGGTGTTGTGTGTGTATGTTTGTAGGGGTAGATGTGGGATATATGTGTGTTTGTGGTGGTGGGGGTAGTTATGTGTGTGTATTTATGGGTGGGTATGGGTGTGTGTTTGTATGTGTGTGAATGGGGGTGGTGAGTGTGTGTTTGTAGGGTGGGGTGTATGTGTGTGTTTGTAGGGGTACAGGTGGTGGGGTGTGTGTGCGGGTGCGTGTGCGTGTGCGTTTATGGGGGATAGTGGTAGTGGCGGTGGTGTGTGTGTGTGTGTATGTATTTGTGGGTGTGGGGGTGGACGGGCTTAGGAATGCGTAGGTGTGGGTGGGTTGGAGGTATGTAGAGGTTGGTGGCGTTGGGTTAATGCATATATTGTAAGGGTTAATGCCATAAAATACAGATATCATTTTCAAGGTGTTATTTTAAGTAACATCACTACCAAATAAATAAAATTAAAAGTGTTTGAAAACGGAAACAAAACAGTGAATTCAAACAAGGAAATTATTCTACATGAATAATTTTCATGCCCGTATGAACAACACAAATGCATATATTGTAAGGGTTACTGCCATAAAATGACTTTCCATTCCTATGAGTTTGTTCGTTAAGACATTAGCTCTTTTAATTCTATTCAATAGAGGCTTAGAGCGACTAACTATTAGTGGTGGTTCTATTAAGCTATTGGAGTGGACTTAAACATGGATTTTTGCATATTTTTGGTATTTCTATCAAGCCTTTAGATTTTAAAAATGTCCATTGACACAATTTGTACAAAATTTGTCATATTGGATACCAAATGAGATTAGATACCAGTTTACCTAGTTTAAATCCGGTCAATCCACTATTCCATTATTGAATACAAGTAAAATATTAGTGACTTAAACATCCAACCAGCTAAAGGGCTTTTAGCCCATCAGGTGTTGTCTTTTCTCTTTAAGGTCGAGGATTCATATCCCGTCGTAAACATAGATGAAATTAAGGAGTCGTTTAAGAGTAAATTAGATTTGTCGTTCAAAAAAATAGATCCAACTAGCGGTTAGGGTAAAACTAATGATATTAGCCCTATATTATAATGATATTACATGACAAAGCTCTATAAAATTAACGTAGATACACTAATTACATCAAAGTACAAAGCACAATAAAATATGCATCACGAGGTAAAAATAATGATTTTCCAATATAGAATTCCTCAAAAAGCTTTGAACAACAACATATTACCTGTTCTCTTTTTTAAGGTAAAAATTGTAGCATTGAAGAAAAAATATATATACTTGATATGGCATAAGAGTATTCACTATATATTTGTCACAAACCGGGTTGGGCTTAGACCAGTTTAGGGTCGGGTAACCCACGATCCCACGAAATTGGTTGAGCAATTGCGTATGCAAGTGTTTGGAGGTCTTTTGGACGCCACGTTGTCTTTTTCATACACAATAATCCTTGTGCATCCTTAGAATATGTTAACCGGACTTCCCAATGCATAGACCTCAAAGCTTTCTCCACTTCCACTTCATTCATGATCTCAATGTCGTCACGGATTATAATTATACCTTCCGGTCTCAATAACCTATCTATCTCCGCAAATAAAGCCGTCATGTTACACCTATAACACCAAATATAAAGTATCTGATGAGGACGTACCTTAACTTTTCTCATATCAATATTCATATCCATAACACCATGATATGGGTTTTATATATATCACGCCTAAAACCATTTCGTTTTGAAAAACTAACGATTTGAGCTTCCGTTATATATATATATATATATATATATATATATATATATATATATATATATATATATATATATATATATATATATATATAATAGTCCACGAACAAATGTGGATTAAGATGTAGATGCTGACTTTGTTTTTATCTTGGAAAAAAGATGGTCTGCATGTAGAAGATCATATGTGCGTGGGTAGCTGCTAAATGACTCGCACCAATCATGATACATTCCAAATAAACCACGCTCGTATATTATTGGGAGTGTATCAGGAGAATCAACAAGTACGACATTCATCACCCAAACACTACTCATATCCTTCTTTAAAGCAGCTGCAAATCTGCAATTTAGCACCCCAGGCCAACAAAAACAAAATCAACCGCTTAGATTTTAAAAAAAATAAATAAAAAAAAATGTAGGTTTTCCTTACCCGCCATAGACAGCTCGCATGTCCATGACATTCCTGACACTTGACCAGTTTATTCCTAAGCCGGTCATGTATGACTTGGTAACCACATGTTTCCAGTGTTGATAGTCCACAGTGAAATCCTGGGGTGCTGGTTTCCCGTAAACACCAACCTCTGAACTCAACAACCAGAAAGGTGGTTTTTCCATTCTTGATGGCCATTCTTCAGGCCACTCTGACCCACGCACTGATGCCACCGTTGGTATCTTGTGCATGCATGCTTGCAGACCTACTTTCCTGAAAATTAACAACAATTCAATTTCATTTCAAAAAAAAAAAACGATGCTATATTAATTAATCAAACTACGTTGCTATTTCTTGAATATATCATTGTAATTTTATTAGGACATTATAAGTTTATCAAATTGTAGCGGCATTGTTATAATTGGGTGGTTTTTCAAGTATAATATTGTAACAGGAAGAAACTGATAATAAACATATGAGTATTTATTGAAAGTAAAGTGAAGATTAAGTAGTCCTGATTAAAGACAAGTACCAGGCAGCATTTGGATCATCAGATTCTTTGCAGAATGGAGGATCATTTTGTAATCTCGCGTCATAGCATTCATTAGAAACAGGCTTCTGATACACAGCAACACCAATCCTATTTACCTTATCCTTACTTATTGACTTCACTTCCCAACACATTGACCGAGTCAAGTTCTTCATTGCTGCCAGTTAACAATATCAGCATTCAGCAAGCAGACTTCCTTTAGTCCCCCCCATCTGCATTGGACTAGGTCTGATGTCATTCAAAGGGACAAAAATTACATGAATGCCCTTTCGAAGATGAAGAGGATGAGGAGGGTATAATATTTCACAAAAGAAAAATCCAGAGTGCATCTCTATCATGTCCCACCATTTTTGGTTGTATAAAAATTTGAAAACAGGAGTCCCAGTCTCTTATTAGCCCAATGCATGCCAAATACATTACAGAACCACTGAACAAATACCTTCCCAAATCTGAGAGTCTTCGGGCTTTTTCTTGTAGATAGGAGTAGCTGACCATATAAAGAAGCCACCAGGTCGTAATAGACGATTCACCTCCAACAGTAGTTTACCATCTAAACGTGATAGATAAAGATAAAAAAAAAAATGATACGCTATTTTATTAAGAATATATATATATATATATATATATATATATATATATACATATATATATATATATATATATATATATATATATATATATATATTAATAAAAAAAAATAAAGACAAAGAACCTTCAATGTGCCATGGCACTCTGCAGCGTGCACAATGGACGACATCAAAGACTCTTGCAGGAAAAGGAAGTCGCTGTGTGCCCATGACAGCTGAAACAGCAGGTATTCCTCTCTCAAGTGCAAACTGAACTTGAGCTTCATGTTCATCTTTTGGAGCTAAAGACATTGTCAACACATCTTTATCAAACAGATATCCTCCAAAACTAGCAACCCCACATCCAACATCTAATACTACACGTGAGTGATTTCCCCAACCAATATCTCCCAAAATCTGCACCATTATTTGATAATGGAATTTGTTAAAGGAATTGAAATACTTGGTTGGAAGATTTTGTAGTAAATTGAATCATTACCTCTTGTATAAAATCAATGTAATGGAGGGCACCATGCTTAAATTGTGTTCCACCACCAGGGAAAGTAAGATACTCCCCGCTAACTTTCACCCAGTTTTGATGTCCCTTAAATTCTGCTAGCTTAGTGTGAGGGACGTTATGGTACCATATCTGCCAAAAAAAGAAACATGTATACAATTTTATCTGATTTGCTTACATAGAAGATTAGAATTCTTATCAATCCTATCAAAAACAGTGTTTATGAAGATATTCAAGTGCATACGACTTTTAAACATAGGTGTTTCAGAATTTGACTTAGAAGTTTCTTATTTTGATACATGTTACAAATATTATACACAAACAAGACCCAAATGTTTAGCATGAAGGAAGACAATGAGTGAGCATACCTTTTCCCTGCTTGCAGGCCAGTGTATTGGGTGTTGGTATCCTTGAGGCAAAGGAACAAGGCAAGTTGGAGGGTCCTGAGGACAATGCCTTTCCCTATGTTCATAATGCTTAGTGGTTGGAAGATCCTTAATAGCTTCCAAGTTATCAAGACATGGAATGAAATCAGATCCAGCACTCACATTGCACACTTTCCAATCAAACTTATCTTCTTCTGTTCCCTGTGTTCAAAATCATCCATTCCAAATCTCATATTAAAATTAACTAAAGTGGAAAGAATCACGTTCTTTCAAGAATGGTCCATTCCATTCCATCGGTCCAAACAAACAGGTTGTTTACAACTTTACATTCCTACGGAATGGAATGAACCATTCCATTCATTTCTTGATTCCATCATACCAAACATTACCTTAGCCCCGGAAGGTAGTATCTCGTTTGAGAAAGAACCAGTCTTTTCCTCCTTATTATCGTTCTCCTCAAATTTCTTTTTTATATCTGAATTATCTCCATTTGTAGTTACCTTACCCTCTTGATAATTTATTTCTTCTTCTCCAGGCTTCCTGCCTTCACTATCACTTCTGGTCTCCCCACCTTCCAAATCTATATCATCAGCCTTAGATTCTTCATCTTCTTTCTTTTTTGTGGCTTCATCCTGAAGATCAACAGGATTATCTTCAAACTGTTTAACATCGCTGTTTTTGGTGGTTGTGGTGTCCTCATTTGTTGCACTGTTTTCATTACTTTTATCATTGATCACCTTGCTTTCATTCTCTATTATTGAGATATGATTCTTGTTTCCATTACTAGTATCTACATTTTGAAAAGGAACAATGAATGAAGAAGCCATCATCCATACCCCTACTGAGCACAGGGCCACAAATGCCACCAATGTCACTGTAGAACAGTAACTGCTTGATGATTTTCTGCCATCAACTTTAGAGTATTTTCCTAATGCCATTCTTGTTCATGTGGATTCTCTTACAAGTTTATAACCTGCATATAAATATATGATGAATGCTATTACATGTCTTGTAACAAAACTCATAAGATACTTGCCATTTAATATAGCTCCTCTTCAGATAAGCTCTTTTCTAAAACTTACCATATCCAACTTATGTATAAACCAATGAATTGCAGCAAAGAAATAGACGATTTTGGCAATCACATTTGTTTATCAATTACACGCAACTTTTTTTTCAATAATAGATGCATATAAATAGATTAGGTTAAGTGTAGTTTGGTCACTAAAAAGAAGTATAAAACCCTTATGCTCATTTTCACGTACCCATCCAGTTTCCCTTTTTCTTCTCTCAGAAGTCAAAGAAACTCGACAACAATTATCCTTTTGATTTCTCTCTGTTTCTCCAAAACACTTAGCACCATTGAGTTATAGCATAGTGACAAGTTTTAGGGCGCAATACTTTATCAACTTTTAAGTTGAAGCAAAATACTAACTCATCTACTTATGAATGGAGGGGGTAATACCGTAATATGACAACATTCATTTGATAGAAACTCTGTATTCTCTCAGTTCCATTAAAAGGAACAGCGCTTTGATCATAGATGTAAAACAGGTTAATCTTCTTGCTTCAAACTAGATATGGAACAAAATTAACAATATTCAAACTACATAGAAATTCTAACAGGTAGTATAAATAACAAACAGAATGAAATTCAAGCAAATGTTGAGAAAATCAGATACGCGAGATTTCATAGCTGAAAACTATGGGAATATGCAAACCTTGAATCCAATAGCCATTCTGGCATACAGATCTGACGGATCTTGAACGAGCAGGCGTGGATACGAGCTCATTGCCAAATGCCAATGTCAGCACGTAGGAGATGATATTGATACGAGGACCAGCTGACGCACAATGAAAACGGGCAGTGAGACTTTTATTTGTGCACGCTTACATCATTCACCAAGTGACACATGTAGAAGATACATTAATACCCATAATCCATATTGTATGATGTATCGGTGGAACTATTGACCCCTTTGTTGGTTTCAGGATAAAAAAAATATAAATAGTGTAAATTACAGCAATGATCCCTGTGGTTTTTTCAAATTTGTAAGTTTAGTCCAAGCGTTTAAGACATTGACAGGGATCATCCATTTTGTTTGGAGAAATTAAAGCAATGGTCCGTACATGATAACGCCTTAGAATCAGATGTTAAGTTTTTTGTTTAATTTTATAAATTACATGGTCTAAAAATAAAACTACATTCATGATAAAATGATAAACTCTAAGCTAAATATCCCCTCATCATTTACTCTTCGGTCCTTACACCATGTAATTTTCTACAACATCGTCCACCTCTTTTCGGTAACTCCAGCATATACTTCCTTTTATCCACATACATCATTATTGTCTTCCCTAGCTCTCACCCCAATATGCACCCCTTTCCGTCATTCCACATACACCCTTCTTCCCAACCCTTTCTCATCTGATAGCTTTAACCACCACCACCACCCAAAGAAACTGAAGCTCCACCAATCGGATTCACAAATAATAACTTGTTTAATCTCCGAAACCACAAAAACATGTTAGGGCTCAACTAACTCAAAGTTACTCAAAAATATGCAAATAGACAAATTTAGGGAAAATGACTCTTGAGGGTAATTAACTTTTGCGTTTGTACTCATTTGGTCCCTTTTCTTTTTTTTTTTTTTTTGTATTCAATATACCATCGAACTTGTTGATGGTGTTTACCATAGCCCTTTTGACCGACTTTTGACCTGTGATAGCCGGTCAAAGGGTTATGGTGAACACAAACAACAAGTTCGATGGTATATTGAGTACAAAAAAAAAAAAAAAAAAAAGGGACCAAATGAGAACAAACGCAACAGTTGGTTACCCTCCTGATTCATTTTCCCTTTACTCATTTACAACAAATCTCACATCATCTCCTAGTGATATTAATGACTTTATGAGATTCATTTTTGTTTCTCATCAAAACATAACCTACGAAAGGACATTATTCATACATGTACAACTTTGTAATGCACTTGAATATTTATTAGGGGAATCTTGACTAAGCAGGCGCATTTCATGACTACATTTACATTTGCAATCAAATGATTTATCGTATCATGGATTCTAGACAAGTCTACAAACGAGTGGAATCACAAGTGCTATGATTTTTTAGTTTACTTAGCTTTAAGATCGAACTCATGGGATTAAATACAACATTAATATGTACAATATTAAGGTGATGTGTCTACAAAAGCAACATGATAATACATTTGACTATAAAAGGTAGAGCACATTGGCCAGTGATAATACATTGGTAAATGTAAGTGAGCTGTTTAACAACTTGGAAGCACTGGTTTAATCTCAATGATGCATACTTCCACGTTTGTTACATCTGATTCAAAGAGTTTTAGCTTCATTGGATTGATTCCTAAGGTTATGTTATCTAGGGTTCACATGGATAATGGTATTATTTAATAATACAAGAAGCTTCCTTTATCTAGAAAAATTTTGATTCCTCCTTCTCTCCAAGCTACTCTTGATGTTGGTGATATTCCTAAACGAGGTGATTACAGAGAAAAAAGAAGTGTAACGACCGAAATTTCGAAACAATTAAAACTTTTCAAAAACAATCTATTTTAATAACGTTGTTACAAAAAGGTTTTCAATACATTATTTAACAGAGTATTTCCCAGGTCCATTTCATAAAACACCAACGCGAGAAACGGTACGATCACGCCTTTGCCTTGCCACAGACTCCTGAGAACCTGAAAACATAAAAACCACAACTGTAAGCCCGAAAGCTTAGTGAGATACCCCCAAAATACCAACCACATATACGCCCTTCCAGGCCACAACCTTCCGGTCCAAAACATATCGCCTTCCGGCCCATAGCGTAACGCCTTCCGGCCCATAACACATTGCCTTCCGGCCCGCAACATAAAAAACATACATATCATGACAGAACATAGAACAACCATGCATACCGGGTTACACTCCAGACCAGACAACCGTGTACATAACATATAATCATATAACAATTCACAGTTAGCAACTCGATCAACAGATCACATAACATATCATTACCCTAACCAAGATACCAGCCTAGCCGATCACTAGCATAACATCACCCTACGACTCAGTCAACATAATAACTATGCATATACGCCTTTCCAGGCCATGACCTTCCGGTCCACATCGCATTGCCTTCCGACCCACAACATGTAATGCCTTCCGGCCCATAACGTAACGCCTTCCGGCCCATATCCCGCAATATCATACAACAGACAATTACCCGGATTTCCATCCGATAAAAGGGTCAGCCTTGGTGCCTTAAACCCTATAGATATAGTGAGGATAACTCACCTCGAAACTGCCGACTGAACAGATAACCCAAGCTGTTCCGATCCCTGATACGATCTCCACCACTGGACAGCCACCAATGCACTGAACTCAAAACCATAATCAACAATTACCAAAATACCCCTGGAAACCACTGGTTAACCCTTGGTCAATTACTAGGTCAAAGTCAACCCCTGACTGACCCTACTCGCCGAGTCTACCCTATGACTCGCCGAGTTCCCATACTCAAAACTTCACTCAATCCACGACCTAACTCGCCGAGTCGCCCCGAGACTCGCCGAGTCCAACAACTCTGAGTCCACTCGCACACAACTCACCGAGTCATCCCTTGACTCGCCGGTTCTCGACTCAACTAGAAAATATTTGGACTCTTCGACAAGACTCGCCGAGTCTAAGGCTATCTTCAATCTACTCGCCGAGTTGTTCATAAAACTCGCCGAGTCCCAGGCCATCTTCATCCAACTCGCCGAGTTGTTCTTCCAACTCGTCGAGTCTCAGCTCGTCTTCAAGCAACTCGTCGAGTCCACCCATGTGACTCGCCGAGTACTACGGGTCTGAATCCATACAGAAGCATTCCAGACCATGCAATTGATCCAAAACATAGATCTAGCCTCCTACAACTCACCCATCACGTAAAGTGGCAAACTGTACGTGAATCCAAAGAGATCTATGCATTTTGCACATTAGGGCTTAGGTTTGGGACAAGATAGCTTCGTCCAACACTCAACACAGGGACTTTCCTGCATTCCAACTCTCTTCCATACCAGATCTGAGGTAGCAACCTCAGATCTAACCTCTAGACTCCAACATAACCCAAGATAAGCTTCCCTCAAACCCCAAAATGAATAAACAAGATAACAACAGCCTAAGAACGAGATATTACCTCAAAGGAACGCCCCAATCTGTAAGGAAACTCGAATCCAAGCAAAGCCCTTTGCTCCACACCTTCAAATTCCCAAACTTTCTTCAACAATTACTTCTCCAAGCTCCAATCCACTCAGCAATGGTGCTTCTCCACGATTTTAGGGTTTCAGGGACTCAAAAGGGTGATAAAGAGGCTGGGGAGGGAACATGATGCTCTTTATATAGGGCTCAACCCCGAGAATTAGGGTTTTCTCCACTCAACGCCTACTCGCCGAGTCCATCTCATTGACTCGCCTAGTCGGCTATTTAACACGCGACCAAGTCGCGACTCTACTCACCAAGTCTATCCATGGACTTGCCGAGTCACTCTTTCCCAAATTACACTTTTAACCCTTCTATTCAACTCTTGCTATTTCTGGATGTTACAATTCTCCCCCACTTAAATTAGGCTTCGCCCTCGAAGCCTACAACAACTCAACTCTAAAGATACCCCCACAACGCGCCACCTGGCCTTAACCGGACCGGGTCCCTCAGGGCATACACATTGAAACTCGAACACACTCTCCCTTCCTTTACGGTGTCCTGACCACCGTCTCAAACCGGGCACCGACTGTACCCTCTGATAATCACACTCAATAACCGAGAATTACCCAAGATGCATCACTGCCCCAAATCTCAATAATCACTCGACCCATAAGGGTTAGAAAACCATGAACCATCGGATCCCCGATCCGAATCCCACTTTTTCCATTCCGAGACGACTGAGAGACCCATTCTCAATCTCAGAGCAACTCTCACGAGTTCTCCCCTTGCAACCGCATACACATGCTGAACTAGCTCTAACACCCTCAGGTTGGGAAAACCTGATACACTGATAATATCCTCAAACATTCCCCAGGATAAGCCACTAATACATACCCCATACCCTGATCAAAATCACACTGAGAGTTCAAGACTCTCTCCCTGCATCCTTTCCGAGCCTCTTGGCTCTCCCTGCGGAATTCCCTTCACAACCTCAGCAGGCATCCCAAATCGGATGAGCTCCAATTCCACTGCCGCAAACATGCTGCTCAAACCATACTCGAAGTACTCTATTCATAACTCTGCTCTGCCACTTTTGCTTCCGTGAACTTGCACTCCCTCTCGGAGTTACACACCTCTTACCTCTCTCTTTTCCTTTACCAAGGAATCCACTCGGCCACAATGTCACCCCGACAATCGCCACGGTGCTCACCCAACGCTACACCACCCTTTAGTGTGTCAGCTATCCATCCAATACACTCACTCTGACTTTCCTCGCAGGGACTCTTAAGCCCATGCACTACCTCAACTAAACAAGATCACAACCCGGGGCCAGACCTCCCAATGTAATCACACTGCAACCTACACAATCCATATCCTTAAACTGATTCAACAATACCTGCAGGGCCTTCAGCATGACTGGACCGCCTCACCAGCATTCGACATTCCGCGTTATCACCCCCGGAAATCCTCCCATGCATACCGTTCTAGCCCTCTAGGGGTTCCAAACTCTAGCTCCATCAAACATACTCGATCTCGGCCTGCTCCGAGGCCTCCACAACCAAATGCCCTAGGTCTGAATCCCGCCCCGTATGCCCGACATTCGCTCCTATCAGCCTATACGCTGGGCTGACAGAACACTGCTGAATCCCAACAGCTAAGCACTCTAAAATACTCATCAATCACCCAGAGAGTTCTCCAATTCTCCCCCACTTATAGCACTGATTAACAACCACCGGTCGCCATCACCGACCTTCCAGAACAACCCTGTACAAAGAAACACTTACACGCGGACTGCTTCCCACAAGCATAAAAACCTTAACGAGATCTCACATCAACACTGATTAACCCGCTCGAAAGAAACTCAAACTGTATCTAACCACTCCTCGGAAAGCCGATGCTACCCGACCTTCAACCCAATGTCGCATCTCCACTAATAACCCTCACGAATGATAACCAACGAAAGCACAAAACACCAAAATATAACCATACCAAACCCTCAGGGAACAACGGATACCAAGATGAAAACCCGAAACACAAATCCATAACCATGCCAAACCCTCAAGGATCAACGGATACCAAGATGAAAACCCGAAACACAAATCCATAACCATACCAAAACCTCAAGGAACAACGGATACCAAGACGAAAACCCGAAGCATAAATCCATAACCATGCCAAACCCTCAAGGAACAACGGATACCAAGACGAAAACCCGAAGCACAAATCCATAACCATGCCAAACCCTCAAGGAACAACGGATACCAAGACGAAAACCCGAAGCACAAATCCATAACCATGCCAAACCCTCAAGGAACAACGGATACCAACACAAACAATACACCACAATAATCGCAAGGTAACATGACATCATGAAAGAAACATACCCGCAGCTGCATCCGGCACTGCTCTGACTTCCTCTGCCGCAAGCTAATAAGCACGACCCTGAGCCCTTGGGGGCTCCGCTCCACCCTGACCTTCTCCTGAAATCCTCAAAGTGGCCTGTGTTGGAGCCTGCACCGGTCCCGCGGAAAACTGTGGACAGTTGACCCTCATATGTCCAACCTGACGGCAATGATAGCAATTCCTCAAATCCTGAACCGGCGCTGACCGCCGACAATCCCTCGCATAGTGCCCCTCCCTTCCGTACTTGCGGCATGCACCACCGGACCTACAAACTCCGGTGTGACTCCTCCCACACTTCCCACAAGTGTGGCTGCTCAGATCCCCCACTTTAACATCAACGGTCTTGGACCGTTTCGGCGCTGGCCGCGACTGCACCGGAGCCTGCCTCAGCTCACGCAACTGCAACTCAATCTCCAACTCACACCGCCTAGCGGCCTCCTGCAACTCCAACAATGTCACGCACCTCTGTGCGGACATAAACTGTCTGATGTCTCTCTTTAGCATACTCAGATATCGGGACATCTGAGCCTGCTCCGAAGCGAACTCAGGGCAAAACATCGCCCTCTCAGTAAACCTCCTGGTGATTTCCGTCACCGACTCTAAATCCTGCTTCAACTCGAGGAACTCCCGAGCCAACCTCTCCCTCTCTACCTGCGGGACATAACGAGTACTGAACATCTCTCTGAACTAATCCCATGAAATCGCAGCCCTCTGCGCATCCGAATATGACCATGTGGTCAACCTCCACCAATCCTTTGCCCCGAGCCTCAACAGGTTCAGAGCACACCTCTCCCTCAGATCAGCAGGGCATGAACACATGAAGAAACACCCCTCCACGTCCGATAACCATCTCATAGCAACAATCGGGTTCTGAACTCCATCGAAGGTGGGAGGCTCCATATTATCGAAGTCTCGATACTGAAAATCCCTATCAGCTCCTCCCCCTGCCGCTGCTACAGCCACTGTAGACGCCGCGGCAGCCATCTCCGTGAGAGCCGCATAGCGCTCATCAAAATACTCAACCATGGCGGTCTTGATCGACCCAAACAACTCCGGCAACTCAGTCCGGAACAATGCAGCAACCTCATCATGCAGGATCTCGCGAATCCTCGCATCCAACTCACACGAGCTCATCTGACCAATAATCTCGGGCGGTACTGACCCGTCTACAACTCCTCCTCCTGCACCCGATCCTGACCCGGATCCGCTTCCAGCATGCCTCGAAATCTCCATACTGAAAATATACTAGAAAACCTCAGACTCTTCCCACTATCCCGGGAACCAACTCTCAACCCAACCCTAGAGGTCATGGTTTCCCTGATACGCGTATGGGTCCTGTGCTTTCAGTAGTACGGGCCCATACTACCTTCCACACCTACCCATATTTGTATGAAGTACTACCACAACACCCTAGAGAAACATGCATAACAACGCTCAACCCTCACCACTAGAGGAACACTGAGAATCTCCCATAAGGAACCCTAGGCTACAGGCATCACAATCAGGCAATATTAACATGAATTCCTGAAGATCCCTAGCCTAACTCTAGCATGTTGTTCTATCAAAGCTCAATAAAACAAATGTCATGAATGGTAATTTGGGGTTACTTATTGGCTCCGGCTGATCGTACCTCCGCGTCCTCCTTTACTTAATTTTAAAAAAAAACCATTTTATTTCCTCTTTTTTTTTAAAACCCTCATCGATTTGAGACTGGAGTCACACGAGTGTTCCTCCAATTCGCTCAAACCAAGGCTATAATACCAACTTGTAACGACCGAAATTTCGAAACAATTAAAACTTTTCAAAAACAATCTATTTTAATAACGTTGTTACAAAAAGGTTTTCAATACATTATTTAACAGAGTATTTCCCAAGTCCATTTCATAAAACACCAACGCGAGGAACGGTACGATCACACCTTTGCCTTGCCACAGACTCCTGAGAACCTGAAAACATAAAAACCACAACTGTAAGCCCGAAAGCTTAGTGAGATACACCCAAAATACCAACCACATATACGCCCTTCCAGGCTACAACCTTCCGGTCCAAAACATATCGCCTTCCGGCCCATAGCGTAACGCCTTCCGGCCCATAACACATTGCCTTTCGGCCCCTATGTCACACCCCCGAACCAGACGGCGGAAACGTCCGAGGGCTGTCGTGACTTAATTGAATACCATAACATTGAATATATATGAAGCATAACATCATTCATCACCATGCATTAATATAGTACAACTGGTAGAGTTTACACTGAGTACATTGTTTTAATATTACATTCCCAAAAATAAATTGTTCGATCATAGATAAACAAACTGCAAGCCATCACTGAATACATTTCCTTCGGTTTACTTGTTACCTGAGAATACAAGTATTTTGAAAAACGTCAACATATGAAATGTTGGTGAGTTCATAAGCGGTATTTGAAAAGCAACGTTTTGTATTGTTTGAAAACTACCAGAAAATCCGATATTTTCTTAAAAGAGTTTATGAAAAAGTTTGTGAAGATCCATAAGTATGCTTGTTTGTTTCTATAGTTGTAAAAAGTGTTCATTAAACTTGTGTACATTTCGAGACTGTATGTATAAAAAAAAGACCCTAGGAAAACCTGATGTTTTCCTAACACTTTGAATTCCATGTAGTTGTTGTACCATCGCGGCATGTGAAGTCATTGATTATTACGCATGGTGAATTATTATAAACACGCGTTACACAAACGACCAGTTTACAATTATACTAACGATCCCGTAGGTGTCGTCCGTACTATTCACGTAACCCAACCGCCCTGACTTCGTGTAGCCCCACGACCGAGGAGAAGAGAGGGCACGAAGATCTCAGTAATCCCATTAGTCGGTCGAGGCTATAGTGAATGCGAAGAACCCTTGGCCCGACTCGCATTAGGTGAATTCTCGACTTTAATAGCAGTACCAAAGGACCCTTGGGGACCAATAGTATAAAAGCCATTGAAAGTCCTTTTACGCTGTGTTGGATCATGTAAGACCCAACAACTCGTAAGGTTGAAGTCTTCGGGCCTAAAGATCAGGTCATTGGGCTAGCTAGGCCCACCAAACAAGATTTTACACTTTGGGGCCCAAAGATGGTGCGTCGACATTTGTGCACTCTCACGTGTGTATTGAATCCCCAAATATTACTTGTATGAATCGAGTGATCGTCGTGTTAGTAGTTTCGGGTTTGTTATTGATTCGAGACCGAATCAATTCGTTTGATAACGATTTTTGGTGTTGTTGTGTATTGAAATTCGTCGATAGTCGTAGTGCCATTATTTGATCACAACGGATGTATTAAATTATCATTGAAAATTTTCTGTTTACAGCCCCTCTTTGTTTGGTAAATTTACTTTTTCAACCCTTGGAATAAATAAATTTCCGGTTTAGTCCTTAAACCATTTTTCTTGTCATTTTAACACCAAAACTTATTGCAATTGACATTTTTCAGCATATTCTTAGTTGAAAACAGTTTTAGTCCCTGAAAATACAGTTTTCTCGGTTGTAGCCCCTCTTTTTCGCAATTTTTACATTTTTGGCCCAAATTGGAAAATTTTTGCAACTTTGGTCCTTTTTAATTATGAAAAGCATTTTTAACCCTTGAAAAGGACTTAGAACACTAATAGTCCACTGTTTTACAGAAAAACACAGTTTCAGCCCCTCAAAACAGAAATTTTCGCATATTGCGCCCTATTGAGCCGAAAATGTCATTTTTAGCCCATTAAGCTTGAAATTTATATTTTTAATCCTCCAAAAGAGTATATTTCCCGAAAATACAATATTGAAACTGTTTTGATTCATCTCACCCATCAGAATTCGTAATATGTCATTTTTGGCCCTTTAATTTTATATTTTTAACATTTTGTGTCCAAAAATGAGTTTTTAGCCCAAAGAAGATGTTATTAAGCCACTTAGCTATTTTTCTTGGAATACTTTGTATGTTGTGATATAATTTATGCTAGTATCATTCAACATAAAATACATCTCGACTTTTAGGAGTTTATGGCTAGATCCAACATCATAATCACACAAAAACACACATATAAGCATAGAAAATCATACAAGGCATACAAAACACGTATAGATCTACACTTTCACTTGTATTCCCCCCCCCCCCCCTCCCCCCATAAAACTTATAAAACAGAAAAATAGGGAGTATGAAGCTCACCTTAGGGTGTGGTTTCGGTTTTTGAAGAAAAGATGGAAGAAAGTTTGGTGATTTTTGGCCCTATCACCCCTTGATGAAGATCTCGAGTTTAAGGAGTTTTCTAGGAGCGTGATTACCAAAATTGTTTAAGAGAAAGGATCTAATCGTGAGAAAAATAGTTATAAATTCCTTAGATATGCGTAACTTACCAAGAAGTGATGATATTTTCTTGAAATCCTCTTGATGCACAAGCAAAGTTTCGAGATTTTGAATGAAGAGGGAGGATGATTTCTTGAGTAATCTAGAGAGAGTTTGTGAGAGATTTGTGTGTGTGTGTGTTGCTCACGGCCGAAACAAGAAGAGAGAGAGAAATAGATATGAAGTGATACATGCATGGAGATATGAGACATGTTGCATGGATAACCAAGAGATAAAAATGAGGTGGCATGGTAATAGTCAACTTCTCCTCTTGGGCTTGTCTTGGGCCGAAATTTTGGAAAGAAAAGAGAGTATTGGGCTTTAATGCCCCTAAGCCCAATATTTAGAGTTAGGTTTGATGAGTTTGTCCTAAAAGAAATATAATATGATTTTAACACTTTGTTGGGCTAGTTTAGGTTAATCATGGTTCAAAACTTTTAATTTATTTCATTCTAGGCCCAATATGGCCCAAAATGTTGAAATAAATGAATGTGGGTCCAATTAGAGCCCAATTAAGGGTTCTAAGCCCATGATAGTCAAATTGGAAGCTTATTGGTCCATTTGGGTCCAATAAGGAAGTCCTAGTCCAAAATGGACCTAAACAAGAACTTCTAGGGTTTCCAATTGTTTGTTGACTATTTGTAGTAATTGTATGATGTATTTGATTGAAGTTTTTGAAGCATCATACATGCTCTTGAGTTTTTGGTTCAACATTTTACTTAAGTATAGTTATTACAAGACACAAAATTCCCGGTTGTGACACCCTAAAATATCGCCTTCCGGCCCGCAACATAAAAAACATACATATCATGAAAGAACATAGAACAACCATGCATACCGTGTTACACTCCAGACCAGACAACCGTGCACATAACATTTAATCATATAACTATTCACAGTTAGCAACTCGATCAACAGATCACATAACGTATCATTACCCTAACCAAGATACCAGCCTAGCCGATCACTAGCATAACATCACCCTACGACTCAGTCAACATAATAATTACGCATATACGCCTTTCCAGGCCATGACCTTCCGGTCCACATCGCATTGCCTTCTGACCCACAACATGTAATGCCTTCTGGCCCATAACGTAACGCCTTCCGGCCCATATCCCGCAATATCATACAACAGACAATTACCCGGATTTCCATCCGATAAAAGGGTCGAACTTGGTGCCTTAAACCCTATAGATATAGTGAGGATAACTCACCTCGAAACTGCCGACTGAACAGATAACCCAAGCTGCTCTGATCCCTGATACGATCTCCACCACTGGACAGCCACCAATGCACTGAACTCAAAACCATAATCAACAATTACCAAAATACCCCTGGAAACCACTGGTTAACCCTTGGTCAATTACTAGGTCAAAGTCAACCCCTGACTGACCCTACTCGCCGAGTCTACCCTATGACTCGCCGAGTTCCCATACTCAAAACTTCACTCAATCCGCGACCTAACTCGCCGAGTCCAACAACTCTGAGTCCACTCGCACACAACCCACCGAGTCATCCCTTGACTCGCCGGTTCTCGACTCAACTAGAAAATATTTGGACTCTTCGACAAGACTCGTCGAGTCCAAGAACAGACTCGCCGAGTCTAAGGCTATCTTCAATCTACTCGCCGAGTTGTTCATAAAACTCGCCGAGTCCCAGGCCATCTTCATCCAACTCGCCGAGTTGTTCTTCCAACTCGTCGAGTCTCAGCTCGTCTTCAAGCAACTCGTCGAGTCCACCCATGTGACTCGCCGAGTACCACGGGTCTGAATCCATACAGAAGCATTCTAGACCATGCAATTGATCCAAAACATAGATCTAGCCTCCTACAACTCACCCATCACCTAAAGTGGCAAACTTTACGTGAATCCAAAGAGATCTATTTTGCACATTAGGGCTAAGGTTTGGGACAAGATAGCTTCATCCAACACTCAACACAGGGACTTTCCTGCATTCCAACTCTCTTCCATACCAGATCTGAGGTAGCAACCTCAGATCTAACCTCTAGACTCCAACATAACCCAAAATAAGCTTCCTTCAAACCCCAAAATGAATAAACAAGATAACAACAGCCTAAGAACGAGATATTACCACAAAGGAACGCCCCAATCTGCAAGGAAACTCGAATCCAAGCAAAGCCCTTTGCTCCACACCTTCAAATTCCCAAACTTTCTTCAACAATTACTTCTCCAAGCTCAAATCCACTCAACAATGGTGCTTCTCCACGATTTTAGGGTTTCAGGGACTCAAAGGGGTGATAAAGAGGCTGTGGAGGGAACATAATGCTCTTTATATAGGGCTCAACCCCGAGAATTAGGGTTTTCTCCACTCAGCGCCTACTCGCCGAGTCCATCTCATTGACTCGCCGAGTCAGCTATTTAACACGCGACCAAGTCGTGACTCTACTCGCCGAGTCCATCCATGGACTCGCCGAGTCACTCTTTCCCAAATTACACTTTTAGCCCTTCCACTCAACTCTTGCTATTTCGGGATGTTACAAGAAGGCTACTGATGAACAAGTTTCTAAGAAGTCAAAGTCACACCAAAAACCTAAGTCCAAGAAGTCAAAACCATCGGTTGTTGATGAGGATTCAAAGGAGCGTACTCAAAGTGATATTCATGTGGAGGATTTTCAGAATGAAGAGGATACTACAAACACTTCGCAAGTTTAACCAAATGTTTCAAAGTCGATTACCTCTTCTGCACAGCCAAAGGTAGCTACTCTACCTTCATCTTTACAAGTTATTCCCCCTACATAAGCTACGATTCCGACTGAGTCAGATATTTTTGGTAACTTGTTGAATGATCCAACCTTTCGCAAACACCACCTACACCCATCCCAACAACAACTATTATGATTCCAACTAACACTATTTCAATTTCTACTACTATTTTCGAACCCACATTCACAACCCGACCTCAAACTACTCAACCTCTTCCACCTCTAATATTTACTAATTTTGAAACCAATCCATTTATTTCTCAACCTATAATCACCACTGAGACTCCTATCTCAGAACCTGTTTCCACTATTGTCCCACCATAAACACCAGTTCAAGAACCTCCTACTTCTGAACCGATTCCAATATATGTTTCTCTTACACATGACAAACCACCTGTTTCTAAACCAAATCCTCTTTCACCATCAGGACATACAACTCCTACTGATTCGGATGTTGATTTTATGGATTTTGATGATTCAACTAATGAGATTATTGGTTCATTTGAAGATCTTATATCATTACCAACCGCTTCTTTCGTGTTTAATGACGAAAGTGAGGACGATGTTTATCTTAATACTCTAATGACTCATGGTGAGTATCAGATTTTAAATAAGAAGTTGAATTATTTGCTTATCAATACCTTATCAACCATAAATTTTGAGAATGTTGTGTCTTCTCTTAAAAAAATCATGGAGACGTTGACTTCTGAGAATACAAGAACCTTTGTAGCTCAAAAAGAATTAACTAATGCAGTTAATACCAAGATTGATTCAATCATTATTGTTGTGAAAGATCTTTATGAGAAAGTTAACATTGTTCTGAAAGATTTTCAAGAAAAAGTAGACACTAAGTTTAGTGATGTGGTGAATGAAATCAAGGAGGTTCGTGAATTGCTCAATATTGAAAAGGAATCTCTTTCTGCACTTCACTTTAGGGTTCAGAAAGACAACGATGATCATCATAATTCTGTTTCAAATTCGATTCTCTCGTTCCAAATGAATTTGGAAGGTTAAAAGAAGCTTATAGGTACCATTGTTGAAAAGACACAGAAGTTGAAAGTTCAAAAAGAAAAGTCAGATGTTGCTATGAGTATGAATGCGAAAATGAATGAAGTGCTTCTCATGGTGAAAAGCAGAAATTTTGAGATTAATCAGCGTTTGGTGAAGATTGTAGAAGAAAAGGATGCTCTGTATGTTGATTATATTTCACAGCGCTTGGATGCAAAACTTAGTCCTATTCTTCCTAAGGTTGATCAGTTTATGGGTGTGAAACTCAATCCCATTCTTACCAAGCTCGATCGGCTCTCTAATGTTACGAGTAACGGTGCTACTTCACAACAAGGGGGAGAAGGAGTTGAGCCTGTCAACACTGAAATTCCAATTCATAATGTCAACATCAAAGATCCTCATCAGACTAGGAATATGGAGAAGTCTGATGCTCCAATGGTTGTTCTTGAAAAGCGAACAATGGAAGATAAAATGAAGTATTTCAGAGAAAAAGCGAGTACATGACAAAAGGTTAATGTAGCTTCTAGTTCAGGAAATGAAGTATTTCAGAGAAAAAGTGAGTACATGACAAAAGGTTAATGTAGCTTCTAGTTCAGGAAAAGGAAAAGTAAATGTGATTTTGGAAGAAGATGATAATCCTGCTCTCACAGAGGAAGAAAGAAAAGATTAAATTGTAAGAGACAAAGAGCTTGATAAATTAAAAGCTCTCAAGGAAACTCTTGATCAACAAGACGTTGAAAAGCAAAATGATGTAGAGATTGAAGCATCAAAAAGAGTTTTATTTCCCGGATGGACTGTTGAGCGCATGGAGAAAGAAGCTATTAAGAAAGTGGACCTTTTTTGTTGGAACTAATCACTTCTTTCTTGGTAAAGAATGATCATGACTGTCGATTGGATTTCCCAATGATTGCAAAAGTCTTTTGTGTTTCAGAGCTTAGATAAAGTTGTGGATGTTCCTTTGGGAAACGCAACACTGAATAAAAAATTATTCAATTTTATGTCAAGCGGTCAAGAACACAATTTAAGATTTGAAGCCTACAAAGAATTTCAGGTCTAAATTTTGGAAAACCTTTTGAAGCAGAAGATTTTGCGAACATCACTTTTAAAGGGTGCAGAGGCGTGAATCGTGAAGCTTTTGATTTTAGTATCGTTGATCTTCCGATGATGAATCCATATGATTGGATAGTACTTCTCAACATTGTTGGCAAAGATCCTATGAATTATGAGCCTATCTTTCAGATTTTGCAAAGAATGATAAGAGACTACATTCAAGAAATTTCAAAGATAGATATAGAGATCTCAAATGTATTGAACCAGAAACCAATTTTGAAACCATTCCTACCACCTAAAGGACTAGGAAGTCTTAATGTTAGATTTATTCATAAAGAGCCATGGGAAATGTTTTACAAAACATCATAGAATGGGGGTGATATGAAACTGCATGATGTTTTTGCGAGACAAATACTTGTATCCAACATCTTTCACAATGCTTTGTCATGAGCTGAAGTTTGCAAGTCAAATGCTTCAAGTGATGTGAAATGTGTATCGGATATGATAAGATGGTTGGTGATGGTTCGTATGGTTTTACTAAAGACGATTCCCAAGGTGTTTGATAAAAAGAAATGAAGACAACATTCCCAACTTGAGACAAAATGGGAGATTGTTACGTTTCAGATTTTATGTTGTGTCAAGTTTTGTATGCGACTATGTTCTCACTTTACTTTGTATTGTCATAGTCTTCACTTTCATATATGAGATGAGACATTTTGTATTTCGCATATTTGTTTATGTCTAGGTTCACAGCTTAGCTATTGATTTAAACGTATTTCAATCTGACTCTCCCCTCAAGCCTATATATACAAGAGTTAGTTAGCAGAGAGTATCTTTTGCATGAATAGCTCCCTACTCCTTGTACCGAGTTGTTCTTTTACTCTGTAATAAAATCGTGATCTTATTTAAATTTTTGTGTTCTTAATCTTTCTTATGATCATGACATTCTCAAATTAGAATCTTCCAGCATCCACCTCACCGGCTCACCCCCAAGAACATCCAAGGGGCAATATGGTTAATGGTTTGGTCTTTTGGCTTTTGGATCGGCTTCAGAATTTTTTTTACACACTTCTAAAACATCATATAGATGGTTGGCATAAAAATGAATGCCACAAGAGGCTCAAACCACATTGGATCTAGAGATTCAAACCCTTGGCAATTCCTACAATTTTTAGGAGAAGGATCACCGACATACACATAGTTAACACTCCGACATACACATAGTTAACACTCAGACTCGTGACATGAAATAAGAAGTTAACCAGAGTCTTAGTAGACTAAACATGTTCAAATTGCATCAACCATCCATATAAGAAATATAATACAAGCAAGCAAGCGATGATGCCTTTTTTCTTAGACCAAGCTATCTATCCTACATACATGGATACATACAAAGAAAACAGCACAGCAGAGGCCTATATGAAGAATCCTTGCTAACAATAAAACATTACTCTTTTCACATTGTCCTTGAGGGCAGGCAAGGGTCTGACACCAGTTCCCTTTGTCCCATTTTCCTGCATTTCTGGTTCAACATAGAACCTTGCCCGAAAAGCAGCTAAATGTGCATAGTATGCTGGCGGAACTGCATCACCAATGACCAAACCAAACACACTTTACTCTTTTTCCCAAATCTTGGCCATATAATTTCTTTTCTTTTTTACCCATAATAGCAATGTACTTGTATCTCTTTCTCCATATTAGTAACTTAGTTGTTTTTTTTCCCAATAATAGAAACCTACTAGCATTTTGTTACAGCAACATACTTACATTTCTTTACTTATGATAGCAATATGTAAACATGAAACCTGTAATCATTTTATATCTAGGTACATTGCTATTATGGTCCACTGCTGATAATATACTGGTAGTGACTAGTGAGAGTGAAGTATATTGTTATTAGCCCTCTCAATATAAAGGTTGTGTCTCTGTTTTTGTTTCTGTTTCTAACACGGGGCTTTATTATAGTGATTGAATTGGAACTGAAACAAGGGTAATTAATGTGAATGGGACGAAATTTGCAAACCATTACTCTAAAACATACCTATAGATACGGAACGTGTGCATCTTGCATACGTATAACAAAGATTGTTTGTCAATGACTGAATCCCGTCTGCAGTAAAATTGTTCTCATCCCACAGAACATGGTAATGTGCAGGTCGACTTGTCCCCTGACACATTATTGAAGAGAAAAAAAACAGTTATCGACTTTAATCATCGCTTGGCATCTTACAAGAAAAAACTGCTACTGTCAGCATTTTATAGATTTAATAATAATAATAGTTCCGTGGTTAAATTGATAAAATGATGAGAATACATAAAAAAAATTCTGTATTTTACCCAGATAACAAAATCGGATGACCGAGGGAAATGCTTTGTTTCATGGTTAGAATAAGCATAGTGTTTGAATCACCAGAGAAAAAAAAATTGAGGATAAGTTGGTAAAATTACATATCTCGCCCTTTTCATAATGAGGAAAAAGTAGGAATGTGTCCAAATGTTAATTACTCGAAACAGAAGAAAGTAGTAGACCTGAATACCGGCATGGCTGCAGAGATAAAAATCGAACTCTGTTGGATGACAAATTTTGGTATCAACAACAGTACCTGAAGAATAAGTAGAATGAAAAGGAGTAAATAATAAAGTATATTCAAATATTCTAAAAAAAATTTTTTTTTACTTAAACAGGCAATTTACCGGGCAAAATATTTCCACTCTTGTCTGTGGTGCTACGGTCCCTATGATTGTTTGCAAATAATCGTGTATGGTGACGTTTTTGCACAACAATAAAAGTCACTGGTGGTTGGTAATTTGGTTCTAAAGATGCACAAGCCTGTAGTCATAAATTAACCCTAAGTTAGTTAGCATATTGATATTATGTGTGCTGGTTAAAACAGAAAAATATGTATACACCCACCTTACGAATAGCATCCAATTCATACAGTAACACTTGATAAAATTGCCCTTCGCTCACTCCGTCCCTGTTCAAATTTCAAAACATCAAAAAGAATGTGATTGCTGTTTAAATTTTTTCATAAACAATGTTTGAAAATTACTTGAGAAAATGACTAACACACTTAATGAGGGTAAAAAAAAATTTAGTCTTAATGGGGAAAGTCTCTTCTCTCGTTCTTTCTGCTTGAAGTCAAGTATGACTTGATAAAAAAAATGGCTTAATGGAAAAGGAGGCTTTACCCATTATATCATACAAATTTTCCTTCATTTATTGTTTTGTCTAAATTATCAATGACTTATCCAAACAGCATTGCAAAGAAATTTTTTTGTGATTGGATGAAAGTTTTGGTTACCTGTAAAATATGATCCGTAGGGGTTTCTGTCCGGTTGCCTTGCGGAAAGAAACTAGAAGATCCCTGCATGAACAATCAATATATAAACATAACAATATATTATATTATATTATATTAATTTAATAGTGAGATTTACCTGATCATGCCACCACAGACAGTTCCACGAACAGGATCTTGCCATGTTTTGTACAAGTCTTGAATAAGTTCCTGTCTATGAGCTTGAGCACAAACCAATCCTGCATATTTTGTCACTTCAGGCCAATCCTGGGAAGCTACTACCTACAGTTTACACTCTTTTTCTATTCAGCATCACTTCTAGACACAGGGGTAAAAAAAAAAAAAGAGCCTAATAAATTTGTGGTGGTAAGGACTCACAGCAGCTATTGAGGGGCTAGAGTCTTCTCCATTTTCTGGGTGAGTGACATCTGCTCCAAATATAATTGTTGGTATGTCACTCACTAATGGTATTCTGCAACTAATAGCATCCAAAAGAACCGTGTTTCTACCACCCATCTGCATCACAATTTACTCTGCAATAATGCTTACTGAATACACATTAAGGTGCTCTTTCTTATGTACTTAATGGAGACATAACCTAATCGGGTAAGCTATATATACATCTAATATGAGTGCTCTTTCTATTATGTACTTAATGCCCATCATTTATGTTTTTTCATTTCATTTCATTATTTTGGTGTGTTGTCGTATTCTTTTAACTATTTTTTGATCATCAAACAAAAGACTTATCCAATGATTGAGTAATTGAATCTTTCAATCATCATACTTGATTTTCCAATGTAAACTAATCCCATGAGAAAATGACTAAGAAAACACGATAGATAGATTGAAAGTACATTGCTATTATGGGTAAAGATATATAAGTACATTGCTGTATATGAGTGTTTTCTTAACCAATAATAGCAATATGCAATTTTAAAGTTGTAAATTGTTCACGGGTCTCGGGTTATGTTGCTATCATGTTATGGGTAAAATATAAAGTACTTTTACAAGTTTCAAGTTACATATTGTTAAAGATGTGTGAATATGTTGTTATTACAGGTAAATATTAGGGGTAAAAACTTAAAGAATACTGCCTATATTGGTAGCACGAGTTGCTATATTTCCCGCAATTTGCTTTGAAAAAGGTATAAATGTGTTTTTAAACATCACTCACTTGAAACATAAGAAACAGGGCTATAGGATCATATGATTTGTACCTTAACATTGATCTTCAAAGATACATTAGCCAAGTATTGCTTGCTAATCTTGAACACGTATTTCGTAAGACAACATTGAGATATCAAACCAAGATCCGTTTCACATATCCGCTTTATATCACCTTAAATACAAAAAAATTAAAATTAAAACTATAGTATTGGTTCACTAATATTAAAATAGAATGAATAAATGCATACCGTATAAGGATCCATTATTATCAGGTAAGATGACTAATAGAAGCTCCAATTCATTTCCTTTTAGCCTGTTCATTGAGACATGATAGACATGCCTTAGTGCTTTCTCAACATGCTCAGGTTTGGCTGTATAAATTGGTATCACCAGGTCTGGATTGAATTCCTGTAGAACAAATAGGGTAAAATAATCCTCTACTTATTTATGAGTGTGAGTGAAGAAAGGTTAATAATACAAGTTTGACCGCATAAAATATAAGGGAAAAACACAGAAAATTACCCTCACCATTTTATCACTTTAGCCACTTAGTGATTAAACCATAGATGTTTAGTTTATTTTGTTATTTAATAATTTAAAATGTAAAGAGACTGAAATATACCATGCCAGATTCTTGACACATTTGAGCCAATTCATTACAGAATCCACGAGCAACACTTTCTTTGACACTTGGAGAGAAGTTTATGCATGCCCACCGGCTAACACTCATCCCATTAATCACTTTCTGTAAAAGTTGTGGATATGAGAAAATGGAGGACATATAAACTTTACAAACTACTAAAATCCCTTTTTTTTTTTTAACTTTTTACAAACTTGTCACTCATTTTTTCTTTCCACTTCAACACTTAATAATACAAAGATAAAGAAATGGGCCCAACAAAAACAAATTAAATGCATACCTTGTTCATCATATTCCACTGACCAACTTGAGGCAAGCAATCCTTTTCTTTCCCAGCATCATGATATTTTAGCTGCATATAAGCATTTGTTGGGACAAAAACTGGAAGAATAAGAAACAATTTATCCAAATAAAAATCATGAATTAATTAAACAAATAAAAATCAAAATTCTATAGAGGGAAATCTTACCCAAGGAGCAGGTAGCACTCTTGCCTCTACACATGCTAACTTTTCGCTGATTCGGATACCAAATTCCTTCGCATATGGATCTTGGTTGTATGAATTTTGGTGAACTGTCTGAATTCAATAAAAAAGAATATAATCACATTTTCTAAATCTTGTTTACAATCATTTAACAAAATAATTCATATATAGAAAACGCTACCAAAGAATAGAAAAATGCTAAGAATAAAATTAGGTAGTGTTAGGGTATTCTAGAATAATTTATTCGAACAACGATGTTTGCTTCATTTGATGAGAAGGAATGAATTGAAAAACTGTAGGAAATTATTAATGACACGGATCCTTTTTCTTGAAGGAATGGTTGATTCCTCTCATTTCATTAATTTCCATTCCTTAGAACATAATGACAATTTGTAATAAAACCATTTTTTATTTATGTAACCATTAATGACAATTCATAAATTTAAAAAATAAATTTCAGTTTTATTTTTTTGAAATAACCATAAAGTCTATTTTGTATTATAATCTTATATCGTTTTAATGAAGTTTTAATACGTTTAGATTTTTAATTTTCTAAATAAGCAATTGGCTAATCATAACCAAATATTTTATAGAGTAGTAGACTGTAGATTTAAGACTATACACTTTATTTACATATACTATAAAAACATTCTTACATGCCAACCAAATATGATCATGAAATATAATGACTCATTTCTCATCCCTCAAACTTAAAAGAAAAAAAAAAGCAATGTTCTTGCAAAAGTGCAAAAAGTAAACCGCTATAGCGACTTCGGATAGATCACAGACATTTAAACTTAAAAAATATTCCAACTGGGCCCTTATTTTGCAAGATGTAGTTTTTTCTTCCTTTTGCATAGACAGTTTTCTTGAAACAAAAAGCCAAAAATAATAGTTGGAAAAGTTAACGAATAAAAAAAAAAACCTGCAATATATCATTTTCACGATCCTTGGGTCTCTGGCAGGTAACTTTCAATAAAGCTGTAATTTGTTTTTCATTTAACCTTTTCGTATATCGTTGCCCTTCAACAATTTTGCATGCCTGACCAATAAAGAATTCAAAGGTAAATTTATACTGTAGTCAAGTCAAGTAAAGTATACCAACAGAAATAGTCAAAACTTGCATGCATGAACTAATCAGATCTTGACCTCCATTGGTAAATAGTTGGCCTTCTTTTGGTTCCCTACTTGAAGGCAAGGGAGATGAGTTAGCCGAATAGTGAATCCATACATTTCTTGAAAGTATTCAACAACAGACTTCATATTTGCATCGTCATCAACTGGGAATCTGTTAAACAAAAAAAAGTTAAGTAAATTTCTTCAATAGATCTACATCCAGCATCACTTCTAGACCAAAAGGTAAAACGGTCATTTACCCTCGGTCA
The DNA here is from genome assembly GCF_052625555.1 of Lactuca saligna. Taxonomy (NCBI): domain Eukaryota; kingdom Viridiplantae; phylum Streptophyta; class Magnoliopsida; order Asterales; family Asteraceae; genus Lactuca; species Lactuca saligna. Next base: position 121,731,084 of record NC_136425.1, read on the forward strand.
TTTTATATCATTTAGCATCGAGTCTCGTTCAGACAGTTCATTCAGTCCAACAAAAGAAAGTATTTGTTCATACAACACTTGCTCCATTCACACATCATTTATCGATTTCAACACTTTATCCATACAAAACATAATGAGAAAAAAAAAAAAAAATCTTACACTAATTCTCTTGTGGGCTGCGACGTTAATCCAAACACTCGATATTTTCTTCGTACACTCCCTCTGTGAGTCACTTCAACTTTCACTCCTCTAAGAGCCTTTTTAATCTACAACACGTTTTTTTTTTTTTTTTTTTATATATATAGTATATTAAATGCAAGAACAGTGAGTCATAATTTGTTTACTACAATGAAGATTAAAGAGAAAAGGAATACCTTGACATGGTGAGAATCAGAGAGTGGTCTCGATAGCACATCTTTGCCAAGAAGCTGGGCTACGAAATCTATTACCGGGAGAGCCTCAATAAAAGCCGCTGAAGCCATATCTATACAATCAAAAAATTACAACTAACTTTCCATTTTCCAATTATACGCATAAGAAATTGATCCCAGCCTTTTTGGGGAGATTAATTTAAGTCCTAGTCAAACACTTTTGTTTTGTCATACCAATATTTAGTGACAATCCCATTTGAGTAGGTCGAATACTCTGGTAGAATCCACACCATGACTCCAGGCCTTCTCCCAGCTGCTGCGGTTTCCGAATATTAGGAGAAAAAAAGGACCTTCCCACCGGACAATACCTAGTCATACAAATGCAACAATTGATTTCATTTAAGGCGTTGTACTTTAAAAATCGATCTGGATTACATTGCAACAATTGAGTAGATTTTTCAATGTATAATACATAAATTGCTATTCCTGGCATTTACCCGAAAAATAGATCATCTTCTAAAGTCAAAACAAACCTGTTCTTACCTTTTCGTGGAAAGCTCTCTCAACACTATGTCTAGAATTTGGAGGGCTTCTTGTGAACCATCTACGCGTTTACCAGCTAGAAATTCGCCTAAATGGTGCAAATTTACATGTGCCACGAATCTAATCACCACTTTGTACTCCCTCTCTCTTCTGAAAAAATAAATTAAAGAAAAACACCTAAATGATTAATGATTAACAGCATAAAAAACTTCATGCCTCAGGAATTTGCGCACAACAATGGAAGACCTTAACTTCATTCTATATTATGTCCACTTTTCTTTACATAATTTTCTGTCAAAAAAAAAAAAAAGGTTATTCTGCCTGAGTGTGCCCACACAGCATTATGTGATCTAAATCAATATACAGTGGGCCACACCGCCCCATACCAAAAGCATCACGTGTACATAGTGGCCCACACTACTGCTGCTGCTGAGATTAAGATGTGTTTTTGTAAACCCGAAAGCAGCATTGATATGTTGATTTTCCATTATTGATATAAAAAGTAGAAATGTGTGATTCTTACTTGAGACTATTGATCCCATCCTCTTCATCCACCAGTTTGATCCTAAACTCCTTCCAGACAAATGGCAGCTCACCAGCAGTAAATAAACACTTGCGCCCATCATAAGCAGGCAACCTCGACCCCAAATCAGATTCTTTATATCGTTTCACCAACTCTCCCATAATAGCTCTGTTCAAAGCTCGTGATGTTACTTCAGGAAGTATGCTAACCTGTGTGTGTGGGTGTAATTGTAAATAATACTATTATATAATCAATCCACTTTCACAAAATACTAAGAATCTATAAGCAAAGGTTGGTCTTCGTCAGGTGGGGACGCACACGGGTGGCTTTTTTTTTTTTTTCCTTTAATAAGATCAGTGGTTAAAGTACAATCGTTTGAATTGAATTGATGATTTAAGACTCTATTATTATTTAGTAGTGGGCTCTACTTAAAACAAAGGAAAGGAAAGACTGAAATAATGTCACAAAGACCGTTTGTGTCAGCAAAGGGCCCCAAATCATATCATGATGAAGAAGAAATAGATAAAAAGCAGATGAATTATAGTTATACAGAAAGTAATCAAAGGAAACTAGCTTACATCATACTGGTTCAAGTCCTTATCTGGTAACTGTGCCATAAAATGGTTAGCCTTGACCATACAAACTGTCCCTGTTTGACCATAGCCTGGCCTAGGAGCAAAACTTAAAGACTTGCTTGAACAAGGAAAACTACTCATTTCTGATGATTCATTCAAATTCGAAGTTTTGTTACAATCAAACTCTGGTAGATCTGCCGACTTCTGGGTACATGGCCTTGAATTTGGACGCATAAAGATGCCGCTTTCTTGATCAGATGATTTCCTGCCACCTCTTCCCCTTCTTCTTCCTTTGTTTCTGTGTGGCTGATGATGCTGGGTTTCATGAGCTCCACAAGGTGGGGATCTCCCATTTTCGCTTGGAAATGTTTTCAGGTTTTTTTCAGCTTCTGGGTGCATCTGATTTTGTAAATTCGATTTGGGTTTCACCACAAGGTGTTGCTCCACTCCTTCTTTGATTTGCCTTGTGGGCATTCTTGCTTCTTTTTTGACTGTGAATCTTTTTTCTTTTTAACCTCTTATATTTCTGTTAATCATCACCTACTGAAAACCAAGAGGAAGTGTTACAAAATCTCTTTAGGAACAACAAAATTCCAAAAATGAAAATAAAATAATGGGAATCAGAAAGTGAAACCAAGAAAAAAAGATCCTCTTAGATGCTTCGTATCGAGTAGTAGTAACACTAACACCCACAAACTAGGAACTTAAGGAAAAAATCCAAGCGGAAACAGTTAGGAAAATATAATAACAACACACAGAAGAAAACAAAAACGTTTTAAAGTGATCTGGAACTTACCTAATCAAACAAATGGGTATCAGTCATCATGAACGAGGAGGATGGAGTAAAGAGCTTGAATCTTGAGACCAAGTGATGATGAAGAAGATGAATCTTATAAACACGCATGCAATTGTTTTTTGTGCTTTTTTTTATCGACTGTAAAAGGCGTTGTTGAAGAGAGCCTGGTTCCCCCACCTTTAATAGCTTTATTTTATACACTTTGAGACTCGCTTTTTCTCTCTCCTCCTAAAACCCACAAACTCTCTTTCTTCTGTTTGATTTGTGTCTGGGGTTTCTAGGAATGGTGGCACTAACCTCGGGGGATGTAGCAATGGTGGAGGTGATGGGCGTGGGACTGGGAGGAATGCATTGTTAATGCAACCCATCATTAGAATTTAAAGCAATCATGCACCAAATAAGAATAATTCGAAGTTGCAGGCACTTGTGCAGATTTCTCGACGCATGCTTTGATTACCCCATGTTTTCCCTCTCCACTTTCCATGTCGTATTCATTATCGTTTCACAAATGTTGACATAATATATTTGAAGTTTTAACAAATAATTTTACTGTTGCTTTGGATGTTATAATTGTTTATCAAATATTAACATAATATAGTTACAAGAACAAGTTAAAATATTCTACAAACTATTATTTTATCTCATTTAGTTTTTTTAGGGCCATTGAAGTTTTTATTTTGTTTTGGTTTGGCAACCGGTTATATTCCACATTTTCTAATAGTATCAAATGTTGCATGTGGTTTTTCTAAAAAACTAACTTCTTGTGTGATGTCGCGTTGTGCTGGTGTCAAACCGTTTTAGTAAGTTGAATTTTGACAATTATATTCATAAAAGTTAGGTATTATTCCATTTATTGATGACTAAACTGTACAAATGGTTCCTGTGGTTTGCTTAAAATTATCACTTTGATCCAAAAAAGTTTGGACTAGCACCACAGGTCCAAAGTTTTCATTTTGTTGCGAGTTTGGTCCGATTTTTTATGAATTTTTATAAATGATGAATTTTTATATGAATTTTTTATGAATTTTTAATTACTTCAATGTTTTCTGATTAAAAGAAAAATAAAAAAATAAAATTAAACCTTCAACCCACCCTCTCACTTTTAACATACTAACACTCTCTCTGTCTCTTTTCATTTGCTACCAGAGCACCACTGTCGGTGCCACCCATTTAGCCAGAGCACCAACATCGGTGCCATCCAATTAGCCACCACCTAACAACTCAAAACCACCGCAACTCAGATTTGGAACTCGAAGAAGGGAGGTCCGACGCCATCTTCCTCAGCAAACCCCAAATTTTCGCCGCCTTCGTTTCTCTACTTCTCCTGCGCTTCGCCGTTCCTCAGATCTGAAAGCCTTCACCAATATCGGATAGGAAAACCCTCGTATGTGAAAGCCTCCACCACCGTTTGGGAACCCTAACCCTAGTCGTCGTCAAATCTAAACCACGGCGAACGATTGATTGGAGCGACGAGTTTGAACAAATCTTCATTGTGTTTTCAGATCCGCAAGAAGGTAACACCAGACGATGATGTCGTCTTCGACAGAGTTGTTGGCGGCGCGGTAGAGATGTTGCAGATCTGGAGCTTCAGAGCTGGTTGAGGTACTGGCGGTGGAGCCACCCATCAAGTTTTTCGAAACCCTAGCTGGTTCATGTATCAAATCTTGAACAAATGCATGTATTTGGTGTTAGAAATCTCTGGATTTTGTATGCGTTTTTGTATGTTAAATTTCTGAATTTTGTCTGTCTGGAGAAGAGAGTGGTTTGATCATGAGAGAGAGAGGTATGGTGGCAGCTCCGGCACATAGAAGTGGTGGTTGTTCGCATTTTATCGGCAAGTGATGGAGGGAGGGAGGGAGAGAGAGAGAGAGAGAGGTGTTGATCGGTCGTGGTGTCGTTGACCGGAAAATCAAGGGTGGTGGCGGTGGTAACCGGTGATGCTTCTAGGGGTTGACCGGTGGCGGCGTTGCTGACCGGTGGTGGTGGTTTTACCGGTTGACGATGAAGAATAGGGAAGAAGGGGTCTAGTAGCAAGGAATAGAATAGAAGGGTGAGGCATTGAGGGTTTAATTTTCTTTTTATTATTCTTTTAATTAGAAAACATTAAAGTCACTATAAAAAATAAAAAAATGAAAAATGAAGGGCAAACTCGTCATTTAAAAAAATCAAAACAAATCGGACCAAACTCGCAACAAAATGAAAACTTTGGATCTGTAGTGTTAGTCCAAACATTTTTGGACCAATGTGGCAATTTTGAGCAAACCACAGGGACCATTTGTGCAGTTTAGTCTTTATTGATTGAATAAATATACAAGTTATGTAACATCTATGTTTTTCAGGTTTGCTTTTGGACCCTTGAGTTTTTGATTTTGTTGCAAGAAGGGTTCTCGATGTCAAGTCCATGACTTTTTGGTGTTGCTCGAGTACGCAAGGTGTATGCCATGGTACGTTGAGCGTACTAGGTCCCATGCCAGTACGTTGCACGTACTCTAGTATGTCGGGCGTACGTGGTTCAGACCAAAACCCTAATAATTAGGGTTTGTGCACTATATAAACACCGTTATGGTCCTAAAACCTTTCCCTTTACCAACCTCCATCCCAAGATTAACCCTCTTTGTGAACCCGTAGTTCATTTTAAACATTTTGAGCTTTTTGGAGTGACTGTGTGCTTCCTTGGTTGTGAAGAATGACCTTCAAGGAGTAAGCTTTGCTCTTAAGACTTTGGATCCAGCATCTCCTCTTCATTTTGCACCATTTGGAGGTATAAAGCTCCAAACTTGACTTATGTTTCTTTAGATCTTAGTTAAGCCTTATTTTTATTTTTTTTTTTTTTTTTGTCCCCAAAGTTTAGGGCTTGATTAGTCTTAAAGATATTTTAAGGCATTTGAAGTCTTCAAGGTTTCCTTTCAGGTGTTTTAAGGCATCTCAAGTCTTAAAGTTGCAAGCTTGGACCTTAATTTATGTTACAGCTAGGAATTCTAATGCTTTTGTAAACATTAACAATGACGACATTTGTCACTAAAACTTGAAAACATGCATGATGTTTATTCAATGACAACAAAATTCCATCAAACACTCTATGCAAACACTTCAAATGGTCAACAAAAGATTGGAAACGCTAAAAATCCCGGTTTATGTCCATTATGGAGTAGGATTTTCTTATTGGGCCTAATGGACCAATAAGCTTCCAATTTGACTATTTTGGGCTTAGGACCCTTAAATAGGCCCTAATTGGACCCATTTTTATGAAACTTAACATTTTGAGCCATAATGGATCCAAAATGAATTGATTTACCTTAATGGGCCTTATTGGGCCATAATTTATTCAATTAGCTTTCATGGACCATAAATCCATTCTCTTATACAAAATTGGGTCGTGAACACCCCCAAAGGGCCCAATGGGCCGAAAACCATCAAAATGGGCCTCTTTTTATTAGAACCAAGCATTAAAGGCCCATTCCATCTCTCTTTTTTCTCCCTCTCGGCTCAAATAAAAAAAAAAAAGAATAAGAAGGGTTGACTTTTATGTGCCACCTTCTTATTATACACCAAATAAACATGCATGTTCCAACATACATCCACAATTGTCACTTTAATCCTTTCTCTCCTCTCCCCTCTCTTCTTATCTTTGGTCGAGGCTACCCAAACACACACATCACCATTTCAATTTACTTCAAACTCACTCAAGAACATCTTCATCCTTTCTCCAAACTTTCGAAGATCATAAGGGCTTCAAGAAGAGTTTCATCCAAAAATCACTTCCAACTACATACTAGTGGTAAGATCTTGCAAACACGTTTTCCTTCTACACTTAATGACTCTTCTTACAACCCTAACTTCGTAATCATGCTCCCTAGAACCCATCCACGTTCGAAATCCACTCAAGGAGCTTGCTAGAACCCAAAACAACACCATCTTCTTTCATTCTTCTTCAAAAACCGTGAGCAACTAAGCAAGGTGAGTACATACCCCCTCATTTTCGGTTTTTACTTGTTTTTTGAGGGAGAATACAAGTATTATGTGATGATCTATGTGTGTTTGCATGCTATATGTGATTTCTTTAGTTTTTGGTTGTGATAATGTGTAAAATTTGTTAAATTTCGAGATCTATAGCAAAAAGGGTGAAATAATCATAAACAAGAACATAATAAACAACATACATGATAGATCTAAGAGTCCTTAAGTTTAAAAAGTGAAAAACAAAACCAAAAGAACCTTACAAGTGTCATAATTGTAAAGATAACAAAGATTGGGTATAAATTGTAAGTTGTCGGTTTTATGAGGGTTATAAGTTGGTTATTTGTATAAAAGATGATTTTTATGAAAATAACACTTTCCAAAGGGTCAAAAACATAAATTTTAGCTTAATGGGCTTAAAAGTGGGCCTAATAGGTTTTGGGCCTAAGGTTTCGAAAAAAATGAGGTTTTGATGGGCTAAATTGGAAAAACTCAACAAGCCAGATCTAAGTTGTTCGTTACAGTTAGACTCGACTAGTCTAGGGTGACAAAATTTTAATTTAATAACGGCATTCACAAGAATGCCAAGACACACAAACTAGTCATTATTAGGGAAATCTCCAGAAAAGTCCTAAAATTTTAGTCGAATCTATGAAAAAGTCCCAAACTAAATTTTGTTTATAGAAAAGCACAGAATACCTATTAAAACTTCAAAAAAAAACCTTTTTGGCCGGTTTCGCAGATTTTGCCGGTATTCTGTCCTTTTGCTCAAAATTTTGGGACTTTTCCCAAAATTACTTGATAACCAAAATATTGGGACTTTTTGAAAAATACCATGAAATTAATGGATATTTTTATTAACAAATCAATTATAAACATAAAAAATATTTTTATTATAAAAAAGGAAATACATTTGTTGTTAATTTCTAGGAAAAAATTAATGGTCTAAGTACTCCTATATTGCTTACTACCACTCAAACTCTCTACGTTCTTCCTATGCATTGTTGTGGGTATGATGGTGAGATGCACTTAGTTAGCATTCCTCTAATGTTGGTGTTCATCTTATGTTATTTAACCTAACTACCAACCAACATTCATACCTCACATGTTAACAACCATCGGCTAACATACATCTATAAAATGTGAAAAGTGAATCGTGGATGATAATTTATATGGAAACAAGTGAAGGGTGATTATCTATTTAAATTGTCATTCAAAGTTTACTTTTCATTATCGATAGATGTGTGTGATTTTATGGTTGTTACCGGGTAATGTTTTGTGGTTAGGTGGTAGTTAGGTTAAAGAACATAATGAAACATCTATATGTTCGTGTAATGATATTTTCTAATAACATGTGATCATATACCATCATGCCTAATAGCAAGTAGACACTTATTTCTTGTGTATTAATAAATATGATCAACTCTTATATTGGTCATGTCTAGCAGAGTACTTCTCACTATGACACTCACAACGATACTTAGGAAGAACATAGAGACTTTGAAGTGGTCAACAAATAATAGAGAAGTACATACTCGACCATTCTATACCTAGAAATTAGCAACAAATGTATTTCCTTTGTGTATAATTAAAAATATTTTTATGTTGATAAATGATTTGTTAATAATAATATCCATTAACTCCATAGTAATTTTCAAAAAAGTCCCGGTATTTTGGTTATCGGGTAATTTTCAGAAAAGTCCTGATATTTTGAACAAACTAACGAAAAAGGACAGAATACCGGCTAATTCTATGAAACCGGCCAAAAAGGATTTTTTTTTCGAAGTTTTAGCCAGTATTCTGTGTTTTTCTATAAACAAAAATTAGTTCGGGACTTGTTCATAAATTAGACTTAAATTTTAGGATTTTTCTGGATATTTCCCTCATTATTATGCATGGTTATAACGACTCACCATCTAAGTAATCATGGGGAATCGTATTCATTCGATTGTGACGATACAATAATACCAAAAAAAGGATCATACTATTTATGTCGGAAAACATCAGGTTTTCCTGGGGAACAACATTATTCACTTTTACTTTCCACAACTATAATACAAGAATTTATTATGAGAAACATAATGCTTTTACACGTTTGAAATCATTCACGCATATACTTATGGATCATCGCACCTATTTCGTAAATTACTGTCGTTTCAGAAAATACCGGATTTTTTGGGTTTTACAAACAATACAAACTATTTTTATATCAAAAATGCTTATGAACTCACCAACATTATATATTTTGACCGTTTTCGAAATAACTTGTATTCTCAGGTAACCGTTAGAATGAAGAATCATCAAGTGTGTTTTCAAAATTTATTTTGTGAGATGTCAGTCATCAAACCAATTATGCTATGGATATGTAATATTTAAATAGTGTACTTTATGTGAAAAATGACAGGTGTACTATGAAATGTTGGTGGTGTATGTGTTTGTTTCATGTATATTGATATTTCAATTTAAGTCACACGAACCCCCGATCGTTTCCGCCGTCTGGTTCGGGGGTGTAACAGGTTGGTATCACAGCTCTGTTTATAGTGAACTGGCATATCTAACCATACTTTGATATGCAACTATAAACCCAAAAAGTGATGGCTGGAGGAGGTGTCTGAAGAAGAACCCGAAGAAGACCCCGAGGAGGAGTCTGAAGAAGAACCGGAAGTGGATGTCGAGGACGGACCTGCCGAACCAGTAGTAGATTTGGAAGAAGAAGAAGCCGAAGGAGACCCCAAGGGGGAGCCCGAGGAAGAACCCGGTGATGACGATGACGGTGATTTGGATGTAGAGTCCGAAGTCATCAACCCCCCTTACCCGATTAGGGTGCCCGCTCATCAGATGGGCCCAACTGGCCCTACACCTCCCTGGGGCATTGTCACACCCCCAAACCAAGGATGGCGGAAACGTACGGGGGTGGAGGACTTCATGTACAGTATCACAATAATGTGTATAATAGTGCTCAAAGTAAATACAACCATCATAAATATAATTGAAAAAGTTACACCAAAGTATATGTTTACATGTTTCAAAATCAATTACATTATGATGATAAAAGTAAATTGTTGACAGTTTAACGTCCCATCCTCAAGGCGCTGAAGGTTTTCCTGTTTCACTGATTTCCTGAGAATACATGTAGTTTTGAAAAAGTGTCAACAATTAAGTTGGTGAGTTCATACGAGTTTTGTTTGAAGTAGAAACCGTTTTCCTTGTAAAATCGATATAGTTTGATTTCCAGAAAATCCAATATTTTCTTAGTTAAGTGTGAATAGAAATATTCCTATATGATGCATTAATGAACCCTAGAATGACCCGTAGAGTTCCTCTATAATCGTCCAGTGTATATAAGTTATATAAGGTTTAAATTAGATAAAACGTTGAATATAGTGGGTCTGCCTTAGGTCCACAACCCAACGAGGAACAGGAGATGAGGCAGACCCCACCAATTCTAAGCCAATCGAGACTAAATTCTTATATGACTCAAACATATACGCTCAGCGATTATAGTTGAAGTCTAACAATTCTAGATGAAATATAGTTTTAATATCATAATAACTATCTTAAGTGAACCTGGTACTTTGTATCAGTACCCCCTTTTATATAAAGACCCGACACTTTGTATTTGTACCCCTTTTTGTATAAAAACCCGATACTTTGTATTTGTACCCCTTTTTGTGTATAAACCCGACACTTTGTATTTGTACCCCTTTTTGTATAAAAACCGGCACTTTGTATTTGTACCCCTTTTTGTATATAAACCCAACACTTTGTATTTGTACCCCTTTTGTATAAAAACCCGGTACTTTGTATTTGTACCCCCTTTTATATATAAACCCGACACTTTGTATTTGTACCCTTTCTTTTTGTACGAGTGTGTTATGTAAATGATCATAAACTATACCTATTATAGTTTATTAAAATGTTTGAAATGTATATGTACCCTAACTATACCTATTATAGTTTAGTATTTTCTTTGTGGTGTTTAAGAATCTCATTTTATGTAAGTCAAATGTATTGTACAATGTAGCTATGTTTAACTTGCTTTGTTTTGTACTAATGATTATGATGGAGGATTCTTATAAATTCAGTAAGTAATTTCCTATTATATAAATATATCATAACAAGAAATACATGTAATATATGAAGTCATCAAAGACTTAACACTTTGCTCAACATGTTACAAAGTGTTTTGATAGTTAGAAGTTGTTAACTAATTTCTTAACCTTTCTGCACTGTTTTAGAAAAATCATACGAAGTCGAAAACTAGATCCGTAAATTTTGAGAGTTCCTAAAATGAGTCTAGTTTACTCATAATTTTTATCATGATTTTTGGAAGCCTTTAACTTGTATTAAAGTGCTCATATTCACAGACTGGTCCGGATTTGTGTTTGAAAAGACAGGCTGTTTTGTAAAAATCACCATAAATTGTAGAAAAATCGTGTGGAGATGTGCAAGTAGTCATTTTAAAGCTAAGAAGTGTAACTACTTGCACCTAAAACAGTTTTGAAAACTAAAATGTTTAAGTTGTCCAAAACAATCTGTGAATGGAGTTGAACTTTTCTGATGAAGGCTGTTAGAAAAGTTTAGTTATGTTCTTGGTGTTTTAACTTGTATTCCCCCCCCCCCCCTAAAAACTTGAGAAAACATGAAAATGTAGGGGTATGAACTCACCTTATGTGATTTCAATAGATAAGTGTTGAAGAAGAGAAGTGTTCAACACAAGAACACTTGAAGAATCACTTGAAGATTCGAAGCTCTAACACAAATATGATGGAGTTTGTGTAAGATATCCATGATTTGAGTAGAAAGAAGTGAGATATTCATAAGGAGAATGAATTATGCTTACCAAATGTGGAGGAAAACCCAAGATCAGCCCTTGAATCTCGAATTTCTAGAGAGAGGAAGTGAGAGAGGAAAGAGTTTGATCTTCTTGGTGAAATGAGAGAAAATGGGAGAAGTGAGGAGAGAGGATGAATGTTCAGCTCTCAAAACATGGGGAAAGGGTGATAATTGAGTGGAAAGGACATTGATGTGACCTAGTTAAGGTGGAAAGGTGTGGCTGGTCATAGAGTGGATGTGGGAGTGGTTGCTTATGTCATAAGGTAAAGCAAAGTCAACACTCCACCTCTTTGTACTTTACCCACTAGCTTTTATTATTTAAATAAAGATTTTCATGAAAATATGATTAAATTGTGAATATTTAGGCTTCATTATGTTAAAATATGATTTTGGGTGAAAATCCCACGTTAAAATAATTAAAAACAGGCTTAAAACGTAAAACTAGTAAAAAATTAGGAAGAAAAGCATTCCCAGCGAGACCTCTCGGTCCTAGGCCGAGGTTCGGTCCCTAGGCCGAGGTTCGGTCCTTGCTATGGCCGAATCCAAAATGAAGCGAAACAGAGGGAAGTGAAGGGAGGGCTCGGGTCCGCATGCCAGGCTCGGTCCGAAGGTAAGAGGCGAAGATGGTCAGACCCGAAATGAGCCGAATGAACAGTGGCTTCGGGTTCGGTCCTCCCCCCCCCCTGTGCGAGGTTCGGCCCTGAGAGGACCTCTCGGGTTCGGTTCCTCCTGGAGCCTTCGGGTTCGGGTCTTCTTGGTCTCGGTCCCTAAGAGGACTTTCGGGTCCTAATAGGTTTCGCCCCTAATAAGAGGGTTTCGGGTCCTTAAGCCTACTTTTCTCGTTTTTACCCCGTTTCAAGCCGTTTTTGACCTGGTCCCAAATGACTCCAAAAAGTTACAGAAACTTTTGAGAGAGATCTGTGAGAGATTTCACATACTTGGAGAGATTTCTCATACAAAGAGATATTTGGGAGAGATTTCACATACTTGGAGAGATTTCTAAATAGAGAGAGATAGAGTGAAAACGATTGAAAGAGGTTTCATTTATGACCTTTTTTTGAGTGTCTGGCTTTGCAATGCAGGGTCCGTAAACCCCGTTAAGCCTTGTTTAAGGATCTTACACACTCTCGATGAGTATGCAACATTGTTTTATCGGTTTGGCTCGTCACTTACCATAGATTTGGGTTAAGGAGATCTAGATGTACGTACTTTTCGATTTATGATCTCTCATGAAAATAGCGAGTTGTTTAGTAAATACATAACGTAAGCCCTAGTACACAAGGGTTAGTTGAGTTGACCGGTTTGACTTGTTGACTTTATTTGACTTTGAATTGACCAGAATTTGACGGTTGTCACATCATCCCCCCGTTAGAGGGAATTTCGTCCCGAAATTAGCACTTCGAATGGGGATCCAAGAATTCAGAGGAAAGATGGGGGAAACTTTTCGCAGTACAAGAAATTGATTATGGTGAGGAATAACTCGCCCGATGTCACATGACGATCTTGGAATTTCTTATTGTTTATGCTCTCAGTCTAATCCTTGGCATTACTACTATGCATGCTTTAATTGATGCTAGATTTAACATATAAAGAAATTTAGAATTTAAATGTCGATGTTAGAAACACGTACTGATATTTGCGTGCAGTTCCGGGGTGGTTTCTCCTTCGGTGATCGCAAGCACCCTTCCACCACCACTGGTACCTCTTGTTCTTGGGCAGTCCCTTTTAAAGTGTCCAGTTTCTCCACACTTGTAACAGGCTTGGCTTACTCCAAAGCCAGGGACCTGGTTGATGGGTCGTGCTGGTGCCTTACAGAAACAAACAATGTGCCCCTCTCTGTCGCAGTTTTTGCAATGCATCTTTCGGAAAGCCCTAGTGTGATGGAAGTTACACTTGTTGCATTTCGGAAGGGTTTCGACGTATGGTTTCATGGGAGTTGGCGTGGTGAGGGTTGTGGCAGCATGAACAACAAAGATTTGTTGCTTCATAGCGAGGCCCTGGGCTGATTGGTCCTTATTGTTGTCCCAAAACTTTCTTTCGTTGTTCCCTCCTCTTGCTTGGGTAAGGGTGGTTGTCATATTGTCATGGTTGGCATGATGGTCGATGAGTTGTTGTGCCAACTCCTTGGTGCTGTTGAAGGTAGTTGGTCTTGAGGCCAGCACGCTATCTTGAATTTCGGGGGACAATCCCCAGAGGTATCGCTCCAACTTTTTGTCTTTCGGGGTGACCATAGCGGGACAAAGGAGTGCTAGATCACAAAATCGGTTGGTGTAAGTTGTAAGGTCGGAGCCTACCATCTGAGATTCCACAGTTCTTGCTCCAGCTTTTGCACTTTGCCTCTTGAGCAATATTCTTTCAGCATCATCTTCTTTAAGTCCTCCCAACTTAACGAGTTAGCCACTGCAAGCATAAGCGACTTAACTCTGCCGTTCCACCAAGTGAGAGCTCTTCCGATGAAGGTGAATGCCGCGTACTTGACTTTGCTCACTTTGGGGCAAGCACAAATCTCAAAGATTGCTTCGGTTCTCTCGAACCATTGAATTAGTGCGAGGACGCCCCCACTTCCATCGAAAGAATCGGGTTTGCCATTTATGAAGTCCTTGTAAGTGCATTCCTTTGTGCATCCTGTACTATCCCCGTGGTTAGAGTTTGTGGCTCCAGATCCAGCACCACCAGTGCTATTTGTACCAATTTGTGACATTGCAGCTACCACGGCTGCTGTTACTACAACTTGGAACATTGTGGGATCAAACTGAGGAGGTGGCGTTGGAGGTGGTGGCGCTGTGCTGCTGGAAGGTCTAGGTCTTTTCCTTGGTGGCATAGTTCTGTCATGAGTTTGCAAAAAAATAATCAGATGGTAAGTTTCTACTAGCAAAGACAAGTCAGTTGTTATAGAATTAGATTTTTCTGCATTATTCTCCGATTTAAGAATGCCTTATATGTAATTCATAAAGGAAGTCCATATGAATGAACTTCATGAGTTCAGTAGGTTTTGTATCCAAGTGAAGTCTTATACTTGACCCAAGCTAGGTCCTTATTATGACCAATTGAAGTATGTTCTTGAAGGTTTGACCTACATCCCTATGATGCAGTCTTATATCAAAGTAGGAGTAATTTCGGAGAATGATCTTATGATGTTTGTCGTTTCAAAATCGGGTTCCATTGGTTGGTGAATAACATGATCCAACCTTGGAAAGAAATTGGGAACGATCCCGGAGCTAAATTACTCTAGTCCAACAACTTGACTAAAATAGGTTTCAGATAGACTCATAAGGAAGTATTCGAACAAAGAGTGTCACATAACAAACAGAAAGAAAGAAAATGATTTTCTACAGACCTAATTTATCGGAATTTACCAGTTGCCCCATCAATACCGGAATTAAGGATAGAATCCGCACATGGAGGAAAAGTTAAACCACGGTTCCAGATACGGGTTCATTTAATGTGACGAGTAGATTCCCATATATATCTCCCTGCTCAACTGTAACAACCCGAAATTTCGTGCCATCTCTTGCAACTCTTTCGTAGTTCAATTCAAGCAAACAATCATCGTTTCCAAATTCGATTCCGATTTTTCCAGTTTAATTAAGTCATTAACTTGTACGTATCTAAAATGACTTAATGGGTGTCTTAATACATTTAGAAATCATTTTAACGCCCCATATTAGTGATCGGAACATTTCTAGAATTTACCATATCGGGTTACGGCAACCTAATCGGGTACGACCAAAAGCCTCGCCTAACGCCGGTATCGGGTAGAATTCCACCGTGTCCAAAACTTAGACACTATATAAAGTGTTCTAAGCCTTCATTTGAAGCATTCTTCCATAAGCACTTCCAATCTCTCTCCTCATCCATAATCAAAGGTCCAAAAACAAATATTTAAGACTCCAAATCAAAGAGGTAACATCCCTAACTTGTTATCTAACCTCTTTAGCCTTCAAATTGATGTTTAAATTGAGTTTTAGGACCTAGAACATGTGTTTACGGCCAAGGATCAAGATTGGGCCGTAAACACTTAAAAATGGGGGGTTTTAAGCCAATTAACCCTTCCAAATCATAGTTGGGACTTAGATATGACCTTGAGGCTTGCAAATATGGACTTGGAACACATTAAACATGAATTTTGAGGGACAAAAGAGAGTTTACGGCCAAGGCTTATTCTTGGGCTGTAAACTCGTCAAACATGGGGATTTAACTCCTTAAAATATGTCAAAATGCCTTGTAACTTAACCAACAACCTTGTGGTAAATCCTAGATCCATCTAAAACTAGTTTGGGGACCTTAAACACATCAAACACCCTACATATAAGAGTTTACGGGCTAGACACATATCCTTTGGCCGTAAACTCATAAATCTATGTCAAATGATGCCCCTAATTCACCCTAAAGGCTTGGATAAATTTCTAGAATCACATGTGATTGTTTTAAGTCTAAAAAATTAATTATTCAAGAACATAGGAGAGTTTATGGCCATAGAACATGCTTCTGGGCCGTAAACTCCTAAAAGTATGTTATATTGTGCCCAAAATTGATAACAAGGCTTGGAAAATTAACTAGAATCACATGTGATTGTCCCTTATACCTCAAATCAATTATCCTTGACCATAGTAGAGTTTACGGCCGTAAACTCCAAGTTTAGGGCCGTAAACTCCCTTCTAAGTGGTATAATTTCATTTAATCCATTCCAAGGCATTTTAGAAAGTCATTCCAACAAATCCCATGTCCAAACAAGCCATTAAACACTCAAAATCACACCAACATGAGTTTACGGCCGTAAACTCATGTATGTGTGTGTTATGTGGCTGTAAAATCCCTTAAATGTTTAATCTTGGGGAGTAAACTCAAATCCCAAGTCCCTAGTGCCATTACATGTCCGAAGATGTCACCCGGGTGACTCCAAACGCTCGTTTTGAGGTGTTTAACCTCGTTGGAGTGTAATGTTCCATATA
This sequence comes from Lactuca saligna, assembly GCF_052625555.1. Classification (NCBI taxonomy): domain Eukaryota; kingdom Viridiplantae; phylum Streptophyta; class Magnoliopsida; order Asterales; family Asteraceae; genus Lactuca; species Lactuca saligna. The sequence continues at coordinate 121,747,637 of NC_136425.1, forward strand.
ATTAGTGATTGTAAATATAATTAGATATATATGGACATTATTACATTTTACATAGGGACATCGCTAGTAATCAAACCCCGAACCAACGTCTAGTGTCCGACACCGGCGCATTCCCGAGTCTGGTGAGTTCATACCCCTACCCTTTGTCACTGTTTTCACTGTTTTCAGGGGGGGAACACAAGCTAAGTACAAGGGATTACTTGTACTCAAAACATGTTTTCATATGTGTATTTCACATTTTATATGCTTTTAACACTGGTTATTACAACTGATAACCATTTGAACATACAGATCACGTAACATATATTTGTGAAATGGGTTTTAAACTGTTATGTTTTACATATATATTTCACAAATGGATTTCTATATATTATCAGTTAAAAGCATGACATTAGAACATTTGAACATAATACCTGTACACTGTTCTGTCCTCGGTAACACTCTACATATATACGCGAGTGGAGGACTATCATATTATTACTAGTAAATTTGTTAATCCTGTATGATTGGAGACACGTCCTCGACGAACACTCCACAGAGATACGCGAGTGGAGGACTACACCCGTAACCAGAATCTCTGGGATTTAGAGAGCGTGACTTGAGTGTATAGATCTATACGGGGCTGACTACCCCACACCTGGCTGCTAGCTACAGCCGAACCGAATTGGTTCAAGGGTGACGAAAGTCATAAGTATGTGGACTACTTATTGCCACAGGTTTAGTCCATTGTATGGTTATGGAACTCGCAATTAGGATAACAGAGATTTACTTATGGTAATAATGAACAACCTTATACGATTCACAAGATAACCAGTTCTCTAGCATACATCTTTCACATTGGAAACCAACATTCAGGAAAGTATGGGACTTTCCTGGGGAAACATTGAACATAACTACGTATTCGGAAAACATCTTTTACATATAGTAACTAACATTCAGGAAAGTATGGGACTTTCCTGGGAAACCTTGTACACAACCAGATCTAACAAGAATACATCATTTACATATGGTAACCAACATTCAGTAAAGTACGGGACTTTCCTGGGGAAAACACTGCAATACCAAAAAGGGTAACAAATCAGATAACCTTACTTTACATCTTTTACAATTGATAACATACAAATCAGGAAAGTATGGGACTTTCCTGGGAATACATTGGTACATAACCAGAACAGTATGTCAATCCAGATAACTTAACTATACATCTTTACAAGAGAAAACATGTTTTTCAATGTACAATTCTACTTTACATGTTGACAAACAATAACAAACCTTTATTAAGAAAATATGGGATTTTCTTGGTGTGTATAACATTTTAGAAACATAAAGGAAACTTGAACATTTTCACAAACATAAAACCGCTTATGAACTCACCAGCGTTATGCTGATTTTCAAATCGCTTGTGTTCTCAGGTCAGCATTCGAACAGGTACCCGAAGATCCTTTTTGCTTGAAGGCGGAGTACTCAGAAGACCCGTTTAATTTTGTTCATATTTATATGATATGTATCACAACTGTACAAATTTTACTTTTGAAACAACTGTAAAACTTTTCCTATGTAATGTAATGGTTGTTTTACTTTACTTACTATGTGCATTGGATTTGATATTCAACGTGGAGTCAACCCCGGAAATGTTTCCGCCTTCGGTTTCGGGGTGTGATAGATTGGTATCAGAGCCCTTGTTTATAGTGAATAAAGTATACCAAACCTTACATGGTATAAAACTATAAAAACTAAAGGGCCTAAGTGCTCTGAATTAAAAGTATCTTCAAGCTACAAGTATTTTCAAAAGTATAAAAGTATACCCAATCGTCGCGATCCGTAACCACAAGTAGAACAGAACATAAGTAATTGGGTGTTGTGTGCTACGGTTAAACCTGGGCAGTTATGTAGTCGTGTCTAGGGTCAATATAGCCTGGCCAACTATATTCATTCGAGACACGGCTAACATGTGCTTGGGAGTGACTGTGGTGTGCGGCATGCCTAAAACTTACCATAATATCCCAAACATCGAACCAGTGTCATGATCAAATCAAGAAATACTATGGGAGTATTTCTCGATCCAATCCTCTGTAGAAATCTTTATTTGAGAGGTGTTCTGTGATCATTCTTAGCGATAAATTATCTGTTTTGATAACTCTTTCCTGCTTTCTCGCTTATTCGGAGCATATAACTGCCATATCTATCGATTCAATGTAGAGGACTTACCATCCTCTCTCTTTCTTGATCTTATTAGATCAAGATGCCTCCCAGAAAGAGACCCAGCTCAAAGAACAACAACAATCCTTCTTCGCCACCACCTCCTCCCCAATTTGACCTTGCATCACTCCGGACGGTCCTGACTGCTGCAATGGTGGTAGCCATGTCACAAATGAACCATGGTGGTTCAGGAAGTGGTCCCCAACCCCAGAACCCTGAAGTTAGCCAGGGACACCAAAAAGGGGGTTCCTATAAGGATTTCATGAATGCAAAACCAACATCCTTCAATGGCGCTGGAGGTGTCATTTCTTTATCCCGATGGTTTGAGAAAATCGAGTCCATCTTTGAAATCTGTGCTTGTGCGGAGTCCGATAAAGTTAAATTCGCAGCTTGTACTTTCATCGATAAGGCCTTGACTTGGTGGAATGGCCGAGTCAAATCTATGACCTTACCCCTAGCCAATGCCATGGGCTGGGAAGCCATGAAAGAACTCCTCACTGCCGAGTACTGCCTCCGTGGTGAAATGCAGAAACTAGAGCACGAGCTCTGGAACCTGAAGATGAAAGGTTCCGACATTGCTGCATACACTTCCCGATTCGATGATCTCGCACTTCTCTGTTAGGGATTAGTCACTCCTGAAAACAAAAAGATCGAAAGGTTCATTTTGGGGTTATCCCAACCAACAAAGAGTCATGTTTTAGCTGCTCGTCCGGATACCTATGATAGTGCCAAGACTTTAGCTCAAACCCTGATTGATCACAGCGATGATGTTAAGGAAATCACTACCACTTCTGAGCCGACTCAAAGGAGTGGCGAAAAGAGAAAGTTCTGGAAAAAGAAGAAGGGTCAATCTTCTCAAGGATCTTCCAAGAAACAACAGACTGTAGCAGTCCATGCTGCTACTACCCATGTTGCTGCTGCTTATGTTGTGGGATCCACAGCTTCAACTCCTACCAGTAAATATGTTGGTAATCTTCCACTGTGTGACAAGTGCAAATACCATCACAATCCTGGTCCCTGCCGAGAACTATCCTGTACCAACTGTGGTAAGAAAGGGCACACAGTTCGATTCTGCAAAACTCCTACCCATTCAGCCAACCAATCATCTGGAGAAGGTGTTAGTCAAGCCTGCTACAACTGTGGAGAAGTTGGGCACTTTAAAAGGAACTGTCCCAAGAAGTCAACTGCTGATAACACCGGAAGGGTTTTAACCATGGGACGGGAGGAAGCAGTCGCTGATCCCACTGTTGTTTCGGGTACGTTCCTTCTCGACAACTCATATGCTAGTATTCTTTTCGATTCGGGTGCTGAAAGGAGTTTTGTTAGTCATGCATTCAAACATAACCTAAAACATAATCCTCAACCACTAACTGAAACGTTTACCATCGAGATGGCTAACGGTGAGAAAGAAAGCGCTAACGATGTATTCATAGGTTGTACGCTTACCCTAAATGATCACTCATTTCCTATAGATCTCATGCCCGTTTCCATTAAGAGCTTTGATGTTATCATTGGCATGGATTGGGTGAGTCCCAATCATGCTGATATCCTTTGTTACGAAAAAGTCGTCCGTCTCAACCTTCCCTTGGATCAAACTCTCGTAATCTATGGCGATAAACCTAGTACCAATCTTCGTATCATTTCCTGCATTAAAGCTCGAAAGCTCCTATGAAAGGAGTACATTGCATTCTTAGCCCATGTGATCAACGAGAAATAGGAAGTTAAAGACCTCGCAAGCATCCTCTCGAGTGTCAGGTCGAGTTCCGTATTGACCTAATTCCTGGAGCTACCCCCGTAGCAAAGTCTCTGTATCGCTTAGCTCCAGCAGAAATGATGGAGTTATCTAGTCAACTCAATGAGTTGCTCAGTAAAGGATTCATTAGACCGATTTCCTCACCCTGGGGAGCTCCAGTACTATTTGTCAAGAAGAAAGATGGATCCTTTCGGATGTGTATCGACTACCGTGAGCTGAACAAGTTGACCGTTAAGAACCGATATTCTCTTCCGCAAATAGATGAACACTTCGATCAACTCCAGGGAGCCAGGTACTTCTCAAAGATAGACCTTCGGTCAGGGTACCGTCAGTTACGAGTTCAGGAGAATGATGTTTCCAAAACAGCTTTTAGGACTCGGTATAGACACTACGAGTTCGTAGTGATGCCCTTCGGTCTAACCAATGCACCAGCTGTGTTCATGGATCTGATGAACCGGGTGTGCCGTCCCTTCTTAGACAAGTTCGTCATCGTGTTCATTGACGACATCCTCGTCTAATCCCGAAGCAAAGAAGACCACAATCAACACTTGAGGCTAGTGTTGGAGACCCTTAGATCCGAAAAGCTATACGCTAAATTCTCCAAGTGTGAATTCTGGATACGAAAGGTAACTTTCCTCGGTCACGTGGTAAGCGAGGAGGGAATTCATGTGGATCCTTCCAAGATTAAAGCGATAGAGAATTGGTCGGCACCGAAGACACCTACAGAAATTCGTCAATTCTTGGGTCTCGCCGGCTACTATCGGAGATTCATTCAGAATTTTTCCAAAGTCGCCAAACCTTTAACCACTCTAACACAGAAAGGTGTACCCTTTTGCTGGAGTGATAAACAAGAAACTGCATTCCAAACGTTGAAGAGAGCCCTATGCAGCGCGCCTGTTCTATCCCTGCCCGAAGGGACAGAGGACTTCGTTGTCTATTGCGATGCGTCTAATCAAGGTTTAGGTTGTGTGCTTATGCAAAGAGGAAAGGTGATTGCTTATGCCTCAAGACAATTGAAAGCACACGAGGTCAACTATACCACACATGACTTAGAACTAGGAGCCGTAGTCTTTGCATTGAAGATTTGGAGACATTATCTCTATGGAACCAAGTGCACGATCTTCACTGATCACAAGAGCATGCATCACATCTTTGACTAGAAAGACTTGAACATGAGGCAACGACGATGGGTTTCTACTCAGTGATTATGAGTGTGAAATCCGTTACCACCCCGGCAAGGCCAATGTGGTAGCAGATGCCCTTAGCCGAAAAGAAAGTGCAGGCCACAAAGTGAAGAACCAGACGATGACTATCCATTCCAACTTACCCATGCAAATCCGAAAAGCCCAGTTAGAAGCACTCAAACCTGAGAACGTGATGAACGAAACCTTGAGAGGAATGGAAAAGAAACTTGATATCAGAGGTGACGGAGTCTATTGGTTCATGGATCGGATCTGGATTCCAAAATCCGGAGGATTCAGGGAGATTGTCATGGAGGAGGCACATAAAACCAAATACTCCATTCACCCAGGTTTGGAGAAGATGTACCTGGATCTCAAGAAGCAATACTGGTGGCCAAACATGAAAGCTGAGATAGCTACATTCGTGGGCAAGTGTCTGACTTGCGCCAAAGTCAAAGTTGAACACCAGAAACCCTCGGGTCTGCTCCAACAGCCTGAGATCCCCGAATGGAAATGGGAGATGATTACCGTGGATTTCATCACCAAACTGCCCAAGTGTTCTATTGGGTACGATACCATTTGGGTAATTGTCGATCGTTTGAGAAAATCCGCTCACTTCATTCCGATCAAAGAATCGTACAAGATGGAAAGACTCGCGCGAATCTACATCCAGGAGGTAGTTCGACTGCACGGTGTACCTTTATCTATTATCTCTTATCGAGATAGCAGGTTTACCTCTAGATTCTGGCAGTCCCTTCAGAAAGCCCTTGGAACCAAACTAGATATGAGCACGGCATATCATCCTCAGACCGATGGACAGAGTGAGAGAACGATCCAAACCCTAGAGGACATGCTTAGAGCATGTGTCATTGACTTTGGAAAGTCATGGGACACACATCTATCCTTGATCGAATTCTCATACAACAACAATTACCACACCAGCATTAGGGCTGCTCCGTTTAAAGCCCTATACGGTCATAAGTGCAGATCCCTTCTGTGCTGGGCCGAGGTGGGGGATACACAGTTAGCCAGGAGTCGAGTCCCCGATAGTGCTCTCACAAGTCCGGAAATCATCCGCGAAACCGCCGAAAGATCATTCAAATCCGTAACCAATTGAAAGCTTCACGTGATCGCCAAAAGAGTTACGCTGATAATCGTTGGAAACCACTGGAATTCCAGGTTGGAGACCGTGTCCTGTTGAAAGTCTCGCCCTGGAAAGGGACTGTACGCTTTGGTAAGCGTGAGAAACTTAACCCTAGATACATTGGACCCTTCGAGATCCTCTCCAGGATCGGTCCAGTTGCCTATAAACTTCATTTACCTCACGAACTCAATAACATTCATCCTGTCTTCCATGTTTCAAATCTCAAAAAGTGCCTATCCGATGAAACCCTAATGATTCCCATAGACGAGATTGAGATCAATGAAAACCTCAACTTTGTGGAGGAGCTGATCGAAATCATGGATCGAGAAGTCAAACGTACAAAGCAAAGTCGCATCCCATTAGTGAAGGTTCGCTGGAATGCCAAGCGGGGACCGGAATTCACTTGGGAGCGCGAAGATTCAATGAAACAGAAGTATCCACAACTCTTTCCAGATCCATGATTTGTATCTTGTCTTGTGTTTTAAACTTTGAATTTCGGGACGAAATTCCCTTTAACAGGGGGCCGGGGGGGGGGGGGATAATGTAACAACCCGAAATTTCGTGCCATCTCTTGCAACTCTTTCGTAGTTCAATTCAAGCAAACAATCATCGTTTCCAAATTCGATTCCGATTTTTCCAGTTTAATTAAGTCATTAACTTTTACGTATCTAAAATGACTTAATGGGTGTCTTAATACATTTAGAAATCATTTTAACGCCCCATATTAGTGATCGGAACATTTCTAGAATTTACCATATCGGGTTACGACAACTTAATCGGGTACGACCAAAAGCCTTGCCTAACGCCGATATCGGGTAGAATTCCACCGTGTCCAAAACTTAGACACTATATAAAGTGTTCTAAGCCTTCATTTGAAGCTTTTGGCCATTCTTCCATAAACACTTCCAACCTCTCTCCTCATCCATAATCAATGGTCCAAAAACAAAGATTTAAGACTCCAAATCAAAGAGGTAACATTCCTAACTTGTTATCTAACCTCTTTAGCCTTCAAATTGATGTTTAAATTGAGTTTTAGGACCTAGAACATGTGTTTACAGCCAAGGATCAAGCTTGGGCCGTAAACACTTAAAAATGGGGTTTTTAAGCCAATTAACCCTTCCAAATCATAGTTGGGACTTAGATATGACCTTGAGGCTTGCAAATCTGGACTTGGAACACATTAAACATGAATTTTGAGGGACAAAAGAGAGTTTACAGCCAAGGCTTGTTCTTGGGCCGTAAACTCCTCAAACATGGGGATTTAACTCCTTAAAACATGTCAAAATGCCTTGTAACTTAACCAACAACCTTGTGGTAAATCCTAGATCCATCTAAAACTAGTTTGGGGACCTTAAACACATCAAACACCCTATGTATAAGAGTTTACGGCCTAGAAACATATCCTTTGGCCGTAAACTCATAAATCTATGTCAAATGATGCCCCTAATTCACCCCAAAAGCTTGGATAAATTTCTAGAATCACATGTGATTGTTTTAAGTGTCAAAAATTAATTATTCAAGAATATAGGAGAGTTTACGGCCATAGAACATGCTTCTGGGCTGTAAACTCCTAAAAGTATGTTATATGGTGCCCAAAATTGATAACAAGGCTTGGAAAATTAACTAGAATCACATGTGATTGTCCCTTATACCTCAAATCAATTATCCTTGACCATAGTAGAGTTTACGGCCGTAAACTCCAAGTTTAGGGCCGTAAACTCCCTTCTAAGTGGTATAATTTCATTTAATCCATTCCAAGGCATTTTAGAAAGTCATTCCAACAAATTCCATGTCCAAACAAGCCATTAAACACTCAAAATCACACCAACATGAGTTTACGGCCGTAAACTCATGTATGTGTGTGTTATGTGGCTGTAAACTCCCTTAAATGTTTACTCTTGGGGAGTAAACTCAAATCCCAAGTCCCTAGAGCCATTACACGTCCGAAGATGTCACCCGGGTCACTCCAAACGCTCGTTTTGAGGTGTTTAACCTCGTTGGAGTGTAATGTTCCATATAATTAGTGATTGTAAATCTAATTAGATATATATTGTAACGTCATAAAATTTCCAACCAAAAATTTTCATTTTTACAACCATCAAAACATGAGTAATAAGTTTAGATTCCAAGGTATCAATGTAGTCACAACCGATTACATAACAAAAGATAACAAAATAGTTTCCTCGAGTGTGTGTACGGTCACGCTGGCGCCTTCCCACGATCCTCACTAGTACTTGAAACACATAATGCAACAACTGTAAGCATTAAGCTTAGTGAGTTCCCAAAATACAACATACGCACATACGCCTTTCCAGGCCTTGACCTTCCGGTCCATGTGTCTCAGGGGACTTCCGTCCCGACTGGGTAAACCTTCCGATCCTACCCACGTCAACCCTTACAGTCCATATGACCACGCCTTCCGGCCCATAACATGTTGCCTTCCGGCCCAAATCAAACATATCATACATGACACATATAACAAATAACTTAACACACATAAGGCATATATTTCATATCTTATTCGACCTTCCGGTCACACAATCAAAACCCTTCCGGGTACAGTATAGTGAGAAGACTCACCTCGAATGCCTCGCTAGGTCGCTAATCGTGAATCCTGAAATCACTCGGACTCGAACCCTCGAGCTGCAATCCTCCTATGATATTATAAATCTATAATTATTACTTGTACCACAAAGGTGGGCCATCCTTATCAAGTCAGCACAGGTTGACTTGGTCAAACGTCTTTAATCAATTTGGACCGGACTCGGCGAGTGCACACTAGTGACTCGGCGAGTCTACGCATTTTAATCAACTATCAGGGTTATTCCCCTTTGACTCGTCGAGTACTCCCCCGACTCGACGAGTCCCCCCTGGGCCTGAATCACAGGGCCACCGTGACTCAACTCGCCGAGTCGAAGGTCAACTCGGCGAGTCCCAACCTGACTCGGTCCACCTGTCAAAACCTTTCCAACTCTCTGCGACTCACTGAGTCGCCCACAACTCGGTCCGGACTACGCACAGGATGGTCTCAAGGACAATATTCAAGCGACTCGTCGAGTCTGTTCTTCAGACTCGGCGAGTCCATGCCATGCACCAACTAAAACTGGTTTTTGCGGTCAGATCCGTTCCATACATACATAGATCTGGCCTTCCCAAGCTTATTTGTCACGTAAAGTCTCAGTCTTGGTTGCCATGCAATGCATACAAGGCTTATTTTGAAGAAACAACCACTAATATAGCAAGTTTAGCTTCTAACTCAAAAGAATGGACATAAAGCTTGTCATAAGGGGTCTCCTGGACCTGCTAAAGTCCAGATCTAGGTTCCATATCTCCATGGGACCTCTCATACTTCTTATTCAAGCCAAGAAATGCAAGAAGAAACCCTAGATTTGGCACATCAACACAAAACACGAAGTTTGGCTCTGAAAATTACCTCAAGAAGACTCCCTTGATGAAATAGCAACAGATCTAAGCTCCCCAACACTTCAAGCTTGCTCCTCTCCCTCCTTTCCTTGCAATATCACACAAAATGATGAATAAATGGCCTTCAAACACACTCACAAGGGCTTACAGACGTATGGAGGCTCTTAGGGTTCAAGGTGGCCGCAAATGAGGGCCATAAGGTCCTTTAAATAGGGCTTAGGACTGGGAAATTAGGGTTTCATTAAATAGCGCGGACTCGCCAAGTCCATCCCTTGGACACGCCGAGTCCGAACGCGAACCCCCGCTCAAAACCGCGACCCGACTCGGCGAGTTTGACCACCAACTCGCCGAGTCCCCTCACAGAATATCAAAAATATATGAAATGAAGATACCTGGGGATCCGGGCTGTTACATATATGGACATTATTACATTTTACATAGGGACATCGCGAGTAATCAAACCCCGAACCAACGTCTAGTGTCCGACACCGTCGCATTCCCGAGTCTGGTGAGTTCATACCCCTACCCTTTTTCACTGTTTTCACTGTTTTCAGGGGGGGGAACACAAGCTAAGTACAAGGGATTACTTGTACTCAAAACATGTTTTCATATGTGTGTTTCACATTGTATATGCTTTTAACACTAGTTATTACAACTGATAACCGTTTGAACATAAAGATCACGTAACATATATTTGTGAAATGGGTTTTAAACTGTTATGTTTTACATATATTTCACAAATGGCTTTCTATATATTATCAGTTAAAAGCATGACATTAGAACATTTGAACATAATACCTGTACACTGTTCTGTCCTCGGTAACACTCTACATATATACGCGAGTGGAGGACTATCATATGATTACTAGTAAATTTGTTAAACCTGTATGATTGGAGACACGTCCTCGATGAACACTCCACAGAGATACGCGAGTGGAGGACTACACCCGTAACCAGAATCTCTGGGATTTAGAGAGCGTGACTTGAGTGTATAGATCTATACGGGGCTGACTACCCACACCTGGCTGCTAGCTACAGCCGAACCGAATTGGTTCAAGGGTGACGAAAGTCATAAGTATGTGGACTACTTATTGCCACAGGTTTAGTCCATTGTATGGTTATGGAACTCGCAATTAGGATAACAGATATTTACTTATGGTAATAATGAACAACCTTATACGATTCACAAGATAACCAGTTCTCTAGCATACATCTTTCACATTGGAAACCAACATTCAAGAAAGTATGGGACTTTCCTGGGGAAACATTGAACATAACTACGTATTCGGAAAACATCTTTTACATATAGTAACTAACATTCAGGAAAGTATGGGACTTTCCTTGGAAACCTTGTACATAACCAGATCTAACAAGAATACATCATTTACATATGGTAACCAACATTCAGGAAAGTACGGGACTTTCCTGGGGAAAACACTTCAATACCAGAAAGGGTAACAAATCAGATAACCTTACTTTACATCTTTTACAATTGATAACATACAAATTAGGAAAGTATCGGACTTTCTTGGGAATACATTGGTACATAACCAGAACAGTATGTCAATCCAGATAACTTAACTATACATCTTTACAAGAGAAAACATGTTTTTCAATGTACAATTCTACTTTACATGTTGACAAACAATAACAAACCTTTATTAAGAAAATATGGGATTTTCTTGGTGTGTATAACATTTCAGAAACATAAAGGAAACTTGAACATTTTCACAAACATAAAACCGCTTATGAACTCACCAGCGTTATGCTGATTTTCAAATCGCTTGTGTTCTCAGGTTAGCATTAGAACAGGTACCCGAAGATCCTTTTTGCTTGAAGACGGAGTACTCAGAAGACCCGTTTTATTTTGTTCATATTTATATGCTTTGTATCACAACTGTACAAATTTTACTTTTGAAACAACTGTAAAACTTTTCCTATGTAATGTAATGGTTGTTTTACTTTACTTACTATGTGCATTGGATTTGATACTTAACGTGGAGTCAACCCCGGAAATGTTTTCGCCTTCGGTTTTCGGGGTGTGACATCAACCTATTCGAGCATCGTATTTTCAGGCTAAACGGAACTATCTAGATCAAGATTTGTTAAGTCATTTGATATCCTAAGTTCAATTCTGCCTAGTCATGTCCATTTAGAATCTTTCGTGCCTACCGACACATCAAACCAGAGTCTAGACCCTTCAACTTTGGGTACATTACACAGACTCAGGTTGCCGGTTATCACATAATCATATCACTTCCCTGAACAGCTCCCTCAAACATATTTTCTAATTTTTAATGTTTTTGGATTTTTTTTAATGTTTTTGGATTTTCTATTTTTTAATGTTTTTGGATTTTCTATTTTTTTTTTTTTTTTATGATTTTGGATTTCCTCCCCCTAAATTTGTGCATAAAAAGAAATAAAATGCGCAAATTTATGTAAAAATTAAAAAAATATTAATCCTCGAAACAAATCATTTTTAGAAAATTAACCAGCACATCAAATCGAGCTTTGTTAAAAGGCTTGGTGAACAGATCTGCTACATTATTATCAGAGCGGACCTGTTCTAGCCGAATGAGAGAACGTGCATAACATTCTCGAATAAAATGAATTTTAATGTCGATGTGGTTGGTTTTTGAGTGTTGGACCGGGTTTTTGGCAATTTGAATTGCAACCTCATTGTCACAAAAAATAGGGGTTTCTTGAAAATTCAAACCGTAGTGCAACAATTGATGTTGGATCTAGATGACTTGAGAACAACAAGCAGATGCAGCAACATATTCCGCTTCTGCTGTTGAGGTTGAGACTGTGTGTTGCTTCTTGCACGGCCATGACACCAATCTATCTCCCAGAAATTGGCATCCTCCTGAAGTCGATTTTCTATCAAGTTCACACCCACCATAATTGTTGTCTGCAAAAGCATAAAGATTAAATTCGGGGTTTTTCGGATATCAAAGACCCAATTTTGAGCACCCTTTGAGATACCGAAAAATCCTTTTAACAACAATTAAATGAGAGAGTTTAGGATTAGCCTGGTAGCGAGCACATTGACAGACTGCGAACATGACATCTGGGCGACTAGCTGTAAGATACATGAGTGATCCGATCATTGATCGATAATGAGTTTGATCTACGGATTCACCCTCAAGATCAGGAGTCAGAAAAGGTCGTTCCGCCATGGGTGTAAGAGCAACTTTTGCGTCCTGGAACCCGAACTTCTCCAGTACATATTCCACATATTTTGATTGATGAATAAGGATTCCGGTTGAAGATTGTTTGACCTGAAGCCCCAAAAACGTGGTCAATTCCCCAAGTAAACTCATCTCAAAACGCTTCTTCATCACCGCTTCAAACTCCTTACAAAGTTGTTGGCTGGTCGACCCGAAAATGATGTCATCCACATAAATTTGAACAAGAATTTGATCTGGACCGACATGCTTGAGAAATAAGGTTTGATCAATGGTTCCTCGGGAATAGCCGTGATTGAGAAAATGTTGAGTAAGAGTAGCATACCAAGCTCTAGGAGCTTGATGTAATCCATACAAAGCTTTGTCTAACTTGTAAACATGGTTTGGAAGAGATGAGTTAATAAAACCAGGTAGTTGATCAACATAAATCTGCTCCTTGACTTTGCCATACAAGAAAGTCGTCTTAATGTCCATTTGGTATACAGTAAAGTTCATGTAAGAAGCATAAGCAAGGAAGATACGAATGGCTTCCAAACGAGCAACTGGAGCATAAACTTCTGTATAATCAAGACCCTCAATTTGCCGAAACCCTTGAACCACCAATCTTGCCTTGTTGCGCACAATGACACCTGAATCGTCTTGCTTATTTCGGAATACCCAACGAGTGTCAAGAGATTTCTTTCCTTTTGGTAGCTCTACCAATTTCCAGACTCCGAGTTTCTCAAATTGATTTAATTCATCATGCATGGCTTCAACCCAGCTGGGCTCATTCAGAGCCATATCGATAGATTTAGGCTCAATTTGAGAGATGAAACAAGAGTAGAGACATGTATTTACATCCCCACTTTTGCTTCATGTTTGAACACCGTCACCCAGCTGGCGAATGATGTTCTCTATTGGATGATCTCGCTGAACACGTGTAGGGATTTGATAACTAAAATCATTTATAGAAACAGGAAGATTATGAATATTAACCGCTCCATAATTTGTTGTATGATTGGTAGAAGATGAACCAGGTTCGTTTGAAGAGTCTGCTACAAATTCTTCTGCAGTATTTTCTGGAAAGAGAAGTTCCATCAGATTTGATTTTACATCGGAAGTCTCGTGGTTCATGAACTCTCTTTCCATCGGAGTTAAAGGAGTAACAGTAGCATCAGGAGACTCACAAGATTCAGAGTGAGCAGTGGGTATCAATGGAGGATCAGAAGAAATCAATGGTGGTCGATAGACAACTTCGTCTTCATCGTCATCACTAGGAATCTTCGAATTGGAAGTAGATCCTTTTTTATTATTCGAGGACACATTGAATGATTTGAAAAGAGATGTGTAGTCAATAACCAATCAGGACCCACTCTTGCATCTGTCTCATTTTCTTCAAGCCAACGAACATCAAAGGATTCAACAATTTGTTTAGTCTTCTTATTATACACCCTATACGCAGTTCGAGCAGCATATCCAAAAAAGTAACAGTCATCTGATTTGGCGTTGAATTTGGGATTGGATTCCAGGTGGAGAGGGGTGCAAGGGAAGCCAAATACCCGGAAATGACTGACAGATGGCTTGTGCCCAAATAAAATCTCATACGGTGTCTTCATTCTGGCTTTGTTTATTAGCACACGATTTTGAACATAACACACAGTGTTAATCGCCTCTGCCCAGAAGAATACAGGAAGCTTGGAATCACAGAGCATAGTCCTTACGACATCTTTTAGAGTTTGATTTCGACGTTCGTCGACTCCGTTTTGTTGAGGTGTTCGAACAGAACTGAATTGATGCACAATCCCTTTCTCAGCGCAAAAATGATCAAGAACAGCGTTCTTGAATTCCGTTCCATTATCAGTTCGTAGCGCTTTCACTCGATTGTTAGTCTGATTTTCAATCATCACAATGAATCTTTTGATAAGGTTAGCAATTTCAGCTTTGTTAGACAGAAAGAAAACCCAAGTGAAACGAGAGTAATCATCTATCACAACAAGGCAAAAAGAATTGCGATTGATACTTAGAACATTAACAGGACCAAATAAATCTATATGTAATAACTCGAGCACTTGACTTATGGAGTTTATCTTCTTTGGAAAGTGTGGTTTTCGATGATGTTTTCCCTGAGCACATGAAACACATTTTTCAAAAGTAATGAAATCTTTGATGGGTAACCCGCTGGCCAATTCGTTCTTCGCAAGACGGTTCAAGTTCTTTGCATTCGCATGACCGAGACGACGATGCCACAGCATCGCATTTTGTTCAAAAGCTTTGGAGAAGAGACAAGTAACATCATCAGGGAAATTGTTATTCATGTCTATAATGTAGGCATTTCCATCCCACTTAGATCATACAAGAATCCAATCTTCAGGGATAACAGTACCAGGCTTTAAGATCAGACATTCCTTATCTGTGAAATGAGTAGAATAACCTTTGTCACATATCTGGGATACACTCAGCAAGTCGTGCTTCAGTTCCGGAGCAAAGTTAACATTCTCAAAATTCAATACTTCATTAGAAACAGTTCCTCTTTGAGTAATTTTTCCGCCCTCTCCGCCCGCAAAAGAAACATATCCTCCATTAAAATTTTGAATGTTGTGCAATTGGGATATGTCTCCCGTCATGTGCCGGGAGCAGCCGCTGTCGACATACCAAGGTCTGGCGACATTCCTCCACAACTGTCCCTGAACGATAAGCGGAATTAATTAGATTTAGGGACCCAGGTCATCACAATCCTGGGTTGACCCTTTCCTTTTACAAGTTTTTCATTTGCTTCTTTCTTTGTTTTTGAGTTAGAGAGTAATGGAGATTGATTTTAAACAGTTTTTGGAATCCACTGAAGGTTGGGTTTTAAAAATTTGAGATTTTGCTTTGAACCAGTGGATTTTCTACTTGATGAGTTGGAAGATCCTGTCCTACTTTTTGACAAATTCAACTTAGGCGTAACCCAAGTTGATTTTGGCAAGCATTTGTTGTTATTGTGAAAAACCTGTTTATGCTTTTGAAATCTTTCAAACCTTTTTAATGTTGTATTCAAATCTCCATTTCTAGAACGAGTTTTGGGAATTTTTCAAGTTAAAGATCATCCCCGAAATTCATTCTTCCCTGTTTTGATTGTATGAGATACAAACATCCGGTTCATGCATTTTCTTGCAATGTGTCTAGCAGTGCCACAGTTAAAACAAATTTGTTTGTTGTCAGTAAATTTGGCACTGCTATTGTCATTGTTATTCTTTGCTTTTCCATTTCTAGCACATTTACACTTGCAAGAACCATCATGGAATGTAGTGACAGATGTGTTAGATGCAAAGACATGTAATTCAGGTTTAACAGTTTGATCAACAATAACACTATTAGAAACAACATTGTCAGACTGAAATAAAACACCACCCTACACAAAAACATTTGTGTTTGATTTTGACACAAACTAATTACTGTAATTAACACCAGACTCAATCACAACATTATTTGACTCAAAAGTTTCAGCTGCATGCTCCCCCTGAACTATTGATATATCTGCATTTGAAGTAAAAACGTTAGTATGCAAATCCTCATAACTGGACTCTATTTTCTGCTCAGAAGCTGACTTTCCATACACCATGCAAGGTTCTCTGTCAATGTCTTCTTGAGACATGGGGATAACAGTATAATTGTGATTAAAAGGAAGAGGGACACTCTCAAAACCTAATCCAAGTTTTATTTGATTACCATGAGTGATATCTCTCCAGTGTGATTGAACTTCGATTAATTTTGCAATCTTTTCACTTGACCCATCGAATTTTTTTAAATTAAATTCAGCTTTTTTAAAACAATTTTTCAATGTGTCAAGTTCTATAGTTACAGTAGCAAGTTTTCTTTTGAGATGATCATAGTTCTCGCATTTGTTGCTGTAATCCTCTTGCAATTTTTTAAAGTCTTTTGTTTTATTTTCTAATTGAGTTTTTAAGGGCTTTTGATTTTTTCTAAGAGTATATCCCTCATATTTCAAGTCCTCGTTCTCTCTTTTGATTAATTCAATTTGATCTCTCAAAAACTTAACAGTTTTAATATAGTATTGAGAACAACCGAATTCACTAACCTCAGATGTGACTGGTTCAGGAGTGGTCTGAACCATGAATGCAAACTGCAAATTCATTATCTCCTCCTCCAGATCTGCTTCCATTTCTTTATTTCATCCTTGAGTTGAGCAAGATCTGCCTTTTCAGGTCCTGAAATGTTTAGGGCCTGAACTTGATCTTCCCAGTTGAACGATTGAGCTACCATTGCCATGTTTGCAGATTGATTATTTGAAGATGATCCTCTGTTGTTGTTGTGAACATAAGTCACTGGCACCATGGTTCTGTTAGAGTTTGCTCGCTGATCAGGTTTTTGGCATTCTTGTGCAAAATGTCGTGGTTTGTGACAATTATAACAACGTAACTTTCCTTTACTAAAACCCATCTTTTTATCTGAATTTACACCCTAGCTGTTCTTTCCAATCTTTTTTGAGAATTGTTTAGCCCTGAATACAGCCATTGCCATTTTCCAAGTAATGTCCATCTCTTCCACATCTTCAGGATGAATTTGATCAAGATCAGCGAATGAGAGTTGTGGAGAGAGGTCTCCAGCAACAAAAGCATTGTAGCAGTTCACTAACCCAGTAGCTAGAGCCATATTTTCCTCCTTTTCCTTTGAAAGTAAACTTTGGGAACCAATTCCATGAGATTGAACTGAAAAGTCTGTGGAAGGAAAAACATTAGAACCAACTTGAGATATGGTTTGGGGAATTTGAGTTTGTTGTATTTTAGGTATGATGTATGGTGTGTTTTGATGGATGGCATGAGGTTGAACTTGGGGAACCTGGTTTTGAGTATTTTGATGGGTGGTAAAGCTGGAAAAAGCTGTGTTGTTGTTTTGAATTCCAAGATTGGCTGAAGAGTACGAGTTGACATGATTGATTTCTCTTTGTTTATCATCAAGATCGCAAGCTTTGATGATTGCCATTGTTTCAGACAACCTTAAATGGTTCAGGTTTTTTGTCTTTTTAATCACTGAGACATTCATTTCCCATGATTTTGGAAGAGAATTAAGTAATTTCTTGTTGATTTCAGACCTTGTAACCATCACACCCGTGGAGCTCATTTCAGTGGTTAATGTGATAAATCTTTGCAATTGATTTTCCAATGTTTTTCCCACGACATAATTGAACATGTTGAATTTCTGTCGGAGCATGTCTTGTCAGCTTTGCTTCATGTCTTTATTTCCTTCATAAACTTCTATGAGCGCTTCCCATAATGCTTTTGCTGATGTATACTCACGAAAACCTTATGCAATTTCAGGAGACAATGCCATAGTCAATGTGGCAAGAGCCTTTTCTTGTTCTTCAACTCGTTCAAAATCATCATCAGTGCAGTTTTCAATATGTTTGTCAATTACCGTTCCATCTTCTAGAGTTGAAGTAATCCGAATTGGTCCTCTCAAGATACTTCTCCAAATTTTGAAATCCTTCATTTTAATGTATTTTTCAATTCGGGATTTCCATTCAGGAAATCCTTCAGCTGATAACAATCTAGGAATATGAGTAGTTGTTCCCATAATTGCATCCAGATCTTGATGAGCAGTCATGTTTTGAGATTCCATTTGAGCAATATTCAACCGCACACTAACACTTTTAAATACTCACTTCTCAGCCGCACACTCGGCCAGCCGCACACTAGATCAGCTGCACACACTAAACAACCGCACACAACAAATGATGACCGAACACTAAATTGAGCCGCACACTATTGAAACACTTTAACCGCACACAACACAAGCTTTTAACCACACACAGCTTTTAATCGCACACAGTCTTTGATCGCCCACAATTTTTAACCGCACATAGTCTTTAACCGCACACAATCAACAACACAAGTTTTAACTGCAAACACTTTAGCCGCACACACAATTGGCAGCAAACCTTCAACAGTTGGCAACAAACCTTCAATAGTTCTTTAATCAAAAAATAACTTCAAATGATACCAAATTTTGCTCTGATACCAATTGTAAGTCCCAAAACTAAAGATCCAATCTAGTAATCAATGAAGTTAATTTAATAAAAGAGATGTAGAAGAAGAAGAATTAAAAACAAGCATGCACACATTTATATTAAATAAATGTCAGGTACATCAGGGAAATACTATCATCTATACATAATGATGCCTAGCTCAAACCATAAAAAATATGTTCTTTCAATATTCTTCTTCCTTGAAATAATGCACCCAAAATTATCAAAATTAGCTCCCTCTTTCTTTCTATGCTCTCTATATCAATTAGGGTCTCTTAAGGGAAGTGTGGCCGCAATTGAAGGCCATAGGGCCTTTAAATAGGTCACAAACCCGGACAATTAGGGTTTTCCTCAGCAGCGCTGACTCGGCAAGTAAGATACCCAACTCGTCGAGTCCATTCATTAAACATGTCACCAAAACACGACCCTACTCGACGAGTTAAGGCACCAACTCATCGAGTCACTCCTCATATCTCGAAATGAATACTCAAAATATTATCCTTGGAAATCCGGGTGTTACAACTAGTGGGAGCATAAGTGTTATGCTAATAATCATCATGTTAGTAGGAGCATGATAATTATGATAATTGTTGCAAGTTAGCAATGTTAATTATAGAAAACAAGAGTTTCAATTGGGAAAAGTTATTTTGCTATAATTAAGGGAAAGGAAATTATACTTCATTTCAATTCTAAAGGCTTAGATATAGATTTTAATCATCTTATTCAAGGATATATATATATATATATATATATATATATATATATATATATATATATATATATATATATATATATAGGAATTTTATGTTGGAATAGCTCAACTTAAGGAAATTCTATATATATTGCGTTCTCAAAATTCGATTGTGATTACGACATTCCTCTTCATAAGCAAATTATGAAAACATGGAAAATAAAAGTATTATAGAAAAAGATTGGTCTAAGATCATGTCTTTGTGTGAGACATCATGAATCGTGTCCCATATGCTTCAGGTGTAGGATCGATTGCATGTGCTATAGTATTTATCATTTCTATATTTTCCAAATGTCTGGTGGCATTAAGAGGGGAAAAGGTCTTGAATTAGATATGACTAAAATGATTAAGCAATTGTCGAGGACAATCTGAGTTTTACCAAAGATTGGTTGCTCAGGGACAGTTGGAAGTATAGTGTTAATTTTGGAAGGACCATATTGACATATTCTGAAAAGAGGCAACACTTTTTCAGAAGTGATAGTCAAAATGGGAATATGGAAATGTCTCCATATGTGGGAGTGATTCAATCTGTGTAAAATTAGAAAGCTTAATGCAAGAAGGATGTTCAAAGCAATGTACTTTGAATACGAGACTTCGTTTCCATGGAGTTGAACTCCATTGGAATACTCTGTAATGACTGTTGACAAGTCTTTTTGATTTTGTGCATAATCATTACAAGAGGATCAATGCATATAAGTTTAAAATATACCAGATGTTGGTGAATGGCAGGAATTTGGAATTCTTACATTTGTGGTAAGGATTTGGGATTGTGAAATGAGAATCATTGGAATAATTTTCAATCGATATATTCCACATAGTAAAGATCATAGACAAACATAGTGTGCATACTTGTTGTATGGAATAACTAATGTTTGGACAAACATAGTGTGCATACTTGGTGTATGTCATGACTATTGTTTGGATAAACATAGTGTGCATACTTAAGAGCATGGCATTACTATTGTTTTGATTCAAGTATAAAGTTGATTGGTTGACACTTTATATAATGAATAATATGTAATCAATATGGTGATAAATAAAAGGTTTTCTATTTATATTCATAAGTTTTGAGACCATATTAGATTCAATTGTTCTTGTGTTTCACTTTGCATGTTTTGAACTCCGGAATAACTAGGTCATTCTTCCCGAATGACTAAGTTATTTAAACCATCCACAATCGATAATACGTTGGATGTAGGTACTAAGGCAAGACTGTCATGAAGTTGGTTTGTAGATGTCTAAGGTGTTAGACATAACCAGAGTTGCTACAACATTTATGAGTGCTGATAAGTTCTTAGTATTGGATTAAACCCACGCTCATTTGAATCACTTCATGGATTTTATCACGAGTGATCATGAGACGATAATATCTTATATTCTTAAAACGTAGGGATATAAGTTGTTGACTATGAGTTGGTTATACATTGATTACACGAAAACGCATTAGTAACTCGATGTTATAAAACGTGCCTTTGTGTATGATTAAACAAGTAGTATAACAAGCATATGAGTCGAAGTTATCCATTCCTTTTGCCCTTGGAGGGATAAAAGCGATATTTGTGGGCCCCTCGATGATTTAATGATGACACCCCAAAGTGCTTGGCCAAGCCTAGATTGATTTGATTTGTTTAATTAGTCGGTCATCATAAATCGGAAAATGGGAAACAACACATGGACAGAGAGTGATTATAATCCATGTCTCAGTCCATATTATATCTAGAATGGAGGAATATATGATCCCTTATCTAATGGATAAGTCATTTGACTAGGTCAGTGTTCGGCATCGATTTTAAGAGCTATGATTGCTAGTCGGGATCTTGGAGTCATATGAAATAATAGTTTTAGACTTATCCAAGTAAGAGAATGTTGAATTTGATGCCTACGCCCATAACTATTATTGGTATGTATTCGACCCGAGAGTAGCATGGTCCATTTGGGTTACACTTCACCGAAACAATTTATATGGATAGTTTTTTGAGAATAGTATGTTTATGATTTATATTAATATATTATAAGTTCTAATATATTAATATGGAATCATATGATTTAATTAGTATTGATCAAGAATCAATTTAGAATTAATTTAGTCAAAGGTCGTGGGTATTAGGGTTTACATGAATGTAACCCTAATCCACCACACTATATAAATGCGTCCTTGGCACATGAAATGACACTAGTGTGTGAAAAAAAAAGCGTCGGTCATTTTTAGTGTGCTTACTATTCTCTCAAGTTTCCAAGATCTTTTTGGTGATTTGTGATTCCAATTGAGGCTTCCACACTATTGGGGTTAATCTCTTAAAGTTCAAGACTTCAAGGTTCATCAAAAGGTATGTTATCTAACTAGGCTTTTGTAGTATAATTGCTTTATATTATGCTAGTTAGGATAAAAACTTTGAATATTGAATATTTACATGTATAATAGAGAAACATAGATCCAAGGTTTATAGGGTTGTATGTCCACCATATGAGTGTTAGAATGTCAAAACCCATCAGGTGGTTACCCTTGCTTGCTCGCCTTGGCGGGCTATGC
This sequence comes from Lactuca saligna, assembly GCF_052625555.1. Lineage (NCBI taxonomy): Eukaryota > Viridiplantae > Streptophyta > Magnoliopsida > Asterales > Asteraceae > Lactuca > Lactuca saligna. The sequence continues at coordinate 121,769,810 of NC_136425.1, forward strand.
GACGAACCATGAAAGGTAAAGCTATGTCTGTTGAACCTCCTTTACTGAGGTTGTAGAAACCTCGTTCCATACCATAGGGAGGGTGATGTCTTTTCTCTCGACTCCGTTGCTTTAGATTCACTGCCCATTTGGGCACCAGGCCATGGAATTTTTGTCGGGGATTCTGAGCGTCTTGTGGTGGATTGTAAACTTCTGGTTCCGAGTCATTATCTTCCTCATCTTCTTCATTTTATGAAATCTCTTCAGTATCTTCCATGATCAAGCCTTCGTTTCATTGTTTATGGTAGTGGGGATCTCCGGGGATGAAAATTCCTGCCATAATGTCTATACGAGAGTAGAGGTAAGAAGCATAGAAAGAATCTAATCATGTCGTTTTATAGTATCTTAAAACACTCCTATAGTATTTCAAATTTGTGTGATAAAGGTTCTTTATATGGTTTGTTGGTAAGTTTAGACTCGTAGTTCACTACGACCATTCCTCGGCATACACTAGTCACATCATGGATAAATATAGTTGATCAGGCTATATTCATCCCATATGTAATTACAAACCCCAAGACCTACTCGTAGTGTTCAATTTTTCTAATACTTTTTGTTTTGCTATTGCCATGACACTGAACTAGTAAGTATAATTGTAGTTATACTTTTATAAAAATATCGTAATATTTTAAAGTACACTTGTACGAAAATCTTTGTGACAACTGTCAATTCAGGTCATTCTTGGACTCATGCATCTTTATAATAACCATTCATGCACAACATGCCATGACCTAGTAGTATAAATTAGGTCAAAAATCTTGCATAAACTAGGATCCAACTAAGGTCTAGGACTAATATACTTGATACTTACAATTCTAGTAAGTTGCTTAGCTACAATAGGAAATGCCAATACTATAATTAGAATAAGCTTCAAACTTTGTTATAATTGAAATAGGGTATAAAACTCTAAAAATAAATTAAAACACTCTAATTATACTTCAACATGTTGTTGAATACCAAACAATGTTCCAAAAACCCTAAAGAGCCAAAAATCCAAAGTTATAAAATATAAAGCTTAAAAACTTTATAAAATTTGGCTATAAACTTCCTAGTATCAAATTATATTAATCAAATTATGGATTATACCAATGAACTAGAAATATAAATTACAAGTATTAATCATAAATTATTTGTTGAAAACAAGATTTTTAAATAAATCAAATTGCTTAATAAACATTTTATAAAAATGAATGTTTTTATATAAAATATGGGAGGGAAGTTTATAAAGTTTAAAATTTAGGAGAGAGGAGGCCAAAAGGCATGCAAAAACCGGCCATCACCTCTCCCCATGCCCTCTCTCTTCCCCAAAACACAATCATCAAGCCTAAACCCTTACTCCACCTCTTCCACTTCACTCTCTCACTTCACTCTCTTCTTCCTTCTCTCTAAACTCACGAAAATCCTCTCAATCCTCTGCAAAATTTCCAGATTTTGAATCCCTTGAAGTGTTCTTACTTCTCTCAAGATCAAAACCAAGGTAAACAACAACATCTTCTTCCATAGTTTCATGGTTAAACCTCTTTTTCTTCTTAGTCTTCTCTACTTTTCGGATTCTATGCCTTTCCATGGCTAGAAATCTTTATTCTCCCCTTGTGGTTTGTAGATTCTCACCATAACACAATGCATGTGTTAAAGATGGTGAAAATCCGGGATCAAACCCATGCAAGGAGTGGAAAAGAAGCACATATGATCATGTGACATCAAAACATAATATTTCATGTTCTTCTCCATTTCTTGTGTGTTCATGCATGAACGAAAGCATTAAACCATTTCTAGTACATCTTGGATGCTCATTCATTCCATGCATGTGTTAGAAATCGGGCCTTACCAAGGACATGCATGATGTTCTTATTGAAATACCCTAAAAATGCACACAAGCAAACATGCAATCTGCCAGATTATTTTGTTCGACTTTGAACAGTCATAACTCAGTCATTTTTTAACCAAATCATGATATTCTTTTTGTATTGGTTAGTTCCACGAGTTAACTTTCAAACCCAACTGGTCTTACTGTAAAATATTAAATATCCGATTTTTGGCAGATTTTACAAAAAGGTTGCGCATACAGCTCTTTTTCTGTGATCACTATTTTTATCTTGCTTAAACAATGGTCTTAAACCCAACCATAAATCTTAGGAAAAATACCTTAGAAACTTAACATATCTAGTGAGTTATGGTTGAAATTTCGTGGCTTAAAACCTCACTGAATGGGCTACAAAAATTCATGAACCTCAGCCACATCTACACTTCATGCATTATTGCATGCAACTTTTCTTAAATTGTTTGGAATCATTACCCTCATTTCTCTTCTGAATACATTCTTAACATTTTTACTTTTGAAAGCCCTTGCATGCATGAGATAATCTGGAAAATTTCAAGAGCTTTTGTTATTTATTTGATTTATTAGAATTATTGCTAAAACCAAGGGCATAAATCATATAAAATACTTCCAGAGGTCAATAAATCCTAAATAAATTCATGGATGATACTTATGGGGAATAATGACCCCTCACCAAATTTCAGCAATTTTTGTTACTGTTTCATATGATTTCTAATTTTCTTTTATTTAGGACATGATAAATTACAAAACCACTTTTTAGGATGTGAAAATTTTATCTAACAATTTTCGCATACCTTACTTGTGATGGGTGACTCAAGAAAATAATTTCAAGATTTTTCATCATGTCTAGCTATTTTTCCCAATTTTTGGTAATTATAATGGCTTAAAAATGGGAAAAATAGTTCTGATTATCCAAAATTCATGAAAATTTGCCAGGATATCATATTATATAGTAGGAGGTTACATAAAAATTTTGAATATTTTTCTCCACTGTAAACTATTTTTCCCTTATTTTCTAAAGTTAATTGCACTAAAATTCACTTAAATATACATAAATACCCAAAACCAGTTTATACATTATGAAAACCACTTTTGATATTTTTCCCAAGATATTTATACTGTAAATGATGTTACAAAAATTTATGGTAATTTATTTTAACTGTTTAATAATATTTCTTTAATTAATGACTATTTAAAGGAATAAAACAAGGAAAAATACAAATAACCACTGAAAAATATATTTTATATTTTTCCCAGCCTATTTATGTATAATAACAATTAAATAAAAAGTTTGGGTAATTTTGGAAACTGTTTACTATTTATTTCAATTTTTATTGAAATAAATGCTCAAAAATTATAAAATATAATTAAACAGCTTGGAAATCCATTTTTATAATTTTCCCAGCTTAGTATTGTGTATTAACAGTTAAATAAAAAGTTTGAGAATTTTTATCCCTCGAATACTATTTTTCGTGAATTTATGTTGTTATTGAGACTTAAAATTTGGAAAATTAACCTTCCAAGGTTGTAATTAATCGCACGACTTGTAAAATTTCAATACATCAGAAAAAGTGTAACAAAATGATATAAATCCAATACTAAAACATAAATTGGCATTTCCCTATATGTAGAGTTTAGTATATTAGCATTAGATATCGACATGGAAACTCACTAGTGCGTGTGTTTGGTGTCGTAGGATCCCGGTAGTAAGACGTTGGTGCATCCCGAAGTACCGCTTGTGTCTACACAAAACATCGTGAGTATTCACCAATCCCCTATTTTATGTTTTTAAATGTTTTGGGGTGGAAAAGCATGTCCAGAAAAACTATTGTTTGCATGTTGTACTTAAATTGAATTGTATCAAACATGATTGCTATTGTATTGCTATGTTTCTTTATGTATGTCTATGCAACACGGAACATGAGAACTTATCGTACAAAGGCCCTTCCCTTATCTCTAACCATTAACTCTTTGAGCCAATGGTCGTTATGGATAGCGCTATTAGGAATTGACAACTCCTCACTCGCCCGAATCGCTGGAGTGCATGATACCATATTCATCTATGGAACGATAAGCATAGATCTCGATAGGGCTTCAGTCATAGGTTTGGTTGAGACTCATTGTTTGCTCATACACATACAAACGCGTTTCTCGTTATAGCAATAAACTTGTATTCATTAATAGCAATCAACTTGTTTATCATTGAAGCAATGTACTTGTATTTACGAAAAGCCTTATTGTACGCTCGATTTTATAAACTTGTGATACTCACCAACTATTTTCATAGTTGACGCTCGTTTTACATGCTTTTTCAGGAAATAATTAGTAAGTGGATGTAAAGATTCATCATCATAGAGCATGCTGCATCGTGTTGAAGCTATTATGAAGCTATATTTTGAACAATGTTATTTTGAAAAACTTGTATTTTGTTCTTTTGAAGCTATGGGTTGTAAACTTTTAAACACTGCTATGGTGATGTATCTTTATCTTTTGCAATGAAACCGTTATCGCTGTCATACCTTGCGTTTCCGCTTTAGCGGGGTGTGACAGAAGTGGTATCAGAGCTAAAGTTATAGAGAACATCGGTTTTTCTTTAAGAAAACACAACCTATAACTAAAACTTACAAAGAAATTCCTTTTACATCAAACATATTACAAGTATAATTAGGTAGGGAGTTGTATTATTGGACCTTGATTAAACATAGCCTGATCACCTATGTTTAATTAAGAAAAGATTTATACAAAGCTTGAGCTAATTATAATGGGAATATGTTCAACAAAAATATTTGAGAAAACCTTATTTAAAAATTTCAAAAGGTTAATTTTGGTGTGTGTAAGCATTGCATATTATAGGCATGCATTGTCATTTATTTCATATCTCATTGAAACTATGTCACAGTCCACTATGTCAAGATCGTCATCTTCCCGCGCTACCGCCTCAGCCGATGAATCCGGCTACGTCACTGTTATCCCTCGACGTAATCCCCCCGCCTCGATAGAAGAAGACCCATCAGAGGATACGGAAGATACTGGGAACTCGGTGGAGATCAGCAATGACAACGCCCCGAGTCAACGACGCGAGGCATCACCGACATCGGTGTTGCCACAGCCACCGCTCTATGGACTTCGCATTCGGAGGACAGCGAGGAAGAGTGTCCCCATTCCAGGAAGGATACCCGCCAGCACAGCAGGACATGGCACGGCAGGACCTAGCGGGGTAGGACCCAGCGATGCAGGACCAAGAGCATCCTCACCTCAGCAAGTCATAGGGATACCTGTCCGACAGCCAGGTATGACCCCGGAGGAGTCCCGGAGATTGCAGTCGATAGCAGCAGGCCTACGTCACAGTCTCGCTGCGATAGCTGGGCATCGAGAAGTTTTGGATGAAGTTTTAGCAGGAATGGAAATCCTGTATCAGCATTCGATGGAGACTGCTAACACTGCTAGTGCTGCTAGACGAGAGGCAGGTCATGCGATGACAGCATATTATGTGTTTGGTGGGCTGTTCCTGATTGTGGTGTTGATGCTTCTTGTTGGGATAGCGATTGGCTTTTGGTTCTGATTTCAGTAATTTGTTTTATTTTGTTTTGAAATGAAAACCCATGTTGGGTGTCTTTTGGGAAAAATATTTAAAACTTTATTTTGAGATTGACGTATTGGTTTGGCTTTAAGATTATTTCAAATGGTAATGAAAATTTTTATTTTATGTTTGAAAACTTTTACTATGAGGTCAAACCCTAAAATTTATTTGGTAAATGGTTGAATAAAAGAGATTTTTCTTTTCTCTCCTTTCTCAAATCTATATGCATAGTATTAATGCAACCCATTAATTTGACAACACTTACGGTTTTCAAAATGGTAGTGAAATACACATTATACATTATTTTATGTATTTATACGTATTTCTTCTCCTGTGTCATAGAACCATGTCAGGAAGGCCTAATCGCGGGCGCCCACAGAACGAAACGCCCGATGTTGCTCAAATGGTAGCACAACAACTCATGCAAGCAATCCCAAACATTGTCACTCAAGTAACTGCAGGACTTAATGCTAACCAAGGAAGTAGTGGAGGAAACCGGGGAAACAATGAAAGAGAATGCAACTACAAGTCCTTTATGGCCTGTAAACCTAAGGAGTTCCATGGAAAGGAAGGTGCGGTTGGGTTACTGAAATGGATTGACAGCATGGAGTCGGTCCTTCATATTAGCAAATGCCTCGAGCGCAACAAAGTTGAGTATGCATCTTGCCTATTCCAAGATAGGGCATTAACCTGGTGGAATACTCTAGTGCAAACCCGAGGCCGTACAGCAGCATATCAGCTAACTTGGGAAGACCTAAAGAAGCTGCTGATAGAGGAGTATTGTCCCAAGGATGAACTTCAGAAACTTGAATATGAATTCTGGAACCATTCTATGGTTGGAACACAAATAGAGAAGTACACAGTCCGATTTCATGAACTAGCAAAACTAGTACCTCACATGGTTACTCCTGAGGAGAAACGGATAGATCGTTACATCTGGGGTCTGGCACCAGAGATTCGGGGAATGGTTACCTCAGCAAACCCAACTACCATTCAAAGTGCAGTAAGCCTAGCAAATCGACTAACCAATGATGTGATAAGGATGGGAGCATCAGCAAAGGAAAGCTCTAGTAGCAAGAGGAAGCCAATAAATCAGGGAGAGAAGAAGTATGGAGGCAAGTCAGGGAGGGAGCAGAAAGTCTCAAGAAACTTTATGGTAAGAGCCCAGGAGCAAGAACCAGTGAAAACTCAAGGACAAGAAGTGCAGGAGCGAAAGCAGTACTCAGGGCCGCTTCCGAAGTGCAATAAGTGTAACTTCCATCACAAGGGAGCTTGCCCGGTGTGCCAAAACTGTAAGCAAACAGGCCATTACTCGAAGTATTGTAAGGTGAATAAGGAGGGAAAAAGGACATGTTACGAGTGCGGGAGTATTGATCATCTCCGTAGAGCATGTCCTAAACTGAACAATGGACCTGGTAACAATGGACAAGGCCAAGCCAGGCAAAACTTTCAAGGAAATCAAGTTAGACAACCAAGAGGTGTAGCCTTTGTGATTGGTGCAGAAGAAGCTCGTCAGAACCCTGAAGTGATAACAGGTACGTTCCTCCTGAACAACCACTTTGCATCAGTAATATTCGATGCGGGAGCAGATAGGAGTTTTGTTTCTTTAGCATTTAGACCGTTAATTGGCTTGAAATCGGTAAAGATGAGGATTGCATATGCTATTGAACTTGCTGATGGGTATGAAATTAGGGCTAGTGATATAATTCCTGGTTGTACTCTGAATTTAGCTGATAAACTCTTTAGCATTGACCTAATTCCTATAGAGCTAGGTAGTTTTGATGTGATAGTAGGGATGGATTGGTTATCCAAAAATAGAGCAGACATTGGTTGTTATGAGAAAGTCATCAGAGTGCCTCTCCCTAATGGAGAAACCCTTATCATACACGGTGAGAAGCCAGGAAGAAGTTTAAACATAGTATCAAGCGTGAAGGTTCACAAGTACCTGAAGAAGAATTGTATGGCATTCATGGCCCACGTGCTAGAAAGAGAACTAGAAGCTAAGCAACTCAAGGAGATTCCAGTGGTTCAAAACTATCCCGAAGTATTTCCGGAGGAATTGCCCGGTCTACCCCCTTATAGACAGGTCGAATTTCGGATAGACTTACTTCCCGGAGCGGCACCGGTAGCAAAAGCACCATATCGCCTTGCACCATCCGAGATGCAAGAACTATCCGGACAACTTCAAGAACTTCTAGACAAAGGGTTTATTCGACCAAGTTCTTCACCTTGGGGAGCCCCAGTGTTATTCGTCAAAAAGAAAGATGGTTCGTTCCGAATGTGCATTGATTACAGAGAATTGAACAAGTTGACAATCAAGAATCGATATCCCCTCCCTAGAATAGATGACTTGTTCGATCAGTTGCAGGGCGCTTCCTACTTCTCAAAAATCGACCTTCGGTCAGGGTATCATCAGCTAAGAATTCACGAAGAGGACATTCACAAGACAGCGTTTAGAACCCGTTATGGACATTATGAATTCTTAGTCATGCCTTTTGGACTAACGAACGCACCCGCTGTATTCATGGATTTGATGAATAGGGTCTGTAGACCATACCTAGACAGGTTTATAATTGTCTTTATCGATGACATACTTGTTTACTCGCGGACCAAAGAAGATCACAATAGACATCTAAAGCTAGTGTTGGAGCTGTTGAAGGAACAAAAATTGTATGCCAAGTTCACTAAGTGTGAATTTTGGATTCGGGAAGTACATTTTCTTGGTCATGTGATCGGTGAAAGAGGAATCCATGTAGATCCAGCTAAGATAGAGGCAATCAAGAAATGGGAGGCCCCCAAAACCCCGACAGAAATACGACAATTCCTAGGATTAGCTGGGTACTACAGACGCTTCATTGAGAATTTCTCTAGGATTGCTCAACCATTAACATCTTTGACCCAAAAGGATAGAAAATTTCTCTGGGAAGAGAAACACGAAGAGGCGTTTCAAATCCTGAAAAACAAGCTGTGCAATGCACCAATTCTGGCTTTACCAGAAGGATCAGAGAACTTTGTGGTGTATTGTGATGCGTCTCATCAAGGATTAGGATGTGTGCTAATGCAAAAAGATAGGGTCATTGCATATGCTTCCAGACAACTCAAACCGCACGAGAAGAATTATACCACCCATGATCTAGAACTAGGAGCAATAGTTTTCGCCCTTAAGATATGGAGGCATTATTTGTACGGAACCAAATGCACCATTTATACCGATCACAAAAGCCTTCAGCATATCCTGGATCAGAAAATGTTAAACATGCGGCAGAGAAGATGGGTAGAGTTGTTTAGTGATTATGATTGTGAGATACGATACCACCCAGGAAAGGCTAACGTAGTAGCCGACGCTCTTAGTAGGAAAGTAAGAGTGAAACCTTCCCGTGTGAGAGCTTTGGGAATGGTAATTCAGACAAGCTTGAAATCTCAAATCATTAATGCCCAGGAGAAAGCGTTATGCAAGGAAAATCTTCCAGGCGAAACTTTACATGGTTTGGAAGAAAGATTTGAAACCAAACCTGATGGAGTTCGTTATTTTAAAGACAGGGTCTGGATTCCAAGGGTTAACAACCTGAGAGACATGGTATTAGAAGAGTCTCATCGATCTAAATACTCCATCCACCCTGGAGCAGATAAGATGTACAAGGATCTTAAAGAGTACTATTGGTGGCCTGGAATGAAAAAGGATATTGCCTTGTACGTCGGGAAGTGTTTGACATGCTCAATAGTCAAAGCTGAACATCAGAAACCTTCCGGGTTGTTGCAACAACCTGAAATTCCCCAATGGAAATGGGAGCAAATATCTATGGATTTCGTTACCAAACTCCCTAGAACTGCTAGAGGTCACGACTCAATTTGGGTCATAGTGGATCGACTGACGAAATCCGCTCACTTTCTCCCTATTCGAGAAGATTTCAAGATGGAAAAATTGGCCCAAATCTACATCGACAAAATTGTTTCTCTGCATGGTGTACCCCTATCTATCATTTCTGATAGAGATAGTCGTTTTACATCTCGATTTTGGTGGATGTTACAGAGGGCACTAGGAACCAAGATAGATTTGAGCACAGCTTACCACCCTCAGACAGATGGGAAAACAGAGAGAACAATACAAACATTGGAAGACATGCTACGAGCGTGTGTCATTGAGTTCAAAGGAAATTGGGATACTCATTTGCCCCTAATTGAGTTTTCCTACAATAACAGTTACCACACGAGTATCCAATGTGCTCCATATGAAGCATTGTATGGACGCAAGTGTCGTTCGCCCTTATGCTGGACAGAAATCGGTGACAGACAGTTGACTAGAGTCGAACTTATCCAGGAAACATCTGACAAGATTACTATCATCAAAGATAAGCTTAAAGCTGCTAGAGATCGTCAGAAAAGTTATGCGGATAATCGTCGAAAACCATTAGAATTCCAAGTAGGAGACAAGGTACTTTTAAAAGTGTCGCCTTGGAAAGGGCTTGTGCGTTTTGGTAAGAAAGGAAAACTAAGCCCGAGATATGTTGGACCCTTTGAAATCCTTGAAAGGATTGGTCCGGTAGCGTATAAACTCCAATTGCCCCAAGAGTTAAGCGCCATTCACGACACATTCCACGTCTCCAACCTTAAGAAATGTCTAGCCGACGAAACATTAATAGTACCCCTGGAGGAAATTAAGATCAATGATAAGCTGAGCTTCGTTGAGGAACCGATAGAAATCCTTGACAGGGAGGTAAAACAACTTAAGCGGAGTAAGATCCCGATTGTGAAAGTTCGATGGAACTCAAAACGCGGGCCGGAGTACACCTGGGAGCGCGAGGATTACATAAAGGAAAAGTATCCGCAACTATTCCCATGCGATGACAAGCGATGATATAGAATGAATTTCGGGACGAAATTCTTTTTAAGTGGGGGATACTGTGACAACTGTCAATTCAGGTCATTCTTGGACTCATGCATCTTTATAATAACCATTCATGCACAACATGCCATGACCTAGTAGTATAAATTAGGTCAAAAATCTTGCATAAACTAGGATCCAACTAAGGTCTAGGACTAATATACTTGATACTTACAATTCTAGTAAGTTGCTTAGCTACAATAGGAAATGCCAATACTATAATTAGAATAAGCTTCAAACTTTGTTATAATTGAAATAGGGTATAAAACTCTAAAAATAAATTAAAACACTCTAATTATACTTCAACATGTTGTTGAATACCAAACAATGTTCCAAAAACCCTAAAGAGCCAAAAATCCAAAGTTATAAAATATAAAGCTTAAAAACTTTATAAAATTTGGCTATAAACTTCCTAGTATCAAATTATATTAATCAAATTATGGATTATACCAATGAACTAGAAATATAAATTACAAGTATTAATCATAAATTATTTGTTGAAAACAAGATTTTTAAATAAATCAAATTGCTTAATAAACATTTTATAAAAATGAATGTTTTTATATAAAATATGGGAGGGAAGTTTATAAAGTTTAAAATTTAGGAGAGAGGAGGCCAAAAGGCATGCAAAAACCGGCCATCACCTCTCCCCATGCCCTCTCTCTTCCCCAAAACACAATCATCAAGCCTAAACCCTTACTCCACCTCTTCCACTTCACTCTCTCACTTCACTCTCTTCTTCCTTCTCTCTAAACTCACGAAAATCCTCTCAATCCTCTGCAAAATTTCCAGATTTTGAATCCCTTGAAGTGTTCTTACTTCTCTCAAGATCAAAACCAAGGTAAACAACAACATCTTCTTCCATAGTTTCATGGTTAAACCTCTTTTTCTTCTTAGTCTTCTCTACTTTTCGGATTCTATGCCTTTCCATGGCTAGAAATCTTTATTCTCCCCTTGTGGTTTGTAGATTCTCACCATAACACAATGCATGTGTTAAAGATGGTGAAAATCCGGGATCAAACCCATGCAAGGAGTGGAAAAGAAGCACATATGATCATGTGACATCAAAACATAATATTTCATGTTCTTCTCCATTTCTTGTGTGTTCATGCATGAACGAAAGCATTAAGCCATTTCTAGTACATCTTGGATGCTCATTCATTCCATGCATGTGTTAGAAATCGGGCCTTACCAAGGACATGCATGATGTTCTTATTGAAATACCCTAAAAATGCACACAAGCAAACATGCAATCTGCCAGATTATTTTGTTCGACTTTGAACAGTCATAACTCAGTCATTTTTTAACCAAATCATGATATTCTTTTTGTATTGGTTAGTTCCACGAGTTAACTTTCAAACCCAACTGGTCTTACTGTAAAATATTAAATATCCGATTTTTGGCAGATTTTACAAAAAGGTTGCGCATACAGCTCTTTTTCTGTGATCACTATTTTTATCTTGCTTAAACAATGGTCTTAAACCCAACCATAAATCTTAGGAAAAATACCTTAGAAACTTAACATATCTAGTGAGTTATGGTTGAAATTTCGTGGCTTAAAACCTCACTGAATGGGCTACAAAAATTCATGAACCTCAGCCACATCTACACTTCATGCATTATTGCATGCAACTTTTCTTAAATTGTTTGGAATCATTACCCTCATTTCTCTTCTGAATACATTCTTAACATTTTTACTTTTGAAAGCCCTTGCATGCATGAGATAATCTGGAAAATTTCAAGAGCTTTTGTTATTTATTTGATTTATTAGAATTATTGCTAAAACCAAGGGCATAAATCATATAAAATACTTCCAGAGGTCAATAAATCCTAAATAAATTCATGGATGATACTTATGGGGAATAATGACCCCTCACCAAATTTCAGCAATTTTTGTTACTGTTTCATATGATTTCTAATTTTCTTTTATTTAGGACATGATAAATTACAAAACCACTTTTTAGGATGTGAAAATTTTATCTAACAATTTTCGCATACCTTACTTGTGATGGGTGACTCAAGAAAATAATTTCAAGATTTTTCATCATGTCTAGCTATTTTTCCCAATTTTTGGTAATTATAATGGCTTAAAAATGGGAAAAATAGTTCTGATTATCCAAAATTCATGAAAATTTGCCAGGATATCATATTATATAGTAGGAGGTTACATAAAAATTTTGAATATTTTTCTCCACTGTAAACTATTTTTCCCTTATTTTCTAAAGTTAATTGCACTAAAATTCACTTAAATATACATAAATACCCAAAACCAGTTTATACATTATGAAAACCACTTTTGATATTTTTCCCAAGATATTTATACTGTAAATGATGTTACAAAAATTTATGGTAATTTATTTTAACTGTTTAATAATATTTCTTTAATTAATGACTATTTAAAGGAATAAAACAAGGAAAAATACAAATAACCACTGAAAAATATATTTTATATTTTTCCCAGCCTATTTATGTATAATAACAATTAAATAAAAAGTTTGGGTAATTTTGGAAACTGTTTACTATTTATTTCAATTTTTATTGAAATAAATGCTCAAAAATTATAAAATATAATTAAACAGCTTGGAAATCCATTTTTATAATTTTCCCAGCTTAGTATTGTGTATTAACAGTTAAATAAAAAGTTTGAGAATTTTTATCCCTCGAATACTATTTTTCGTGAATTTATGTTGTTATTGAGACTTAAAATTTGGAAAATTAACCTTCCAAGGTTGTAATTAATCGCACGACTTGTAAAATTTCAATACATCAGAAAAAGTGTAACAAAATGATATAAATCCAATACTAAAACATAAATTGGCATTTCCCTATATGTAGAGTTTAGTATATTAGCATTAGATATCGACATGGAAACTCACTAGTGCGTGTGTTTGGTGTCGTAGGATCCCGGTAGTAAGACGTTGGTGCATCCCGAAGTACCGCTTGTGTCTACACAAAACATCGTGAGTATTCACCAATCCCCTATTTTATGTTTTTAAATGTTTTGGGGTGGAAAAGCATGTCCAGAAAAACTATTGTTTGCATGTTGTACTTAAATTGAATTGTATCAAACATGATTGCTATTGTATTGCTATGTTTCTTTATGTATGTCTATGCAACACGGAACATGAGAACTTATCGTACAAAGGCCCTTCCCTTATCTCTAACCATTAACTCTTTGAGCCAATGGTCGTTATGGATAGCGCTATTAGGAATTGACAACTCCTCACTCGCCCGAATCGCTGGAGTGCATGATACCATATTCATCTATGGAACGATAAGCATAGATCTCGATAGGGCTTCAGTCATAGGTTTGGTTGAGACTCATTGTTTGCTCATACACATACAAACGCGTTTCTCGTTATAGCAATAAACTTGTATTCATTAATAGCAATCAACTTGTTTATCATTGAAGCAATGTACTTGTATTTACGAAAAGCCTTATTGTACGCTCGATTTTATAAACTTGTGATACTCACCAACTATTTTCATAGTTGACGCTCGTTTTACATGCTTTTTCAGGAAATAATTAGTAAGTGGATGTAAAGATTCATCATCATAGAGCATGCTTCATCGTGTTGAAGCTATTATGAAGCTATATTTTGAACAATGTTATTTTGAAAAACTTGTATTTTGTTCTTTTGAAGCTATGGGTTGTAAACTTTTAAACACTGCTACGGTGATGTATCTTTATCTTTTGCAATGAAACCGTTATCGCTGTCATACCTTGCGTTTCCGCTTTAGCGGGGTGTGACAATCTTACTTTAGAGAGTTTTTGTCCCATTATATTTATAGTTTGTATATCATATGTGGTTTGATATACTTAGCTCACAATAAACAATTCTCTGATACCAATCTGTCACACCCCCAAACCAAGATGGCGGAAACGTCCGGGGGCGGAGGATAACATCATGTATTTTTTCATAACAATTGAATAATAGTAAATAAAGAAAAATACAACTATCATATATAATTGAAAAATATTACATCATTATAAGTGTTACATGTTTCAAAAGTCAATTACAATATGATGTCAAAACGATTTGGTCGACGCATTAACATCTCATCCTCAAAAGTCGGTGGTTACCTATTTTACTGATTCCCTTAGAATAGAAGTTGTTTTTAAAAGAGTGTCAACAATTAAGTTGGTGAGTTCATAAGCATATTTGTATGAGAAACCTGTCATTGGTTCCTTCAAAATTTAAGTGTGTTCTTCCAGAAAATCCTATATTTTCTGTTGTAAATGCATTGTAGTCTTAATACCCTAAGACCAAAACGTGTAAATGTTATTGTACTTTGTAGTTTTAATTCACATAAAACCATAAATGAATGTTTCCAGAAATGTAGGTTTCTCTATATTGTAAAATAGTACACTATAGTTGTATTTGTATGAAACTATGTAAAGGTATTTTCCTGAATCCACCAACTGTATTGTAAACTACTATATTGTAGTTTTATTATAAAATAAAACTATATGAAGTTGTTTATGCATTCTTACACTAATTGTATTGTTCAATACCAAATTGTGAGTTATCATAATCATGCTTGATGACCTAAGATGGCATGAACACGATGTTCTTCAGGCATCGTAATCGGTACGATATTTGTCACCAGACGCCTGCCAGCCTAACTGTATCTAACACTTTAGGTGAGAGATTGTCAGAACCGTATAGATCTATACAAAAGTGTCATGCTCTCCTTCTAGGAGACTTTAGTTATAATTTTAGGGCTTGGTTGCTACTTAGATAAGTACTATATATCTCACAAAACTATATTAAAGGTTATGTGTCGAATAAAGAAAAGCCATTTTTTATTGATAAAATCGTATATATGACTCATAAACTATACCCATTATAGTTTATATGTTTGTTTTTGTATGAAATCCAGAACTAGTAAGTAGTATGTTTATTTTAGTAAAAACGACAAATGAAAACTATTTGAATAGTTTTGATATTAACACAAGATTTCCTTGTGTTTTACTTGTATCCCCCCCTTAAAATATGAAAGATAGTGAAAACGTAAGGGTATGAACTCACTTGATAAATTGGTGATTCGGACAACACTTCACTTCTCAAAATAGTATCTTTAGACGAAACCGCGAGTTTCTACTGAAAATTGGGTTCTGCGCGGGCATAGTTTCAAACTGAAAAGACCCTTTTGTTGGAGACTTCGGGTGCTTTGGGTCTTTCTTCTTGTGTTAGGGAGGTTCCCTAAGCTTGGGGGGGGGGGGGGGGTTAAAGTCGCTTGAGAGGCTTTATAGGGTAAAAGAAGTGTAAATTTGTAAACAAAAATTTGAAACGCCTCTTCGTGTTTCTCTTCCCAGAGAAATTTTCTATCCTTTTGGGTCAAAGATGTTAATGGTTGAGCAATCCTAGAGAAATTCTTAATGAAGTGTCTGTAGTACCCAGCTAATCCTAGGAATTGTCGTATTTCTGTCGGGGTTTTGGGGGCCTCCCATTTCTTGATTGCCTCTATCTTAGCTGGATCTACATGGATTCCTCTTTCACCGATCACATGACCAAGAAAATGTACCTCCCGAATCCAAAATTCACACTTAGTGAACTTGGCATACAATTTCTGTTCCTTCAACAACTCCAACACTAGCTTGAGAGGGGGGGGGGGGGTTAAAGTCGCTTGAGAGGCTTTATAGGGTAAAAGAAGTGTAAATTTGTAAACAAAAATTTGAAACGCCTCTTCTTGTTTCTCTTCCCAGAGAAATTTTCTATCCTTTTGGGTCAAAGATGTTAATGGTTGAGCAATCCTAGAGAAATTCTTAATGAAGCGTCTGTAGTACCCAGCTAATCCTAGGAATTGTCGTATTTCTGTCGGGGTTTTGGGGGCCTCCCATTTCTTGATTGCCTCTATCTTAGCTGGATCTACATGGATTCCTCTTTCACCGATCACATGACCAAGAAAATGTACCTCCCGAATCCAAAATTCACACTTAGTGAACTTGGCATACAATTTCTGTTCCTTCAACAGCTCCAACACTAGCTTTAGATGTCTATTGTGATCTTCTTTGGTCCGCGAGTAAACAAGTATGTCATCGATAAATACAATTACAAACCTGTCTAGGTATGGTCTACAGACCCTATTCATCAAATCCATGAATACAACGGGTGCGTTCGTTAGTCCAAAAGGCATGACTAAGAACTCATAATGTCCATAACGGGTTCTAAATGTTGTTTTGTGAATGTCCTCTTCGTGAATTCTTAGCTGATGATACCCTGACCGAAGGTCGATTTTTGAGAAGTAGGAAGCGCCCTGCAACTGATCGAACAAGTCATCTATTCTAGGGAGGGGATATCGATTCTTGATTGTCAACTTGTTCAATTCTCTGTAATCAATGCACATTCGAAACGAACCATCTTTCTTTTTGACGAATAACACTGGGGCTCCCCAAGGTGAAGAACTTGGTCGAATAAACCCTTTGTCTAGAAGTTCTTGAAGTTGTCCGGATAGTTCTTGCATCTCGGATGGTGCAAGGCGATATGGTGCTTTTGCTACCGGTGCCGCTCCGGGAATTAAGTCTATCTGAAATTCGACCTGTCTATAAGGGGGGTAGACCGGGCAGTTCCTCCGGAAATACTTCGGGATAGTTTTGAACCACTGGAATCTCCTTGAGTTGCTTAGCTTCAGGTTCTCTTTCTAGCACGTGGGCCATGAATGCAATACAATTCTTTTTCAGGTACTTGTAAACCTTCACGCTTGATACTATGTTTAAACTTCTTCCTGGCTTCTCACCGTGTATGATAAGGGTTTCTCCATTAGGGAGAGGCACTCTAATGACTTTCTCATAACAACCAATGTCCGCTCTATTTTTGGATAACCAATCCATCCCTACTATCACATCAAAACTACCTAGCTCTATAGGAATTAGGTCAATGCTAAAGAATTTATCAGCTAAATTCAAAGTACAACCAGGAATTATATCACTATCCCTAATTTCATACCCATCAGCAAGTTCAATAGCATAAGCATTCCTCATCTTTACCGATTTCAAGCCGATTAACGGTCTAAATGCTAAAGAAACAAAACTCCTATCTGCTCCCGCATCGAATATTACTGATGCAAAATGGTTGTTCAGGAGGAACGTACCTGTTATCACTTCAGGGTTCTGACGAGCTTCTTCTGCACCAATCACAAAGGCTACACCTCTTGGCTGTCCAACTTGATTTCCTTGAAAGTTTTTCCTGGCTTGGCCTTGTCCATTGTTACCAGGTCCATTGTTCAGTTTAGGACATGCTCTACGGAGATGATCAGTACTCCCGCACTCGTAACATGTCCTTTTTCCCTCCTTATTCACATTACAATACTTCGAGTAATGGCCTGTTTTCTTACAGTTTTGGCACACCGGGCAAGCTCCCTTGTGATGGAAGTTACACTTATTGCACTTCGGAAGCGGCCCTGAGTACTGCTTTCGCTCCTGCACTTCTTGTCCTTGAGTTTTCACTGTTTCTTGCTCCTGGGCTCTTACCATAAAGTTTCTTGAGACTTTCTACTTCCTCCCTGACTTGCCTCCATACTTCTTCTCTCCCTGATCTGCTGGCTTCCTCTTGCTACTAGAGCTTTCCTTTGCCGATGCTCCCATCCTTATCACATCACAATCAGTAATAGCCAACCAAACATATAATATGCTGTCATCGCATGACCTGCCTCTCGTCTAGCAGCACTAGCAGTGTCAGCAGTCTCCATCGAATGCTGATACAGGATTTCCATTCCTGCCAAGACTTCATCCAAAACTTCTCGATGCCCAGCTATCACAGCGAGACTGTGACGTAGGCCCGCTGCTATCGACTGCAATCTTCGGGACTCCTCCGGGGACATACCTGGCTGTCTGACAGGTATCCCTATGACTTGCTGAGGTGAGGGTGCTCTCGGTCCTGCATCGCTGGGTTCTGCTCCGCTAGGTCCTGCCGTGCCATGTCCTGCTGTGCTGGCGGGTATCCTTCTTGGAATGGGAACACTCTTCCTCGCTGTCCTCCGAATGCGAAGTCCATAGAGCGGTGGCTGTGGCAACGCCGATGTAGGTGATGCCTCGCGTCGTTGACTCGGGGCGTTGTCATTGCTGATCTCCACCGAGTTCCCAGTATCTTCCGTATCCTCTGATGGGTCTTCTTCTACCGAGGCGGGGGGATTACGTCGAGGGATAACCGTAACGTAGCCGGACTCATCGGTTGAGGCGGTAGCGTGGGAAGATGACGATATTGACATAGTGGACTGTGACATAGTTTCAATGAGATATGAAATAAATGACAATGCATGCCTATAATATGCAATGCTTACACACACCAAAATTAACCTTTTGAAATTTTGAAATAAAGTTTTCTCAAATATTTTTGTTGAACATATTCCCATTATAATTAGCTCAAGCTTTGTATAAATCTTTTCTTAATTAAACATAGGTGATCAGACTATGTTTAATCAAGGTCCAATAATACAACTCCCGACCTAATTATACTAGTAATATGTTTGATGTAAAAAGAATTTCTTTGTAAATTTAGTTATAGGTTGTGTTTTCTTAAAGAAAAACCGATGTTCTCTATAACTTTAGCTCTGATACCACTTCTGTCACACCCCGCTAAAGCGGAAACGCAAGGTATGACAGTGATAACGGTTTCAATGCAAAAGATAAAGATACATCACCATAGCAGTATTTAAAAGTTTACAACCCATAGCTTCAAAAGAAACAAAATACAAGTTTTTCAAAATAACATTGTTCAAAATATAGCTTCATAATAGCTTCAACACGATGCAGCATGCTCTATGATGATGAATCTTTACATCCACTTACTAATTACTTCCTGAAAAAGCATGTAAAACGAGCGTCAACTATGAAAATAGTTGGTGAGTATCACAAGTTTATAAATCGAGGGTACAATAATGCTTTTCGTAAGTACAAGTACATTGCTTTAATGATAAAACAAAGTTGATTGCTATTAAGGTATACAAGTTTATTGCTAGAACGGGAAACGCGTTTGTATGTGTATGAGCAAACAATGAGTCTCAACCAAACCTATGACTGAAGCCCTATCGAGATCTATGCTTATCGTTCCATAGATGAATATGGTATCATGCACTCCAGCGATTCGGGCGAGTGAGGAGTTGTCAATTCCTAATAGCGCTATCCATAACGACCATTGGCTCAAATAGTTAATGGTTAGAGATAAGGGAAGGGCCTTAGTACGATAAGTTCTCATGTTCCGTGTTGCATAGACATACATAAAGAAACATAGCAATACAATAGCAATCATGTTTCATACAATTCAATTTAAATACAACATGCAAACAGTAGTTTTTCTGGACATGCTTTTCCACCCCAAAACATAAAAACCGAAAATAGGGGAGTGCGTGAATACTCACAATGTGCAAAACATAGTAATCAAATTTATACGAGTCAATTAAAAATAACGAACATAAGTAGTTTAGGACACACTTTTCCACCCCAAAACATAAAAACCGAAAATAGGGGAGTGCGTGAATACTCACGATGTTTTGTGTAGACACAAGCGGTACTTCGGGATGCACCAACGTCTTACTACCGGGATCCTATGACATCAAACACACGCACTAGTGAGTTTCCATGTCGATATCTAATGCTAATATACTAAACTCTACATATAGGGAAATGCTAATTTATGCTTTAGTATTGGATTTTATATCAATTAGTTACACTTTTTCTGAAGTAATGAAATTCTATATATCGGACGATTAATTACAACCTTGGAATATAAACTTTCCAAATTTTTAAGTCCTTATTACAACATAAATTCACGAAAATAGCATTCGAGGGATAAAAATTCTCAAACTTTTTATTTAACTGTTATTACACAATACTAAGCTGGGAAAATTATAAAAATGGATTTCCAAGCTGTTTAATTATATTTTATGATTTTTGAGCATTTATTTCAATAAAAATTGAAATAAATAGAAAACAGTTTCCAAAATTACCCAAACTTTTTATTTAATTGTTATTATGCATAAATAGGCTGGGAAAAATATAAAAGATATTTTTCAGTGGGTATTTCTATTTTTCCTTGCTTTATTCCTTTAAATAGTCATTAATTAAAGAAATAATATTAAACAGTTAAAATAAATCACCATAAATTTTTGTAACATCATTTACAGTATAAATATCCTGGGAAAAATATCAAAAGTGGTTTTCATAATGTATAAACTGGTTTTGGGTATTTATGTATATTTAAGTGTATTTTAGTGCAATTAACTTTAGAAAATAAGAGAAAAATAGTTTACAGTAGAGAAAAATATTCAAAATTTTTATGTAACCTCCTACTCTATAATATTATATCCTGGTAAATTTTCATGAATTTTGGATAATCAGAACTATTTCTCCCATTTTTAGACCATTATAATTACCAAAAGTTGGGAAAAATAGTAAAACATGATGGAAAATCTTGAAATTATTTTCTGGAGTCACCCATCACAGGTAAGGTATGCGAAAATTGTTAGATACAATTTTCACATCCTATAAAGTGGTTTTGTAATTTATCATGTCCTAAATAAAAGAAAATTAGAAATCATATGAAACAGTAACAAAAATTTCTAAAATTTGGTGAGGGGTCATTACTCCCCATAAGGATCATCCATGAATTTATTTAGGATTTATTGACCTCTGGAAGTATTTTATATGATTTATGCCCTTGGTTTTAGCAATAATTCTAATAAATCAAAGAAATAACAAAAGCTCTTGAAATTTTCTAGATTATCTCATGCATGCAAGGGCTTTCAAAAGAAAAAATGTAAAAAAATATATTCAGAAGAGAAATGAGGGTAATGATTCCAAACAATTTAAGAAAAGTTGCATGCAATAATGCATGAAGTGTAAATGTGGCTGAAGTTCATGAATTTGTGTAGCCCATTCAGTGAGGTTTTAAGCCACGAAATTTCAACCATAATTCACTAGGTATGTTAAGTTTCTAAGGTATTTTTCCTCAGATTTATGGTTGGGTTTAAGGCCATTGTTTAAGCAAGATAAAAATAGTGATCACAGAAAAAGAGCTGTATGCGCAACCTTTTTGTAAAATCTGCTAAAAATCGGATATTTAATATTTTACAGTGAGACCAGTTGGGTTTGAAAGTTAACTCGTGGAACTAACCAATACAAAAAGAATATCATGATTTGGTTAAGAAATGACTGAGTTATGACTGTTGAAAGTCGAACAAAGTAATCTGGCAGATTGCATGTTTGCTTGTGTGCATTATTAGGGTATTTCAACAAGAACATCATGCATGTCTTTGGTAAGGCCCGATTTCTAGCACATGCATGGAATGAATGAGCATCCAAGATGTACTAGAAATGGTTTAAATTCTTTTGGTCATGCATGAACACAAAAGAAATGGAGAAGAACATGAAATATTATGTTTTGATGTCACATGATCATATGTGCATCTTTTCCACTCCTTGCATGGGTTTGATCCCGGATTTTCACCATCTCTAACACATGCATTGTGTTATGGTGAGAATCTACAAACCACAAGTGGAGAATAAAGATTTCTAGCCATGGAAAGGCATAGAATCCGAAAAGTAGAGAAGATTAAGAAGAAAAGAAGTTTAACCATGAAACTATGGAAGAAGATGTTGTTGTTTACCTTGGTTTTGACCTTGAGAGAAGTAAGAACACTTCAAGGGCTTCACAATCTCGAAATTTTGCAGAGAAATGAGAGGATTTTCGTGAGTTTAGAGAGAGGGAAGAAGAGAGTGAAGTGTGTGAAGAGAGTGAAGTGAGAGAGTGAAGAGGGAAGAGGTGGAGTAAGGGTTTAAGCTTAATGATTGTGTTTTGGGGAAGAGAGAGGGCATGGGGAGAGGTGATGGCCGGTTTTTGCATGCATTTTGGCCTCCTCTCTCCTAAATTTTAAACTTTATAAACTTCCCTCCTATATTTTATATAAAAACATTCATTTTTATAAAATGTTTATTAAGCAATTTGATTTATTTAAAAATCTTGTTTTCAACAAATAATTTATGATTAATACTTGTAATTTATATTTCTAGTTCATTGGTATAATCCATAATTTGATTAATAAAATTTGATATTAGGAAGTTTATAGCCAAATTTTATAAAGTTTTTAAGCTTTATAATTTATAACTTTGGATTTTTGGCTCTTTAGGGTTTTTGGAATATTGTTTGATATTCAACAACATGTTGAAGTATAATTAGAATGTTTTAATTTATTTTTAGAGTTTTATACCCTATTTCAATTATAACAAAGCTTGAAGCTTTATTCTAATTATAGTATTGGTATTTCCTATTGTAGCTAAGCAACTTACTAGAATTGTAAGTATCAAGTATATTAGTCCTAGACCTTAGTTGGATCCTAGTTTATGCAAGATTTTTGACCTAATTTATACTACTAGGTCATGGCATGTTGTGCATGAATGGTTATTATAAAGATGCATGAGTCCAAGAATGACCTGAATTGGCAGTTGTCACATTGACCATCCTTATCAAGTCAACACTGGTCAACTTGGTCAACAGTCTTTGGTCAAATTGACCGGACTCGGCGAGCGCACAAGAGTGACTCGGCGAGTCTACTCGTTTTCACCAACTGGCAAGGATTTTCCCTTTGACTCGTCGAGTACTCCCCTGACTCGACGAGTTCCACCTAGGCCTGAATTACGGGGCCACCGCGACTCAACTCGCCGAGTCGCAAGGACAACTCGGCGAGTCCCAACTCGACTCGGTCCACCTGTCAAAACCTTTCTAACTCTCTGTGACTCACTGAGTCACCCACAACTCCGCATGACTACACACTGGGTGGTCTCAAGGACAATCTTCAAGCGACTCGTCGAGTTTGTTCTTCAGAATCGGCGAGTCCATGCCATGCATCAGCTAAAACTGGCTTTTGCGGTCAGATCCGTTCCATACACACATAGATCTGGCCTTCCCAAGCTCATTTATCACTTAAAGTCTCAGTCTTGGTTGCCATGCAACGCATACAAGGCTCATTTTGGCGAAATAACCTCTAATATGGCAGCCCTACCTTCCAACTCAAAAGAATGGACATAAAGCTTGTCATTTAAGGCCTCCTGGACCTGCTGAGGTCCAGATCTAGGTTCCATATCCCCATGGGACCTTTCTTACTTCCAATTCAAGCCAAATAAGTCAAGAAGAAACCCTAGATTTGACACATCAACCAAAATACGAAGTTTAGCTCTGAAAGTTATCTCAAGAAGGTTCCCTTGATGAAATAGAAGCAGATCCAAGCTCCCCAACTCTTCAAGCTTGATCTTCTCCTTCCTTTCTTGCAATAACACACAAAATGATGAACAAATAGCCTCTTATCACACTCACAAGGTCTCTCAGCCGTTTGGGTGCACTTAGGGCTCAAGGTGGCCGCAAATGAAGTCCATAAGGTCCTTTAAATAGGGCTTAGGATTGGGAAATTAGGGTTTCATTAAACAACACGGACTCGCCGAGTCCGGACGCGAACCTCCGTCCAAAACCGCGACCCGACTCGGCGAGTTCGACCTCCAACTCGCCGAGTCCCCTCACAGTTAACCAAAAATATGAAAGTAAAGATACCTGGAGAGCCGGGCTGTTACATTTTGCCTTGGACTCATCGAGTCCCTTCATGGACTCGGCGAGTCTGCTGGGCAGACAGCATCAAAACTCGATTTTTCAGCTCCATTTGCAAGTATAACAAGAAAACAAGCCTGGGCTCTGATACCACTGTTGGGTTTTGAGCATTCTAACACTCCTAAGTGTACATGCAACCCTAAATACCTTGGATCTATGTTTTCTCTAATATACATGCAAATATCAACTTTCCAAGGTATTGTTCTATTCTAACATACTAAACTTGAATAACACAAGTTAGAATGACATACCTTTTGTTAGTGCTTGTCTTCATGAAGCTTGAGTGCCTAGTGCCCCAAGTGAGACACCTCAAATGGTTCACACAACACCATAAGCACTTGGAATAACTTAGAGAGAATTCTACACTTCTTGAAATCGGCTAGCCCTCTTTAGAATAATACTAGTGCGATTTTGTCAAGAATAAGATCTTTATATAGTGTTACAATTAGGGTAAACCCTAATTGTCATGACTTTCCATTTCCTTGGATCGATGGGTTCAAATTTACCATGGAGCATCCATGGACCATCCTATGGGTTTTAGCCCAACTTGATTATCCATGGAGCATTAGCCCACTATACAAGTATGGATGATTTACACAATCAACCCATATATTTAATTAGACTTCTTTTGATCACTTAATTAATCCTAGATTAATTCTTGATCAATACTAATTAAATAATCTCATTATTCTTATTATTAATATACTAGAACTTATAATATATTAATAACCATAAGTGTCTTATTTCTCTCATTATAGTCTATCCAAGTGCATGATGCCATGCAACCCAAATGGACCATGCCAGGTCGGGTCAAGTCTTACCAATTATAGTTATGGACTTAGACATTAATCCAACAGTCTCCCACTTGGATAAGTCTAAAACTATTATTGCGTATGACTTCAGGAACCAACTAGCAATCGTAGCTCTCAAAAGCTTCTGTCGAACTCTGACCTTGTCGATAAACTCTGACCTTTGTCGATGACTTGTCCATTAGATAGGGGATCATATATGCCTCCATTCTAGATATCATATGGACTGAGACATGGATTATAATCATTCTCTCTGTCCATTTGTTGTTTCCCGATTTCCGATTTATGACGACTGACTAATTGAACAAATCAAATCAGTCCTGGCCCGGCCGAGCACTTCCATTTGTCATCATCAAATCATCGAGGGGCCTACAGATATCGCTTTTATCCCGAAGGTAAAAGGAATGGATAAACTTCGACTCATATGCCTTGTTCTACTACTTGTTGAATCATACACAAAGACACGTTTTATAACATCGAGTTACCAATGCATTTTCATGCAATCAATGTACTATCAACTCATAGTAACAACTCATATCTCTAGGTTTGAAGAATATAAGATATTATCGTCTCATGATCACTCGTGATAAAATCCATGAAGTGATTCCAATGAGCGCGGGTTGAATCCAATACTCAGAACTTATGAGCACTCATGAGTGTTGTAGCCCTTTGTCCAACACCTTAGACCTCTACAAGCCAACCCATGACAGTCTTAATTCATATATACTTCCAACATATGACCGACTGTGGATGGTTTGAATAACTTAGTCATTCCGGAAGAATAACCTAGTTTATTCGGGAAGTCAAAACATGCAAAGTGAAACACAATAATAATTGAATCCAATACGGTATCAAACCTATGAACATAAATAAAACACCTTTTATTTATCACCATATGATTACACATTATTCATTGTATACTGTTTCAACTATCAACTTTATTCTTGAATTTAAAACAATAATTGTCCCATGCTCCAAGCATGTACACTATGTTTTCTAAACACTAGTCATGCCATACACCAAGTATGCATACTATGTTTGTCTATGATCTTTACTTTGTGAACTAGATCCATTGAACATAACTTCAATGATTCTCTTTTCACACTCCCAAATCCTTACTGCAAATACAAGAATTCCAAATTCATGTCATTTACTGGAATCTGTTAGATTCTAAACTTATATGCATTGATCCTCTTGTAATGATTACGCACATAGTCATAAGGACTTGACAACAACCATTACATACCATTCCAAAGGAGATCAACTCCTTGGAAACATCCTTCTTGCATTAAGTTTCCTTAATCTTACACAGATTGAAAATTCTAACTTTGAAACCTTTCCATATTCCATTTTGACTTATCACTTTTGAACAAGAGTTGCCTCCTTACATATTATGTCAATATGGTCATTCCAGAATTATTGCTATACTTCCAACTGTCCTTAAGCAACCAATCTTTGGTAAACCTTAGATTGTCCTCGACAATTGTTTAATCCTTTTAGTCATGTCATGTTCTAAACCTTTTCCCTTCTTAATGCCCCAGGCATTTGGAAAATTTTAGAAAGGATGAATATAGCACATGTAATCGATCCTATATCCGAAGCATATGGGACACGATTCATGATGTCTCACATAAAGATTAAACCAGTTTTTTGCTATAACATTTCCATTTCTATTTGCCAAGTTCTCAGAATTCAGATTATGAAAAGGGATGCCGTAATCATAATCAAATTTAAGAACGCAAATAATGGACCCATATACAGAATTTCCTTATGTTGAGCCATTCCAACATGAAATTCATATAGATTTCCTTGACTAAATGATTAAAACCTCACGATCTAAGCTTATAGATTTAAGATGAAGTATAATTTCCTCTCCCTTAATTATCGCAAAACAACTTTTCCCAATTGAAACCTTTTGTTTTCTATAATTAACATTGCTAACTTGCAATACTTATCATAATTATCATGCTCCTACTAACATGATGATTATTAGCATAACACTTATGCTCCCACTAGCTTTGACATGTACTCAGAAATCAGCCGACTTTCTTACCAAAGTTCAAATTTCTAATAATAGATTGTTTTGATAAAACTTTATCAAAAACATACACCTTCCCTTAGATAGCACACTTGTGTGTCTAAACAATTATGAAGAGGGATGCCGTAATCATAATGGTTAGACCTTTTTGCCACTTCCCGCAAGTCCAGGTTAGTGTGTCGGTAAACCACACACGCTCCACTAACGACTTTGAGAATGCAAATATCACAATTGCTATCTATCTAAAATCTACTTAGTGAAAGTGTTTCCTCACCATCATTTTCATGAATCGGAGAGAAACCTTATGACACTTAGATTTAATGGTGTATGTGTTCTTATCCATGTGAATTGTCAAAACCATAGTCACAAGACAAGGATAATGTCAAATCCGAACTCATATGGACTGAACTCAATCTTAACTTCTTGCCACCTGGCAGCTCAAGGGCCTTCCATTGCTTCCAAGTTGTTGTGCAACCAATTGAGAACTCTAAGACTGATTGTAGAGAATTCGAATAATATGATATATCATAACATAATTATTCTGGAAGTCAAAACATGCAAAATGAAATGATAGTAAATGATTGACAAAAGATAGCAACACTTCTACTTATAAATAAACAACAACTTTTATTTATCATCAAATGTCAATTACAGTTTACAAATTTCAAAGCTATCTAACTACTAATATCATCCGTCAGCCCTATGCGCCTCGCATGATGGAGATGCTTAACGCTACCCAGTCCCTTCGTGAGGGGATCTGTTGGGTTCTCATCGGATGATACCCTCTTTGCCACATGGAGTCCTTCTTCTATATGATGTCTGATGAAATGATATTTTCTGTCGATGTGTCTGGATCTCCGGTAATCCCTTGGTTCCTTGGCTAAGGTATTTTCACCTTCACTATCACAGAAAATTTCCATAGGCTCCTTTATAGCTGGTATAACTCCAAGGTCTCCAATGAAGTTCTTTATCCATATAGCCTCCTTTACTGCCTTGCTTGCCGCTATATACTCTGATTTGCAGGTTGAATCAACCACTTTCTCCTGCTTGGAACTTTTCCAAGTAATTGCTCGTCCATTTAAGGCAAAGACCTAGCCTGACTGAGAGTGGAAGTTATCCCTATCAGTCTGGAATCTAGTATCACTATACCCTACTACTCTCAAGTCATCACTCCCACCGAGGGTAAGGACCCAGTCCTTAGTCCTCCAAAGGTACTTGAGAGTGTTCTTCACCGCAATCCAGTTAGCCTTGCCAAGGTGCCCCCAATATTTGCTAACCATGCTCTATGCGAAGTCCACATCAAGACGAGTACAAGTCATACCAACATGATCGAGCCTACAATGGAAGCATACAATACTTGACTCATCTCAACTATCTCATCCTCTGTACTCAGACTCTGAGTCTTACTCAGTCTGACGTTACTCTGGATCGGTAACTCTCTTTTCTTGGAATTATGCACGCTGAACCTATTCAGCACCTTATCCAAGTAGGTACTCTAACTAAGTCCAATTAGTCTTTTACTCCTATCTCTCAAAATTCTTATCCCTAGAATATATGCAGCTTCTCCAAGGTCCTTCATAGCAAAAAACTTTCCAAGCGAGGACTTAAACTCCTGCAAAGTTGGAATGTCATTTCTCATGAGTAGTATGTCATCCACTTACAATACCAAAAAGTTAACTATACTCCCACTAGCCTTGACATATACACAAGATTCATTTTCACTTCTCGAAAAGCCAAAATTTATGACTTTCTCATTGAAACAAAGATTCCATCTGCGAGGTGCTTGTTTTAATCCATAAATGGATTTCTGAAGCTTACACACTATCAAACCCCCAACACCGGAACGATGGAAATGTTCGGGGGTAGGGGACGTCATGTCAATTATCACGAGATATGTATATGGTCAGCAAGTAATGAACAACCATTTCATTTAGAAAGAAAGTGTTTACAATGTGTGTGTTCACAAAACATAGAAGTCATAAACAAATAACAAAACAAGACTTAAAGCTGTAATGCTCCATATTCTGAATCCCTAGCACAAGCACCTGTCTAATAGTCTCCTGAGAATACAAGTTATTTGAAAGAGTTGATCAACAATTAAGTTGGTGAGTTCATAAGATTTTAGTGATGTGAATAAGCTGTAAAGCATTGTGGAAAATGTATATGTAAAAGTGATGTACTGTAAGTTCTATTTTGTAAAGTTTGCATGTTCTCATAGAAAATCATATATTTCCTACTTGAATGAAAGTTAAGTAAAATAACACTACAAGCCTTTCTATGGGTACTAAGTGATTACAAATTATATATACTCAGAGTAAACAAACAATCAATTGTGCGCATCTTCCCCAACCTCACAACCCAACGAGGAACAGAAAGTATGGTGGATAGCACACATTCCATTGGTTGTTAGATCGTTGTCATATATAACCCTGGTGTATTCACTTGTTACTCATGGAGTTATTTGTAATGGTTCCTTTATATCTAATGAAAAGTTCTTTAAGAAAACCTATATTTCTTATAGTAAAATAATGACTACGGTGACTACTTTTATAATAGCTTTGTTTATATTGTTATATATAATCTGATACCGGGTAGAAAGTTAATTGAGTGAATCTGCCCTACGCCCACAATCCAACGGGAACAGGAAGTAAGGCGGAAAACACACCTTTAACTATCTATTGGGTATTAGTTTCATATATAAACATGGTGTATAAACCAAGGTGTTATAGAGTTACTCACCTAAAGTCTCTAAAACTGTACTGTCTTAATAAAATGGATTAAGCCCTTATCTGGGAAATCTCTAGTTTTGTATACCAAAAGTACTGACTTTGAAAAGTAAGTTTTGTACTAGAAAAGTTGTGCGTTGACTCTGTGTCCTATAACCTGATCCATACCTGGTACCCTTATGATGACTTAATGGATACTAAGCATAAATATATATAGATTCAGGTAGATAATAGATTGAGTGACCTCATTCCAAGCCCACATCCAACGGGAACAGGAAATGAAGTGAAGAGCACACATCCTATTAGTTGTTGGAATCTATAAGTATATATGTATCCTATAGTGTATACATTAAGGAATCATAAATCTAGAATTATGATCCTAACCTTTAATCGTAGCCTTCTACCAAGGCATCTTCTGTTCTGTGTTAAACCCGACTGCTCCTTTGTCAAATGTAACAATATATTCTCCCTAGTTTATAACTATCTTGACTAGAAAATAGATCAACTTTCAAGTGGTACTAACACTTTATGAAAGTAATGGGAAAAGTAGGTACACGGATGTCGTTTATAATAACATGTGGATGTACTAATAACCTAAAAACATATTTGTTTTATTACGGCCATAATGTGAAAACTAGAACCCCTACTAAACGCTCTCAATGTAAAGAGATTTAGGCAACCAAACGCGACCCCAACAATTTCTTGCAATCCGTGTAATTCACATTAAATTTATATGATCATGTATACCCAATATAACTATCACTAATGCGTTAGTGATTCATTGATATAATTAGATCCTGTTTGTGTGTTCTCATGCTATAGCAACTTAACCTGTTTGTTATGTTCTGTTCTGGTATTGTTTGATTCTCTTCACTGTTTGTTCTGTTATGGTACTGTTTCTTTGTGTGCTTCATTGTACTAGAAGTAATGAATAGCATTCTCCTAAACTATACCTATAATAGTTTACAAATGTTCTACCTAGACTGTTACTGAAAAGACTCATTTATCCACTAAGTTATGTTTATACTTTAAAAACATAGTTTTATAAAGTAACATAACTTTAAAAGAGTTTTGAAATATTTTGACAACTAATAATTAACATAAGAAGCATTTTGAAAGATGTTTAGCAACAAACATTTACACAAGAACTATAAAGTAACATAACTTTAAAAGAGTTTTGAAATATTTTGACAAATAATAATTAACATAAGAAGCATTTTGAAAGATGTTTAGCAACAAACATTTACACAATTATTCATTGTGTTCAACCTGTATTCCCCCCCTTAAAACAGTTAAAATAGTTAAAAGATTCATTACGGGGTATGAACTCACCTGATGTGGGTGATTCAAACGGGTATGCGCGTACGGATGAGAAGTTCCACGAATGAAGTCCCGAGACACAATAAGTCCTAATGATATATAAGGACACATATTGACACGAATATAGTGTTTATAAACGACTATATGTAAGGAAACACCTTCCGGGACTAGGAAAGCCCTTGACCAAGTGTTGTAATCACATGTGATTCAACAAAGGAAGGTAAAATGGCACTCACATGAGTTTAATACCATGGGTTTACGGCCCAAGGGAGTTTACAACCGTAAAATCATGGTTACTCATGTGTAAGTGCAAGTTTGAAGGCTAGGGGATGATTTAGGGACTTTAGCTCTACCTTAGGATGAGGAAGACCACTTTCTTTGGAGTTTTTGAGGTGTTCACGACCCTAATGAATTTACAACCATAAACTCATGGACATTTATGTTTATGAGGGTTGCTTAGGGTCCTAAAGGTCATAATGAAGCATCCTAAAATCAAGTCTAAGCCTTAGGAAGTGTTTGTGGCATCAAAACACCCCTAACTTGAGTTTTCGACCCTTGGACCACTTTGGCATGTGTTTGTGGCCGTAGTCACCTATGGGTGATGGTATTTTGATTGTTTTGAGTCCTAAACACATCAAGGTAAAGTGCTAGGCTAGTCTCTTGGCTTAAGGAAGGAATTTGGGGCATTTTGGCACCATAAAAGCGAGTTCACAGCCCTAGAACATCCTTGGCCGTGAACTCTCTTCTAACCCTTGATTCCTAAGGTTTTTAAGGTCTAGACATGTCAAGGGTAGTTCTATGTTTGGTTCCAAGGTCTATAGGGACATAGGTCACACTTTTGGCCTCATTTTTAGTGTTCACGGTCCAAGAGGATCTTGGGCCGTGAACACCTTTTCCTTGGGATTTATGGATGATTTCCATGTTATCTAGTCAGGTAGTACCCTTTAATACACTCTTGGGTTGAAGTACTTACAATTGGGGGTGAACGGATGAAGATCCTTGGGAGAGAAATCGGGTTTTCTCTAGGTTGAAATGAAAGAAATGAACCAAAATGGCTAAGTCGTACTTATATAGTCTTTAGGGTTTTCGGTCCCAATAACTTTTTTGGAGCGTAAGTTCCAAACTCTTGAAGTTTTGGGCACTTATTGCTACATAATAAACCCTAGGGTATCCTCTCTCTTGATATCTTATGAAGCACTAACTTTAAAACACTCAAACTTATCCCAAAAGCTTGAAAGTTAGCAGAAACATATTTGACTTCAATCGCAGTGGATGGTTTTACAGAATGGAAATTTTTGGGTTGTCACACACACTCTATTAGGGTACTCTGTGCTGACAAAACCCTCTAGCTGACTCATGTAAACATCCTCAACCAACTTTCCATTAAGGAAAGTGTTTTTGACATCCATTTGCCATATTTCATAGTCATGAAATGCAACAATGCCTAACATAACCCTAATAGACTTAATCTTTTCTATTGGTGAAAAGGTCTCATCATAATCAACTCCCAGAGTTTGATAAAATCCCTTTGCAACCAGTCACGCCTTATAAGTGTGTACGTTTCCATCCATGTCGATCTTCTTCTTGAAGATCCATTTGCATCCGACTGTCTTACGACCTGGTGGATTGTCAACCAAGATCCAAACTTGATTCTCATATATGGACTGTATCTCGCTATCCATACCCTCTTTCTATTTAGCAGCCTCAGGGCTTGCCATGGCTTCCGTGTGGCTGTTAGGTTCATCCAGACCAATTAGTGTGTTATCACTGATAAGTTTATCACCTTCCGTACTAATATGGAAACCATAGTAATGCTCAGGTGCATTACTAACTCTCGTGGAATGCCTCAGAGGTACAGACTCGTCAGTCGGATCAACAGGAGTTTCCTCCTCAGGTTGATTGCTAGGGTTTGAGGTTCCTTCACCACTTGACTCTTGAATTTCTTCAAGTTCAATTTGCCTCCCACTGTTTCCTTGTCTTATGAACTCTCTCTCTCTCTCTCTCTCTCGCGAAAGACTCCCCTCCTTACTACAAAGACCACATTATCACTGGGTCTGTAGAAGAGTTAACCGAAGGATTTATGTGGGTAGCCGATAATAATACACCTCTTACTTTGGGGTTCAAGCTTATCAAGAGTCTCGCGTCTCACGATAGCCTCACAACCCCAAATCTTGATGTGATCCATATTAGGAACTTTTCCGGTCCACATCTCATGAGGTGTTTTGGCAACCTTTTTAGTAGGGACTATATTAAGAATATGGGCGGTAATCTCTAAGGCATACCCCCATAATGAGATTTTGTAGAGAAGCTCGACTCATCATGGAATGAACCATGTCCAACATGGTTTGATTATGCCTCTCAGCTACACCATTAAGTTGTGGTGTCCTGGGAGGTGTCAATTGTGAGACAATTCCATATACCTTAAGATAGTCAAGGAACTCTATACTAAGATACTCACCACCTTGATCAGATCGAAGCATCTTAATGTTCCTGCCCAATTGATTCTCCACTTCCTGCTTAAACTCTTTGAACTTTTCAAAGGTTTCTGACTTATGCTTGATCAAGTAGACATATCCATATCTACTAAAATCATCAGTAAAAGTCACATAGAAGCGGTTAGCATCCCTTGTGGCAGTTATGAAGGGTCCACACACATCGATGTGTAACAAATCCACCAAACCTTCACCCCTAGCACAAGTAACAGTAAAGGGTGATTTTGTCATTTTTCCAAGTAGACAACATTCACAACTATCATCCGAATTTAGGTCAAATGACTCCAAGACTCCATCCTTTTGGAGTTGGCCTATGCGTTTCTTGCTTACATCTCCAAGATGACAATGCCATAATTATGCTTTATCCAAGTTAGTGGAAGAATCAATACACAACACATTATCTCCTAGGTTATCTGCAACCGACACAGCTTCATACACACCATCACAAGCTAATGCTTTAAAATAAAGACAATTATAAAGAAAGCATTAATACTACCATATTCATTATCAAAAGAAAAGGTAAACCCTTATTTGTATAAAGCATGAAAATAAATAATATTCCTCGCCATTTCAGATGAGTAACACCATTTATTCAAAACTAATGGTAACCCACTACTTAGAAACAAAATATAAGCTCTAATCTTGGTAACAGGTAATGCTTTCCTATTCCCCGTGATTAAGCTTATCTTCCCATGCTCCACACACTCACTTCTTCTTAGTCCCTTCAAGTCAGAACAAATATGAATACCATAACCAGTATCAAGGACCCCAATAATTAGAATAGGGTGAGTGATTAGACAATATAGTGTAAATACCTACATGGTTGGGTTTCACTTTCCCATCCTTCACATCTTGCAGATACTTTGGGCAGTTTCGCTTCCAGTGGGACTTTTCGTGGCAATAGAAGCATTCAACCTCTTTAGGGTTAGCAGAAGGAGTGACGGAACCTTTCTTGGTTCCACTTGAAGGGGATCCATCAAGGGAGTTTCCCTTGGTATCCTTTGAAGGGCTCTTCCTCTTCTTCCCTTTGCCTTGCCCAATTGCCAAGACCTAGACCGCGGTAGGAGTAGGAGTGGTAACAACCGACTTACCCTTAAGCCCACTTTTGCTGGTCTTCAAGAGTCCTTGAAGTTTGCTAAGTGTAACTTCCTCTTTGTTCATGTAGTATCTCATTCGAAATTGATCAAAACAAGAAGGTAAGGAGTGGAAAATGATATCAATTTCCAGCTCCTCGGGGAAGTTCACATTTAGCTTCAGCAGCCGGTGCACATACCTTTGCATTTTCTGCAAGTGGCTGGTGATGGGTTCACCATCCTTCATTCGGGTTGTTATCATGGATTAGATGACACCATACCTCTCTTGGTTGATGGTAGTGGTCCATCAAGTCATGGTGCATCTCAAAAGGGTAATAGTCCTCGTAGGAGTTTTCGAGCTTGGCTGTCATCGTGTCCATCATGATACAAGCCACTTTCATGGCATCTCTCTCATGAGTCCGGAATTCAGCGATCTCCTCTGGAGTAGCAGACAACTTATCAAGTTCCTTCAGCTCCTTGTCGAGGATATATTCCTTGTCCTCGTAATGAGTAACCATCCTAATGTTCCAGATCCAATCCATAAAGTTGGAACCTTTGAGGATGACTCTCTCACAAAGGTTCATGAGAGAGAAGGAGTCGGTAGGGTTTGAGCCAGAAGCAACATTGCTTGAAGACATCTAAAAAGGAAAAAAGATAAGTTTAGATTAGATATAAAGATAGTCCTTAATAAAACACCCAAATGTAATATTAAGGCTAGGACCCAAAACAATATTTTCTAACTTAGAGGACGGATGATGTAATCGAATCTATAAAATATTTGAAGGTAGGTGAATGATGATTCACCAATTTCCACCATGAAAAACGAAATAAATTATTAGGTTTTAATTGGTTTTGAAGCTCTTAGATTCTATGAGATTCATTGAACTTTTCAATGGCATGCTTCAATCTCGAGTGTGCCCTTCAAGTTTTGTGACTGGGATGCCGAGGATCACAAAACAAGGTGTGAAGTGACCATGCAAATTACTTGGTACCCTTAATATTTACCCCTTAATCGATGTGTCGGTTAATCACATGCGCTCCATCGATACTACGATAAACATTAAGTTACCCTTTGCCTACCTTGTTAAGTCCAAGTTAGTGTGTCGGTTAACCACACACACTCCACTAACGACTTAAACAAAGTGAAAAGTGTAATTTCATGGGTTAGCACCTTATTCACATTTTGCTAAAGTAACTAAGATTGGGAATTAATAAAAACATTTAGTTACTTTACAATCATTATACTTTTAATGAGAATTAAAGTCATTATCCTACCCGTTCAGCTAACGACCCACCACCAGTCAAGGAAGCGGTGGGTGAGAGTGGACACCCATTAAGCTGTCATTTTATAGGCAACAACCTTATACCCCCCCCCCCTTATAGACCGGCTTCGTGAATGAGCAATTTTATAACTTTCAAAACTTTTCATCTTTCATAACTTATGAGTTAATGGATTAATAAAATGAGAGACTTTTCATTTTATGTAACCTATGTGTTTAATTAATGGACTTTAAAAGTGTGACTTTTGGTAATCCGTAACTTGAGGACAAATTATGGATTCTATTAAAATATATCAGGATCAAGAATTAAACTAACAAACAAGTTACAAATAATTCCTATGATCTCATAAGTTCATGAACATGCATATCAACAATTTCAAGAATCATAAATAAACCATACAAAACTTTAAATTAGGATATTAACCATTGAAAATGGGATAGCACAACCGTTACACCATATAAAACAAGTTTTACAATAACAAAATAGATTAGGGTAATGTTTCTAGTCCATTTCCAGTAGCAAAACTTGAAAAACTGCACACTAACAAGCCAACTCAGTGAGTGCATGAATTGACTTGCTAAGTTGGCTGAAGAAAGGCATGGACTCGTCGAGTCCCCCCATGGATTCAGCAAGTTCACCCACGAAGAAAACAGTATTATCGATTTTCTTAACAAGTTTGCATCAAGTATCAAGTAAACAAGCCTAGGCTCTGATACCACTGAAGGGTTTTGAGCATTCTCATACTCCTAAGGTGTACATAGATCCAAGGTTTCTATGGTTGCATGTACACCGTAGGAGTGTTAGAGTGCTCAAAACCCTTCAATCCTGACGTATATAGATGTTAGAAACGCATGTTGCGTAAGTCGCGTAGTCGTGCGCGCTTGATGAGAATTCATTTTTCTAAATTCCCTTAATCCTACGCATGAGCTCCGTTTTCGACGATTATGATAATCCCGCATAGGTATTGACATGTACTAAAACCTTCCTCTTCGCCGGTTCGGCTAATTCTAGCTTCCGTTTTAGCCTATATTTTCTACTCGCGATGATTTTGTAAAAATCATAACTCTTTCAAACGGTTTCCGTTTTTAGCATTCTTAGTCTCAAAATTCCTATTTTTAGGGGTACTATGATTTCCTTTTGGTCACTTTTGCTACAAGTCAACCTTTATTTTCTTGAAATTTAACGACATAACTTTTTTTGTTCCGTTCATTTTTATATATTATAAAAATCATAACTCCTCCATGCTAGGTCAGATTTTTATGAAGTTTATGTTTTTGGAATCAAGCTGAAGCCTACATTCCGAAAGCGTTAACCTGCTCATAGAATGATACAAATTTTCACACACTTATTTGTAAACCTACTAGTCGAATAATCATGTTTGATAAGGAAATAATCGAATATATTTATTAATATGTTGAAATATTACATTGTTGTCCTATTACACTTATTTGTCTATGTTGATTCTTAACGGAGGTCGGTGACACTTTTGTCTAGGTTGTCAAATCCTCCCGCCATTAAAGGAAATTTTCATCCTGGAATTTAGCTAGCAGTCGAGGTTTTCTTGAAAAGGTGAGGGTACTTGCTATTCATTTGGTTTTTGCGATCCTACATGTACTCTTGTCCTCTCTTAGAGTTTAATCAAACTTTGAGTATGGGTATGAGGCTTCGTTTAGGACTTTTGACCTCTTAGTCTATGAATTTAATCGGGTCTTCAATAAAATTGATCTTTGTGTCAATTTGGATTTTGTCGACAGGAATGGTAAGGGCATCATCAGAGTGACGTTTCTTAAGGTTTGATATGTGAAAGATATCATGCTTGATGCTGAGCTCTAGGGGAAATGTAAGTCAATAGGCTAGCAGACACACTCTAGCAAGGATTTTGAAAGTTCTTATGTAACTTGTATAGAGTTTTCCCTGTTTCCCGAATCTTATTACTCCTTTCCAAGAAGATACCATTAGCATTACCTTGTCCCCAACTTGGAATTCAGAGGGTTTACATCTGTAGTCAACATATTTTGTTTGCCGATCACAAGCGATCTTTAATATCTATCTTATTTGTAAAATCTTCTTCGTAGTTTTGTGTATGATTTTTGGCCGTATTATCAAAGTATCCCCTACGAGTGTCTTTGCTAATTTCATATCACCAACCTCTACCCAATGTATCGGTGAATGGTATTTCCTTCCTTAAATAGATTCGAATGGTTTAGCCTTTATGCTTGTGTGATAACTATTATTATAAGAAAATTCAACCAAAGGTAAGTATCCCAAGCATCTCCAAAGTCTATCACACATACTCGGTGCATGTGCTTGAGCGTTTAGATGGGCCTTTTGCTTTAGCCATCTATCTGGGGATGGTAGATTGTGCTCATGTCGAGGAATGTTCCTAATGCCTATTGCAATGTTTACCAAAATCGAGATTTGAATCTACTATCTTTGTCCGAGATAATAGATGTTGGCATGCCATTCAGTCTGACTATCTCCTTGATGTAAATCTCGGCTAGTTTTTCCATCTTATTTGTTTCCTTTATCTGAAGGAAATAAGTAGATTTAGTCAGATGGTCAACTACTACCCAAACAGTGTCGTATCTACTAGGTATCTTGGGTAGTTTCATTATGAAGTCCATGCAGATTTGTTCGTATTTCCAATTGGCTATTTTTAGTTGCAATATTAGACCCAAGGGCTTTTGATATTTTGCCTTGACCTTAATGCAGGTCAAGCATTTTTTCACATAGGTGGTGATCTCTACCTTCATGTTAGGCCACATATATCTTTCCTTCAAATGCAGGTACATCTTATCAGATCCTAGGTGGACTGAGTACCTCCTCTTGTAATCTTTATCCACGACTAAGCTTCTAACATCGCCAAACTTTAGCACCCAAATTCGGTTGATGAAACATCATGTTCCATCGTTTATGGACTCAAATTGTTTGTCTATTCCTCGTAGAAACTCTTTTGTCTTGTTTTCTTCCTTAAGCAACTTAGTTTGAGCTTCTCTGATTTGGGAATGTAGACTTGACTGGATTGGAAAGATGAGTGCCTAGACTCTAGGAGCTTTGGTGTGCTCTTTTTGGCTCACGGCATCTGCCACAATGTTTTCCTTGCCTGGGTGGTAACAATGTGACATT
Source organism: Lactuca saligna (assembly GCF_052625555.1). Lineage (NCBI taxonomy): Eukaryota > Viridiplantae > Streptophyta > Magnoliopsida > Asterales > Asteraceae > Lactuca > Lactuca saligna. Next base: position 121,808,611 of record NC_136425.1, read on the forward strand.
CATAGTCATTCAATAGCTCTAGCCATCTTCATTGCCTAATATTGAGTTCTCTTTGATTGAATATGTGCTAAAGACTTTTTTTGATCTGTCTATATTCTATAATTTGTATCATAAAGGTAATGTCGCTATATCTTTAAGGCAAAAAACACAAGTCCTAGTTCTAAGTCATTGGTGGTGTAATTACTTTTGTGTACTTTCAGTTGGCATGAAGCATATGTAATGGCGTTGTCTACTTTCATTAGTACATATCCTAGACACTAGTGCGAGGTGTCACAATAGACTACAAAATCCTCAATTCCTTCTGGAAGGGATAGGATTGGCACACTTGAAAGGCCTAGTATGCTCAAGAATCATATTAAAGTGATAATGCTAAATAACATATGATACTAATCGGTCACACTAACAACAACTTGATACAACTGATTATTTATTAGAAATTGACTTTAATAAATATTCAATAAAACTATTATAATTAAATTGGAAATTATTTGTAGCAGTTACATTTTATTGTTTCATTTGTTATGAATTAATAAGTCATACATAACTTTTTGGACTAGTTGAAAACCTTTTTTCTTTTACTTAAAAGACAAAGTTTATATTTTTTTTTTGAACCTTGAGTTTATAAAATTTAAACTAACTTTCCTCTTCTTTATGGAATTTTTGAGATTTGCATAAAAAGAAGAAGAGTATGGCTTTTTCATTAGTTTATTCAAAAGAATTCAAGCATGGGAGACATGTTTAAGACATGGGGACATATGTGCTTAAAGTGTTAAGACCTAATGTTTAATACCTTCACTTTATGCATATAAATAAGAGGATTGCAATTGGATAGAGCACTCATCCTTCACTTCTTGCAAGTGGTCGGAAGTTCATCTTCTCCCTCTCATTCTCTCTTAATTAGTTAAGACCACTTGAAGCTACTTGCATCTTCAAGCCTTCTTTAAGTTCATATTGGTTATGAACTTAAAGCTTAAGGGTTTAAGAGTTTTGGGTTAGCATCTACATCAAGTTGAGTCATTGTTGGGGTCTCAAAGGTTCCACATTCTTCATCAACTTCCAAGCCTCCCAAGAGGACCCAAAGAACTACAAAGGTTGTTATTTGCTCACCTCTTCTTTGGTTGTTGTTTTAATCTTTCTATAACTTGGAAGAAGATCCTTAGTGGGTATAAAATTTTTATGTTACTTTAAAAATAAAGTTTTCCGTTGCCATATTATTAAAGTTTTTGAAACTATTTGAACTAAAACTCGACAATTGGTATCAGAGCCATCATGCATGTTTGGTTAGATTTTTGATTTTTGGAAATCTTAGTTTTTGGAGAATATGGATAACTTGTTTTTGTGTAAAAATAATTTCATACATATTTTATATGACAACTTTTTTTGTTATGTTATGTGACAAAAGCTTCATGCAATTTTGTCATTTAAAGTTGTCTTAGAAAAACAAAGGTTGTTTGATGTGTATATTGATGTATATGATGTGGATAAACTAGCCAAGGCTAATGTGTTCTTATGTTGTTGTGTTGGTTATTTTTATTATAAAATGGTTGTAATCATTTATTTGTTCATATAGTATGTAATAATTAAATAGATTAGCTTTTATTGGTTAATTATTTAAAGGAGTAGATTAGTATTTAGAATTAATTTACTTATACCAAAAATGTAACAATAAATCAAATTGGAACCATTTTTTGAAGACAAAAGAACAATTTTCAAATCTAAAAGGTGTGCAGGATTTTCAGTGACATTTTCTATAATGTGTCACTAATGTTGTTCACAAATGTTGTTGGCTTTTAGTGACAGTTGCTGAATTTTTGCATTCAAGAAGTTTTTTCAATCTTTTGCAAGCAATGGGTGCTTACTTAAGTGGAAGCTTCTTCAACAATATTACAAGAAGATTTTTGGTCCCCTTAAATGTCTTTTTAGGAATGGACTTGGCGTTTTTGTGTTGACTCACAAATGTCATTAGCTGGTTATGTTTATGCAGATATCTTTTTATTCATGTTTGTGTTTATTTTATGCATTATTTTGTATGGTTGATAAAATTAGTTTTACACATGCTAAAATAATTTCGGACAAAATAAACATCGCATGGTGTTTGTATTTTTTTCAAAATTGGACATAAGATGCAATAAGTTATTATATTTAAAAATAATACCTGGTTTTATAAATTTAAAAATAAAACCCGGTTTTATAAAATTGTTAATAATGGCAAATTTGAAATACTCCATTATAAGTTTTAAAATGGTGATTTTTGTAACTTATACAAACTCCAAATATTTAAGTAATAAGATGAAGTTTTATTAAAGATATAAAAGGTTTAAATCATTCAAACTTAATACTTGTTATTAAAATTAAATTGTGTCAAATTATATAAAAAAACTAGCTTTTTATATAGAACCTTTAAAAGTGATTTTCTTTTGAAAATTGATACAATGGTTTATTATATTCATGTAATAACCATGATATCATATGTTTTTTAAACTAGATTTATAAAACATATAAAGATCTTTTTTACAAACCTTAAATCTATGCAATCCTTTTGAAGAACACTCGCACATCTCTTGTATGTACTAGCGGGACAAATAATACCTAACCGTTTAGGGTTATCTTTTGATGGCCGGGTGCATTCGCGATTTCTATAACCAAGTTATAGACCGATTACACAAGTTTTCAAATTGGACAATTTGATCGGAAATCTTTTGTGATAAATGATACTTAAGCAAGAGGAATTTGAGGCATAGATGGGATCAAACATGTCTAATTAAATTTTCTATTAGAGATCCTATAAATCTAGGAGTTATATCGCAAGATATAATTGATAATCAATATCTACCGAGTTGAATTCAAATGGATTGGATAAAGGATACCTAACCATTTATTTGTTTTCCAATTTGGATCCTAGACTTTGATAATTAATGTTTTTGGAAACTAAAAGGGTATTAATTATTAATGATTATTTATTATAGATACTAAATGAATTTTGTTAAAAAATTTCATAGTGAAATAATCCATTCTCATTATCATCAACAACCAAAATCTATTCACAAGCATGTGGAGAAGGAAACTACAAAAGTTGTTCAAGAGAGTATGGAGAAGGAAGTTCCTAAGGAGGTCGGTCCTTCGAAGACAAGCATTCTAAAAAGAACAAAGAAACCTACTCACAAACCTCATCATTCTCTTAAAAGGCCAATAGATCAAGAAGGTTCTAAGCATGTGTCTTCAAAGGGGATAAAGAAGATACGAATACCTCAACTTAAAAGAAGAGGTGTGCTCATTCGTGAAGTTACTGCTCCTGTGTCACTTGCTTCCAAGAAAAGACAATCTCATCAAATAGTTAAAAATATCACAAAGAGTAAGAGACAGATGGTAGATCCACTTGATGAAGTTGTTGTTAAAACTGATAATGACAGTGAAAGTGAAAGGTCAGACATTCATTATAATGATACTGGTTTTGGTTCACCTCAAAGGGATTCTCCAATCAAGTTGGTTTTTGAGGAGACTGGAAATCCTGGTGGCAATGTGCACGTATCTAATACAATTATAACCACCAATTTGTGTGATCCTCCTTCTACTTCTATCCCTAATAAGGAAATAGTAAGATCACCCAAGGTTTCATTAATTAAGTCCACTATGAAGGAGGTTCAAACCTTAGGCATCCCTGTGAGCGTATTTGATACAAACACAAAGGTCACTATGGGTGATGAGATGATGAATAACGAAGCTTTTGGTACTTCTTCTATTGAAACCTATGTTGTTCATACAACTCTTATTCTTTCTTCTACCATCGAAACCTCATTAATTGATACCTCAACTTTGTCACCACCCTTCTATTTTCCAATACCATATACACTTCCTGCTTCTACAATCTCACCAACATTTTCCAATATCATGCATGAACCAGTCACAACCCATTTCTCTTCACAATCCACAGAAGGTGAAGGGATATTTCAAGAAGAAGAACCTGATGACAATGAAGTTATGGTTTCTTTTGTAGATATATAGTTCGCTCCTAAAGAAGACAACATTCCTAATACTATGCTCGTTTTAGGAAAAAAGTTTAATATTCTCAACAACAAGCTTAACTCTTTGTTACGAATACAAGATGATACAAGAGGAAGAAACTTTGTTGTTGGTGTTGAAGTGGAGTTTATTTTAAAATGTCATGACAATCACCTTAAGATTGAAGTGGAGCGACTTGAGCAATAGCATGTTCATAGGTTGAAGAATCATGCTCACAATTTTGAATATGAGGTTACAAAACTTTTTGATGTTGCTAAAGAACATCATGAATTTTTTTTGAGTAAGTTAAGAAGTTGGAAGATTTCTCAAACATCAAGGTGGCAGACCTTAACTATGAAATAATGAAGGAAGTGGAAAAGACAGAGAAGAATTACTCCATTCTTCATGGAAAAGTTGATGTCATTTTTTATTCGATAAAAAAGATTTTGCAATATAACAACTTGTATTGAACCAATATTGATGCCAAAAAAGAACAGGATTCCAAAGGTTTTGAAAAGCTAGAGGAATTTTTGAGCAGCTTAACATAATTACTTTTGAAGGCTGATCTTTCTCAACAATCTTCAGTTTCACAGGATTTTATTTCTATGTTGATCTCTTAAATTGAATTGAACATCAAGGCGGAGCTTGATCCTATCCTTAAATTAGTACTTCTCTTACAAACTAAGGCCCCACCTACGAGGCATGTGGTGCAAGGGGGAGAAAAAGGATGCAGAGGTGTTGGCCCTTCGAAGGATATTGATAAGGGTGTAGTTTTAGGAAGGTGATATCAACTTAAATATCAACTGTAACATCCCAAAAAAAGTCCAAAAATATTGTTTTAATTCATAAATAAAAACCATGAGTATCATACATCATATAAAAACCATAAATTGTGTATCTCATAAATGTTATAATCAACTGTCAATATATCAAAATCACATCAAAAGATTAGAGTAAATCACCCCAGGTTAAAAGTTGTGGTGTGTGCCATGCAGTCATCCCGAGCCCTTCCCCATTGCTAATGGAAGTACTTGAAACCAAAACTGAAAACTATAAGCTCAAAGCTTAGCGAGTCTCCCCAAACTACTACATACCATAGACATAATCACATAATAGCATACATTTGGCCTTGCCCATTACATCGGACCGCTCGGCATCAGACGAATCCGGCATCGGGCTCTGCCTGGCATTGGACCGAAGTCTGGAATCGGGCCCCGCCCAACATCGGACTAAAGTCTGGTATACATATAACGTATCAACAAGCATATAACATAAACATATAATCATTCCTCGATCTTTCCCCGGAATCGGATCGAAGTCCGAAACACATAACACATAACATATAAGCTAAACATTCCTCAGGCTTGCCCCAGCATCGGACCAATGTCCAAAACACATAACACATAACATATAAGCTAAACATTCCTCGAGCTTGCACCGACATCAGAATGAAGTAAGAAAAACATAACACATAACATATAAGCTAAACATTCCTTGGGCTTGCTACAGTATCGGACAAAAGTCTGAAACACATAAACAAACACATGCAAGAGTCTCGATGACATCAAGCATACAAACATTCCTTGAGCTTGCCACGATATCAGACTGAAGTCCAGAAACATATAATCTACATCGGGCTAACCCCAGCATCGGACCTAAGTCCGACATATGCTAACATACATAAATAGTTCGGCATTGGTGCCTTCTACCCATTCCTACTAGAGGAAAACTCACCTCACACTACTGAAGTCCCGCAGACAAAACTCTAGCTGTTGGATGATAGATTCCTAAACTGTCAACATCAAAATAACACCCAATTAATAGTTGGGTTCCAATACGTAACCATAAGTCCATGCTTGGGGTAAAAGACTACTTTACCCCCATCTTAGCTTGATTCAACCTCAAGGCCCAATTCAAAGGCCCAGAAGTCCAACTATGAACCAGAGCCTAACATATGGCCCTATTTTCTAAATTGTTCCCAAACCTCTACATGGTCTCACCTTAAGGCCCAATCATTTACTCTTGGTCCAACACTTGGCACTCTAACAATCATCAAGGCCCAATTATGGCCCTATTTTCCAAATTGGGCCCAAGACTTCCTAATGGGCCTTATCCTAAAGCCCCATCCAAATATTCTAGTCCATATACTTGTTCTTGGTTGGCCCATCAGTAGCCTAATCGCCAATGCCTAATAGAAAGTCCCAAATCAAGGCCCAAGCCAAATTAGGGTTTTCTAAACCCTAATTAGGGTCCCAACCTAATCATGTTCCAATTAATGCTTTTGTTAAGTTTTTACATTAATTATTATTGACTATGTTGGGCACCACCCACTACCACCTCGGGTGGTGGTGGTCACTGGTGGCTCACGACGGTGGCCACCACCTCACGGTGGTCGTTATGATTCTAAACCAAAAACTGATCAAACATCCAAAATAGAAATCTAATCATACAAATGTACACCGCCACCCAACATGGCGGCAGAGGGCGGCAACCACCACTTCACGGTGGTGGTGATGGGTTTTCTTTCGGTTTTCCGTCCAAATAATAGATTATACATCATAATATCCCAAATAACAAACACAGACACACACACATACACTCATGCACAACCACCCTTGTGGTGGCCGACGGTGGTCGGAGATGCTAGCCACCACCTCATAGTGGTGGTGGTCGCTCCACGTAGATTTTCGGCCAAGCAATACCACACAACACTTCGCTGTAATAAACACACACATGTTTCAGTTTGCAAAATGGACCCAGCCACCCACCTGGTGGCGTACGGCGACAACGATGGAGCGAGATGGCGGGCAGCAGTGGTAGTTTGCGTCAGCAGCAGCAACACAAGCGGCAACATTAGTGGGCTCGAGCTCTCGCTTCGCCGACAGCGGATGTAATACTGGCATCTGACGGTGGTCATGGCTGAAATGCATCATCGACGAAAGGAGAAGGATAGTGGAACCGTGAGTGACAGAAGTAGCGGTAGAAAGGCTCCTGCTCAATCCTCATTGACAGCAGAGATGAGCAACTGGTGTCGCTGGGGATGGCAGTCGCGATGTCTGGCGGTGATTCCATCTTCATGGAGCGGTACAACGGCCATAGCATTCCCATCATTCTTTACCCATTCATCTGCATTCATAGCTCCGACTCTGGTCTCCGACGGTTCTCTCTATCAGCTGCTCATGACGTCCTGTGGTGGTGTTTCGATGGTAAAGCGGCATGTTACATGGTGGCAGCAGCTACAGGGAGTGGGGGGTCAAGGTGGTGACTGATATCTCTTTTAGGGTTAGGGGGAGGGTGGTGACAGGTTATATACTCGGTCTCAAAAAATTTACCCCATAATAACAGGAATAGTCCCTCCCCTATAAACTTTTTTCCAAAAGAAGTATATAATTTACCATTTAAACCCCCCACCTTCTGAAATTCCATACAAATCAAGTCTGAAATTTTACCAAGCAACCCCTCCCTCTACAAATTATTTCCAACTGAAGTCCTTATGTTACCAAATGGCCCCTCCTATACAAAAGCTTTTTAACTTAGTTCCAGAATTTACTCTTTATCCCCTACTTTCATAAATCCTTTCATATTAAGTCCAAATGATACCAAACACCCCCTGAATTCTAAAAATATTTACAAAATAAATCCCTAAATTACACTGTAATCCCCAAAAACCAACTTTATAACATTTGGTTCCCTGAAACCAACACCCTGCTAAATATCATGGACTTTAGGACTACTATTCATTTATAAATCTTTCTCTATTTATTTATATACTAAATGGTATGTTACATCAACATCACTTCCAATTTCGTTAACAACAACTTCTACATCTACAACATCATTACCGATAACGAAAGGGATTGTTATTGGAGGAAGTGTTGGAGGATCAGGGTCAAGTTCAAAACCACCTCCTTCGAAAGATGATAAGGGAGATAAAGGGAAAGTCATTGAGATAACTCCTACTGAAGAAGAGAAGAAGAGGATGTTAGAGATGGAAATTCATCTACAAAGATAGATTAATAGCATTCTGAGGCAAAGACATAATGATACACCAAGTTTGAAAAAGGCTGATCCCAACAAACACTGGTGCTATGAAACTGTTGATGTATATTATAAAAAGTCGAATAGAGTGTTTTGTGTAGTTTTTCATTTTATGTTATTTTACTAAGTCATCTATTATGCGAAGTGAAAATGTATAGACTTAGTATATTTTTTGTTTGTTCCCTATAAATAGGGACTTAGGCTAGAAGTAGAGACACGGATGCTAGAACTCACTTCTGCTTATTCTGTAATCAGTGTTAATCAATATGAGATCTGATTAATATTTACTCTCTGCGTTCTTCATCTTAAATCGTTCAAATCTATCTTTTCTTTTCTAAATTCTCAATAACAATTCACATCAATTGGTATCAAAGCAGGATTCAAACTGCTTAGATCTGATTTTTCGTATAAGAATCATTTGCTTTTTGAGTTACAAATTCACTGAAAATTTTCCGCGCATTTTTGATTTTGAAAATCACTTTTGATCTTCAGATTTGAATTGATTCTGCATTTGAATTGTTAAGTCGAGTAATCGATTAGTGATTTGTGATCAATTCATTTGATAAAATTCTATAATTCGTCAAGTTTTCAAGTTTTCAGACATTTTCTGTGTTCATCAATGGCAAACTTTAACATGAATTCAATGACTTCTTTCGCTCATTTTCTTGGTTCCTCAACCAAAATTCCGATGTTAATTCTAGAATACTATGATCAGTGGGCTGATAGAATGGAAGATTACTTAAATGGAATTGATGAAGAACTTTGGAAGTGTATCGATGGAATAGTACAAGCTCCTGCTAATGTTCAACCAATTGGATCATCCACTGCATCTACTGATGTTGAAGAACAACGAAATCGACTGAAGAATAATGAAAAGAGATGCATGAGAGAACTAAGAGGTGCTCTACCTCCTGTGGTTTACATTTACATCCGTAGTTGTAAAACAGCAAAAGAGATCTGGAATACTCTAAAAGAAAATTATCAAGGTAGTGAAAAGACAAAGATCAACTCTGTGAAGCAATGCCTAGTTGAACTGAAGGAATTCAGACAAAAGGATACAGAAACTCTCGAAAATTGCTATGATCGTCTGAATGAGCTTATGTTTCGCTGCAATAGGTATGGTATCACTAGATCTCTCATGGAGTTCAATTTAACTTTTATTATGGGTCTTTGCAAGGAATGGCGAAGTGTGAGCATGATGATTAAGAATCAACAAAGTTTTGATACAACTACATTGAATGATCTTTACAATCAACTGAAAACACATGAATGTGAGGTCACATAAATGTATGAAGAATCAAAACAAGCTATTGGTGGTCCTTTGGCTCTTGTTTCAAAGGTATCAGAAACTGATGAAAAAGATGGTTCAGATGCAGAAGGATTTTTGATGAACTTCGATGATGAAGCAGTAGCATACTATTCAAACAACAGAGTTAAAAAGTTTTTCAAAAAGCCTTTTAATCCAAAAGGAAAGAATAGTGATGTGAAAAATGATGTCACAAGATCTGGAGGGGAAGAGAGGAAGAAAATGGAGAAAACAGATGAAAAACAGAAAAATGCGAATGAAGAGAAAAAGTTGAAGGGTGATTCAGGAATTTACTGTCACTATTGCAATGATGCGAATCATTTCGCAGCTGATTGCATGTTGCGAAAGAAAGAAGAAAAGAAAGAAAAAGTGAAAGATGAAGCGTATTACTCCGAAAAGATTGAAGAATTACGTGCAAAGACCAAAGGAGTGTCTCTAGTTGCTAAGGGAGAATCTGATGAAGAAGAAAGTGGAACTTATCAGATCTGGTCTTTAGGATCTGATGATGAAGAAATGAGGCATCCCACACATGGAGCAATGTTCGCAAGTTTTGAGGATCGCGAAGAGAACATTTCAGGGCAATGTTTTATGTCTAAATCCACTGACAAGTCTCCCATGACAACCAAGGTACGTGCAATTCTTGAATCTTTTAATATTCCTTTAGCTGCTTATGATGCTGAAATTGTTTCATTTGATGATACTGTGGCTTATTTTGATTCTGTTATTGTGTCTGCTAGTAATGAAGCTAAGAAATTAAATGTGCAACTTAGTGAGACACGAAGAGATTTAGAAATAAAGAAGAGCAGAGTTGAAAAATTAGAAATGCAAGTCAAAAATATAGATTGTGATAGGAATAATCTTTCTAATGATGTTAGGTTGTTACTAGCACAAAGAAACATATATTGTAATTCAGCAAAACGATTGTATGCAAAATTAACAGCTTTACATCATTCTTCTGATATTAGCAAAGAACAACATAGGAAACTTTTACCCTTTCTTGAGTATGAACGTGAAAAAGTTGATGTTGTTTCTTATGATTGCGAAAGTACAATTGCTCAGTTTGACAAAATACCTGATGATAGATATTCATATGGTATTGTCAAAATTGATGAATTTCTGAATGCTGATGAGTTGGTTGACATTGTAAATGAAAGTTTGACAAAATGTGAACAAGTGAAAATCTTAAAGAAAACCGAAAATTCAACTCTTACTTCACAATTCAATTATGCTGATATTGATGAAAATTCTGATAATGTGAGTGAAATCAGTGAAATAAAAGAAGAAGAAGAGATTGATTGTTCTAAATTGTCGATCATTAATATCACATCTAAGATCAAAGGTAAAGAAATCATTGTTCATTCAATAGTAGAGGATGAAGTTGATAAATCTTCAACTTCACAACATTGTAAGTTTGATAATGTGGAAGTTGAAAGCTGGAAATCTGATGATACTAATGAAAATAAAGAAGAAAAGAAAAATTCAATTGAAACACATCAAAGGGTTGTGGTTGATCAAGTGTTTGAAAATACAAAAGAATTTGACAAAATTTTAAATGACAAAGGCGCACATTATTTGGAAAAAACACAGTGCTATATCCAAATTTTGTATGTACTGATAAAACTATTTTTCCAAATCAAGTTTTTGTCACTACTGGAAATGCTGAGAAAGTTCATGATGAGTTCAATAAAATGGTTGAAAAAGATAATCAAAAGTCCACAACTGAAGTTTTTTTCGCAAATCAAAACACAGAAGAAAACAATTTAACCCAAAATTCTTATGTGTTTCAAAAACAAAAATCATTACAAAAATGGGTGGTTAAGGGTGAAAAATCAAACAAAACTTTTGAAAAAGCTAAAAACTCAAAGGTTGAAGTGAAATTAAATTCTCAAGAATTCAAATTGATGGTTGGAAATTATTCAACAAAAAATAATTTTTCAAAAAGACAAGCAAGAAAAGCAATATTCTGGCAAGTTGTGACTAATGAAAAAGAACAAATATCAAAAACATCATCAAAATTTCAAAATAAAAACACACAAACAACTTCAAGTTTTCATAAACAAATAAATTATGTTGACAAAGTTCCATATATTCGCAAATATGACAACAATAGAAAATTTGAGAATTCGCAAAAAATTGCAAATAATCAAAAGTTTCCAAATGTTGACAAATTCACGAATAATTTATCAAGTTTGAAGAACTCAACTCAAGTCAAAGTGAAATTTTCACCAAAACAACCAAATTTTCCAAATCCTTCAATATCAAAACCAACCAAAGTTTCATACATCAAAGGAAAGTCTGACGTAAGTATGATCAATCATTGGTTTGAAGGGAAAGGAAAGAAATATCAAAGTGCAAAGTTTTCAGAACAACAAATCAAAAGTGCATTTGATAAGTTCACAAATAGTTCTTCAACTGCTAGTACATCATCCCATAATTCGCAAGTTCCGGTTCAAAAATGGAAACCAGTTATCAAAAATGCGAATGCTGTGAAGGATAAGATTACAATCAATGAGAATCCAAAATTATTGAATGACTATATTTCAATATCTAGAACTGACAATGTTGATATAATGGATTCTGTTACAAACAAAGTGAAAACATGGTTTTTAAGTTCCAAAAAGTTGTTTAATTCTACTAATGATGGACCCAATAAGTCTTGGGTTCCTAAATTTTTTCAATAAATGCAGGTGATATGTGATGAGCAATATGATTCAAAATGGTATATTGATAGTGGTTGCTCTCGTCATATGACTGGAAGAAAGGAAAATTTGCGAGATTACAGAAGCTTGGAAAATGCTGGAGTTGTCAAATTTAGAAATAATCACAAGTGTCAAGTGAAAGGATATGGGAAAGTCACAAATGGAAACTTCACAGTAAACAGAGTTGCTTATGTTGAAGGACTTCAACATAATTTGATAAGTGTATCACAACTTGTTGTGGGTACTGGAAATCAAGCTGTGTTTAGTGAAGAAGGAAGTATCATCTCAAATGCAAAGACAAATGAAATACTTCTCAAATCCAAAAGATATGGTGATATGTTTACACTGGACATCAAACCCATTGTGGGAAAACCAGCTGTGTGTTTACTATCAAAAGCATCTAATGATCTCAGTTGGCTTTGGCATAGAAGATTGTCACATTTGAACTTTCGAAACATTAATAAACTTGTAACTGAAGATTTAGTTCGAGGGTTACCAGTACTAAAATTTGACAATGATTCTTTGTGTGCAGCTTGTAAACAAGGAAAACAACATCGAAAAGGTCATCCGATTGTCATAGATTCAAAGATAGTAGATCCATTGGAACTTCTTCACATTGATCTATGTGGACCATCAACTGTTGCAACAATAAATAAAAAGCGGTATATTTTAGTTGTTGTAGATGATTTCTCTAGATTCACATGGGTGTTTTTTCTCAGGTTGAAATCTGAAGTTGCTCAGACGATGATTGATTTTATCAAAAAGATTGAAATTAGTCTGAAGAAGAATGTACGAAAAATTAAAAGTGATAATGGTTCGGAGTTTAAAAATCAAACTCTTGACAAAGTTCTCACAAATAAAGGAATTTCGCATAATTTCTCATCACCATATACTCCACAGCAAAATGGTGTAGTTGAAAGAAGAAATCGATCTCTATGCGAAGCTGCCAGAACCATGCTAACATATGCGAATCTACCTCAATATCTTTGGGCAGAAGCTGTGTCCACAACATGTTTTACTCAGAATTGATCATACATTCATCGAAGATTCAATGTTACTCCATATGAAATAATCAATAATCAAAAACCTAATGTAAAATTCTTTCATGTTTTTGGTTGCAGGTACTTTATTATGAATCTCAAAGACAATTTGTCCAAGTTTCAAGAAAAAGTTGATGAAGGCATCTTCTTAGGATATTCACAGAATTCAGTTGCATACAGAGTGCTTAATAAACGAACAAGAAAAATTGAAGAAACTTTCAATTTAACGTTTGACGATTACTATCTTAAACAAATTGATAGTCAATTCGATAACAAACCAATACTTGTGGATTCAAATACTCAAATTGATAATTCTGAAATTAATGATTTTGATTATGACTTAATTTTCGGAATTCCTGATAGGGCAGTTGATGCAGAAAATAATGCTCTTGATAATCACACATCAAAATCCTCAAAACATACTGATGAATCAACAATAACTACAATGTCGATAACTTGTGAAAGCACGCCAAATGTTCATATAGAGGAGGAACACACAAGTATCAATGAAGATTGTATACCAACTTTTGAGGGGGAGAAAGACATTATAGAACATCAAGTTGAGGGGGAGCATTCGCAAAATCAACAGGAACATAATTTTGAGGGGGAGTATCCAAATGCAGATCATGTTGAGGGAGAGCATGATGAAACAGAGACAAATAATCTTGATAAAAATGCAGAATTTCATGACTTTAATGATAACTTTTCTGTTGCAGGATCTGAAAATGAAGATGCACCATTAGAATATGATCCAAATTATCCACCACTTGCGAAATGGACAAGAAATCATCCAAAAGAACAGGTAATTGGTAATCTACAAGAAGGTGTGTTGACTAGAGCTCAAATTCGTGCGAAAAATGAGGTACTGAATACTAACCAAGAACTTTGTATGTTTAATGTCTTTATTTCGAAAATAGAGCCAAAACGGTAAAGAATGCTATGGAACACTCAGATTGGGTTGTTGTTATGCAATCTGAATTGGCTGAATTTGAACGAAACAAGGTTTGGCGATTAGTTTCTAAACCTTCTGATGTTTCAATTGTTGGATTAAAATGGATTTTTAAAAACAAAACCGACAAAGATGGCAATATTATTCAAAATAAAGCAAGACTAGTGGTTAAAGGTTATTCGCAACAAGAAGGAATTGATTATGAAGAAACATTTGCACCTGTTGCAAGACTTGAAGCAGTTCGCATATTTTTAGCCTATGCAGCTCACAAAGACTTTGATGTTTATCAAATGGATGTTAAATGTGCATTCTTAAATGGAAAACTCGAAGAAACGGTGTATGTTGAACAACCACCAGGATTTGTAAACAATGAGCATCCTGATCATGTTTATATTTTAGATAAAGTTGTATATGGGTTAAAACAAGCACCAAGGGCCTAGTACGCAACACTTACATATTTCTTGAAACAATCTAAATTTAAACAAGGATCAGTTGACCCCACATTATTTCGCAAGAAAGATGGGTGTCATCTAATGCTTGTTCAAATTTATGTTGATGATATTATCTTTGGTTCAACTGATCCAGTATTGTCACTTGAATTTGAAAATTTAATGAAAAGTCAGTTTGAAATGAGCATGATGGGAAAAATTAATAATTTTCTTGGTTTAAACATAAGATAGAACAGGCAAGGAATCTTAATCAATCAAGAAAAATATACAAAGAACTTGCTTGAAAAGTTTGGAATGCTTAATAGCACGAAGCTCAGAGTCCCTATGGCAGTAGGAACACGACTAACTCCTTCGTTAGACACTCCTGCTGTTGATTTAACATTGTATCGTAGCATGATAGGGTCTTTATTGTACTTAACTGCGAGTAGACCTGATATTATATTTTCGGTTTGTTGTTGTGCTAGATATCAAGCAAATCCAAGAGAACCACATTTGACGGCAGTGAAAAATATTTTTCGATATCTAAAGGGAACCGTTTCTTTAGGACTTTGGTATCCTGCGAAAACAGGATTTTTCATTCAAGCTTTTTCAGATTCTGATCTAGGAGGATGTACCTTGGATAGAAAAAGTACGACTGGTGGGTGTCAATTATTGGATGGAAAGTTAGTGAGCTGGCAATCAAAGAAACAGACTTGTGTGGCTATATCAACCGCTGAGGCAGAATACATATCTGCGGCTGCTTGCACTTCGCAAATTATTTGGATTCAGAGTCAACTTGGTGATTATGCAATCAACATGAAAAAGATTCCTTTGTATTGTGATTCACAAAGTGCAATTCGCATTTGTCACAATCCAGTGCAACATTCAAAGACAAAACACATTGCTCTTCGATATCATTTTATCAAAGATCATGTGGAAGATGGAAATACTGAAATTCATTTTGTCAAAACAACTGAACAACTTGCTGATATTTTTACAAAACCTCTTGATGAAAAATCCTTTGTTAGAATTTTAGCAGGTTTGGGGATGATTAATGCAAATTGAATTTCATCAACACAAGAATAAACGTTTTGTTCAGAAGCTATGACTCAATCTTATTCAGAGGTTACTGTTCATTCAGAGGCTTCGCATGGCTTCGCATCTACATCTTTTCGCATCTGAGGTAATATCAACTAAGGTAAGTTTTACGAATATTATTTTCTTTTCTTTTGAAAAATCAAAAATCCAAAAATATTTTATGTTTGTATTTTCTTTTGAAAAATCAAAAATACAAAAAGATTTTAATTTTTTTTGTATTTTCTTTTGAAAAATCAAAAATCCAAAAAGATTTTATTTTTCTTTGTTCTTTCAACTGTGTGCTGAGAATTTAATGCAGGGCTTAAATGCGAAGTGGTCATACATTTTGTTTCTATGGGAAGGTATTAAATTTTTTTAAGACTAGTTAGGATGTCCCTAGAAGCATGCTGCTGTATGTAGACCAAAAGCCTCAACACGACTCTATGTGTGCAAAGAAAGCCTTAATGATATTATCACATGATAATTTCTTCCCAAAAAAGCTTATATTCACATAAGTCAACACGAGCTACCTTACTCTTCTCAAATGAGTTAAGAGTTTTATGTTTTGTCGATTATAACAGAGGTACACTTCGATTCTTATCCCATCTTTTTAAAACAAACAATTTTTACATTCCAAATTTTTTTTATCAAAAGATTTGTCCTTGAGGTTTTTGATCAAACCAATCAAAACCTAGACAAATCACAACTCTGTGTTTATGATCTATCATCATGAGTCCGTGATGAAAGTGAAACCCAAAAATCATAAACCTTAAGGAATTGACGGGGAACTTTGTTCCAGATTTTTACGAAACCTTTGTTTCAGTATCAAAAATTCCAAAACTTCAAATCATATTCAATTAGCATGTGTGGTCTTGATCAAATATTCTGAACCAAGAATGTTTGTTACCCAACAAGATCCAGAACAAATTTTCTTTTGAATATGATTTCAGTGTAAGTTTCATTCGCAAATCCTTGTCATGATAAATATTTTCAAAAGCCAACTTGTCACTGACTACACTGGTCAAACAAGTAATTTCATTTACAATTTCTCTCCTTATGTTAAGGTTGATATGTAATGAAATTTTAAACCAATCCAAAATGACTTTTAAAAGAAGCCCTTTGATACTTCTCTACAAGTATTCGATTGTAATTCACGGGAAACTACACAAGCAGTTGATTATCTCTCTTGATAATTAACGAAGCAACCTTTGCCCGGGGTTTTACTGCATTCATGTCAAATTGAATTTTTAACATCACAACATTACAAATATCTTTGTTTCTTATCTTATTTCGTTGGCACAATGCACACATGAAATCCTTGAGGTTCTGAGTAAAACCAACTCAGATTGATGATTTCGCAAGTCTGGCATATGACTTTACTTTAAATCCCAAAAGTGAAAGAGCCTTGCTTCCATGCGAAGGGTTTTACCGGTTCGAATTCTATAACGGATACTTGACAGGCTGTATACTCAAAATCATTGGTATTTTGTCCGGTTTTCGAGGAGATGTGATAGTTACTTTTTGGAATGTTGTTACCTTTTGCAGTCATGATCTGACTTTCAAGGTGCCACGTCGGATAACATTAAATGTATCCCGCTTCAATTTCAAATCAATTTTGAGCAACATATAAAAGGGGGTTAAAGAACACTGTGTACGGTTACGCAAACAAGAACTCTCACAACACTTCCAAGATTAAACCTTGATCCAAACTTCAACTTTCACTTTCAAAACCCTAACAATGGCAGCCACTACTTCCAACACTGATGAGGTTCTTTCTCAATCCCTGATGAAGATTCAAAGCACCAATTACCAAGTTGATCCGAAAGTTTCCGCTTATCCAGAAGAATTGAAGATGCTTATTGTTGCTCCGAAACGATCATCTTTAGCAACTGCCATGTTCAATTCATTTCCGATCCCAATGGTGTGGTTATCTCGTGCCGCTTCAACGACTTCATACAATCACATAGAGGATGTGATTACTTTCAATTTAACCAACAACAAACGAGTTAAACTATCCAAGAACTTGTTTGTGGAAATTCTGCAGATTCCAAACAACCCTTCGTTTATCAAACCTGTCAACTCGCAGGTCATTCATATGTTTAATGAGATGGGGCATCAACTGGAGTTGACAAAAATAAGTGATTTCAGAAAGTCTGGGTTGCCATGTATACGAAATTTTCTATTTGGAATCTTTCTAAGGTGTCTTACAGGAAGAATAGTCGGATTGGATAGAGGAAGAATGGAAGTATATGCTATGGTAATAGGCATATACTATGATATTAATGTTGATTATGCAACCCAGTTGTGGAAGGAATTTGTTAAAAGCCTAGAAAATACAAATTCGGAGAAGGGAATTTCATGTGCAAGATACTGGAGCTTAATTCTTGAAAATGTGTATGCAAAAGAAGAAATTCCAATGCTGACCAATGTTGAAGTTGCTGAATTTTCTTTCTATCAATTCCCAAAAACTGTAGAAGATGATGAAGCAATATTTACTCATGTGGCTCGTATTCCAGATGCGATGCTTCGCAAAGTTTCTCCAACTCATAAAGTTTTGGTGAGATATTTGCGAACTGTTAATACCGCAGATCAGACTGGAGTTTTACTAGATTTTGCTACTCAATCTAAGACAAAGAAAGTTAGCAAGAACAGTGCAAAGGGTTCATCTTCACCAACCGAAGAAACTTCAAAGAAATCAAAGAAGGAACTCTTACCTTCCAAGTCTGGGGTACTGAAGCAAATTCGCAAAGCTGAAGTGAGTAGTAAGGGTGTTACTATTCGCAATATTCCTGCGCCAGTATCTCCAGCAAAGAAAAGACAAAGAGCTGAAGACGTTGCGAAAAATATGCAATGTACGATGGTTAAAAGAAGGAAGATGGTGATTCGCAATGAATCATCTGAAGAAGAAATAGTTCCAGAAACTCCACCCGTCACAGCTATGGTACCTGTTTCTTTACTCATCATACAAACTTCGCAAATTTCTACCACTATTCCACAAACCAAACCACTCGAAATAGTTCTCACCAAATCAGTTACTGAGGAGGTTCCTATTTCCGATATGGTTGTCAACGTATCTGATACGGGGGCACCTATCCTGAGTGTTGCACCATCAATTCAAACATCCTTACCCATTTCATTACCAGTTACAACTTTATCCACCACTTCATCAATTTTTGATCATGCTCTTCAAAACCCATTCACCACACTTTTTCCTTCTCAATCACTTGAAAATCCTCAACCTTCGCAACCATTGTCTGATACTGAAGTCGAAGGAGGTGCCTTTGGTGGGATACTTGATGATATTCCTTTTGATTCAGATGAAGAAGATATTCCTGATCATATGCCGATGACAGGAAAACAGTTTAAAATACTGAATCAAAAGTTAAAGACCATTATTCAATCACAAGCTGACTCTGGTAGAATGTCTTCAATATCTGCCATGGAGGTTGATATAATGATCAAAGGAGCAGAGAAAAGAATCATGGAAAAGATTGCTCAATCCGATAAAAATAATGAGCTTAGAATTACATCACAAGGAAGTAATTTTACTTCTGTGGTTCAAGATCTTAGAGCAGTTACAAAAGAATGTCATGTTCTTTTTGTACAGGATGTAAAGAAAGTTCGTGAGGATGTCAACTTCAAAATTCAGGAGTTGAATTCTGAACTTGCAAAGGATCTTCAGAATGTTCACATGAAACAAGAAGAAGTTCAAAAGCAAATTGTGGACATTTCTTCTCAGCTTCAAAAGCTCAATAATATTCCTGTTCTTGTAGATCATAAAGTCAAAACAATGATGAAGTTTGATCAGCTAATAAAGTTAGTCACTGATCTTAAAACAGCTGTTTCGCATTCTTCATCCACTCAAATCCTTACTCCTGAATTCTTGTCTCTAAAGATTAATACTTTAGAACAAGTTATTCAAAAATCTCTTGCCCCACTTACAAGTTTTACTTCTTTACTTCCAAGGGGTGCTCCGCCTGTTTCCATAGGGGTGCAAGGGGGAGAAGAATGTCGGAGTAAAGAAGAGGATGTGAAAACTGTTGGAAAGGTGATATCAACTCAGCTTGTTGCTACTCTTCCAATTCCTTTAAAACCAATTTCTGCAACAACAATTACCATAAGAACAATTACTAAAGGTATTGTTATTGGAAGAAATGAAGGTGGTTCAAGCTCAAAACCTCAAAAAGATGTTGTAGGAAGAGGAAAAGGAATATTATATGAAAAATCAAAAGAAGAGTTGAAAGCTGAGGCTGAGGCTGAGATGGAGAGGATGAGGCAAGTTCAAAGTATAATGAGGCAAAGGGCAAGTGATCCTCCCTCCATGAACAAAGGAGATCCTGCAAAACTTTACACTTACGAAACAATTGAGTCAAAAGTTGTGTGTAGGGAGATGTATGAGTTCGAGAAGAAGCCAAAAAGAAGTTATGATATTGCGAACTCAGATCATTGCCAATTGGATTTCCCTATAAATGAAATGTTGTTCATCAATGCGCAATACAAGATTAGTGAGAAATTTGATAATCCGAATGATTATACTCAAATGAAAATCAGATTTCATGCTGTCTTGGGGAAGAATCCAGATGAAGTTTGGTCCTTAATGAAGATCAAAAAGGTGGTGACAATAAAGAAGGATATTTTGTTTGAAGAGATGTTACAAAATTTTAGATATTTTGTTATCAGAGCTGACAACAAACAGTATGACTTCACAGTTGCTGACTTTGCATTGATGAACTGCAATGATTTAATTCAAGTAGCACTGATCTTGAAGCATATGGAAGAAAACAATCTTAACGGCTCTGATACAGATGTATTCAAAGCAGGCTTCGCACATGTGAAGAGTTTCATAGACAACTATTTCGATTGTCTAGCCCTTACAGATGATGAATTAGCAAATGTGCTGGGAAGGGAAGTGAAAGTTCCATGGGAGGAGATTTTGACACAATCTGCTTTGTCAAAGTATGGTGTTGGTGAAATCTGCCTGAAACCTTTTGGTATGGTGTTTTCTGGCAGAGATACAAAAGGAAATCCGAAGAAATTTTTGTTCAAAGTTTCAGAGATTGAAAGATATAATTCTTTGCAATATACGCACTTCATTGTACGTATGAATAATTGCATGAAGAATAACGAAGGAGACAAGAAAGATTTGAAGAAGGTGATCTCCTGGTATGGAGAAGTGCGAAAGACAATTCACTCTGCAATTCAAAAGCTTATGAGTTGAATTGTATCGACTATTTACAAAGGGGGAGAATGTTGATGTATATTGTAAAAAGTCGAATAGAGTGTTTTGTGTAGTTTTGCATTTTATGCTATTTTACTAAGTCACTATTATGCGAAGTGAAAATGTATAGACTTAGTATATTTTTTGTTTGTTCCCTATAAATAGGGACTTAGGCTAGAACTAGAGACACGGATGCTAGAACTCACTTCTG
Organism: Lactuca saligna; assembly: GCF_052625555.1. Classification (NCBI taxonomy): domain Eukaryota; kingdom Viridiplantae; phylum Streptophyta; class Magnoliopsida; order Asterales; family Asteraceae; genus Lactuca; species Lactuca saligna. Next base: position 121,829,576 of record NC_136425.1, read on the forward strand.
CTTATTCTGTAATCAGTCTTAATCAATATGAGATCTGATTAATATTTACTCTCTGTGTTCTTCATCTAAAATCGTTCAAATCTATCTTTTCTTTTCTAAATTCTCGATAAAAATTCACATAAGAAACTATCAAGCAAGTTGTCTCATTATAGAAGATGCATGACTTCCACAAAGCTCCAAAGAAAGGCTATGATGTCGAAAACTTGGACTTCATTCAACTTGATTTTCCTAACAATCACATGACTTATATTTCCTCTCAGTATAAGTTGGTTGAAAAATTCAAAGACAAGGAGGAATATAAAACTTGAAGATAGGATTTCATGTGGTTTTAGGCCCTGCTTCCATAAATCCTTTCATATTAAGTCCAAATGATACCAAACACCCCCTGTGTAACGCCCGTAGATCAGGGCTAGTTAATTTAGAAACAATAAGCGTCAAAAATTACTTTTTGATAGAAGATTATTTAGGATGAATAATCCTAACTAAGTTGTATTATATGTTACAAGGTTTCCGTGCATATAAAGAACGCCAAAATCTGAGTTATAACGAAGAAGTTATGACTTGTTAAAGTTTCGCGACAGAACCGGCACAACGCTGAATGACGTAAAAAGTGAATTTACATTAGAGTGATATTTAGCCTTAGCGATCTAAACGAGAATCGAAGATCTCGTTGTTAGTAGCGAAACGACAAAAAGTTAGGCAAGAACGGACGTCGGACGAAGAAGTTATGAATTTATAACGAAATTTTCTGTCCCGACCTATTAAAAATAAATAATAAAAATAAAATTCGAAATTAGCTGATGGAGTCTAAACGAAAGTTGTAGAGCGTAGTCTCACCTACGCGTGGATATAAAGAACGTCGAAAATGGAGTTCGTATGAAGAAGATATGAATTTTCGAAGTTTATTAATTAATTAATAATTAAATTTAATTATTAAACCCCAACATTATCCGAAGAGGAGTCAGCGGTCCGATCCGAAGTACGCCCCATGTACAGTGAAGATGTCGACACTCGCACTCGAGGAATTCGGATGATGAACGCAGTGACGATTTCGGACCAGTACGCCCCGCGTACTCCGAGGCTCCAGCCTCCTATAAATAGGATGCGAGGGCAGCCGGCTTCTTTGCTATTTTTCTCCACTCTCTCTCCCGTTTTGCATCGATTTGCGTGCCAGAAATACCCCGAAGCCCCAGTATTATTCTCGAGCCCCGAAGCAAGTCCCGAGATCCCGAAGATCCCGAGAAGTGCGGTTCTCGAGCCGAAGCTCTGCCCGCGAGAAGTTCGATTTTTGTGGAGATCTTCCAGATCTACCGAAGAATACTACTTCTACAAGTCGTAGTGTTGTCCGATCATCTTCTGATCGAGTGAGTGTATACTACCTTTCATAAAAATGATAATAATACAAGTATGGTTTGAGTGTATTAAGTTTATTGTTGTTTATATGTGTGAGTGTGTAGTTAGTTTCTTCTAACACATAAATATGATGTATTTGCTATGAAATATGTGCTACGTGTTTATATGTTATTTGTCTATTTGATATGGGCATGGAAATTGGAGTTTTATACAGGTGTTAAATGATTTAAACTGTGTAAGTATTTATATCTACAAAATTGTTGGGTAGAACATAGGTAGATGGAATAGTTGGTGACTATGGAGTTAGCGCCTATTGAGTAAACCTTGGCGACTATGGAGTTAGCGCCTATAGAGTAAACCTTGGCGACTATGGAGTTAGCGCACGTTGAGTAAACTTTGGCGACTATGGAGTTAGCGCTTGTTGAGTAAACCTTGGAGACTATGGAGTTAGCGCTTGTTAAGTGAACCTTGGTGACTATGGAGTTAGCGCCATATAACTATGGATTTAGTACTTGATAAATAACCTTGGCAGCAATTGAATTCGTGCCAAATTCCTTACGAATAAATGAATGAAGGATAGTTGGTTCTTAGGGTAAAACCTTAAGAAGATAATGGGGATGGGTAATTGGGTTGATTGTTTGCTGATTACATATAATAATTATATAATTGTGGGTTGAAAACCCTATATGCTCACCAGGCTCCCAAGCCTGACCCACTCAGTTTTCTTTTCATTACAGGTAATGGCACAAGGGTATAAGTTGGTGGACTTGACGAGAGATTTTGGGTTATAGATCAGTAGTTGAATAACTATTGTAAGGTCTATTTTATATTGTTTATGCTTTTGGTCTGTATCGAACATGACATCCCAAGGTTTTATTATTTAATAAAAATACATTCTTTTCGAGAAATGTTTTGATAAATGGTTATCATATTTTATTCTGGGAACAAATTCCGCAACTCTTTTAATCAAAAGATTACTCTGATTTTATAAAACAAAGCATAAACAAATCGGTCTTTTCTGGCCGTGAAATTAGGGGATGTCACACCCTGACTTCTAAAACTCTTTACATAATAAATCCCAAACTTACACTTTAACCCCCGAAAACCCACTTTATAACATTTGGCTGCCCGAAACCAACACCCCGCTACATATCATGGACTTTAGGACTATTATTCATTTCTCAATATTTATCTATTTATTTATCTACTAAAGGGAATGTTACAACTCTCGCACACTTAAATTAAATTTCATCCTCAAAATCATTCCTTATCATCCCTTACACGCCAGACAACTTGAACAACATGGCCACAAACCCGAGCATAACCTAGCCTTTCCAAGCCAACCAGAGCCATCCCTTGCAGGTTATAAAACCCGATGATAAACAAACTCCTTGTATTATAATCACATTACTTAACCTAGAATATGTAGTCTCGAGACGGTCTGACTCTCTGACAGACTGCCCATATTGAATCATTATTGTTGAACCAATCAACTTATCTATCAACTGACTACTCAACTTCTGCTAACTCGAGGTCTTGCTAGAAGACAAAGTCACTGACCCAACGATCCCTGCGAATCACTTATACTTGGCCCAGACTCAGATAATCCCACTGTGAGTGAAATAGCATAACTCAAGCAATCTGTTACCCATCCATACCTGAAATTCTAAAACACTAATATTAATACTATCAAACACTGAACTTCTTGAAACTGCATGCTACCACATGACTGCTTTCCAAACTCTACCGAGACCTCCTTACTCTCAATTAGTTCACCAGACAACTGAAATATCGGGTTCCGGTCCACTTGCGGAGCAAAAGGACTCCCACATAGTCACCCCACATGACTTCCGAATGGAATCCTCATCTGCCAATAGTTTCCACTAGGTATCTTGCCAGTGAGGCTCTAACAACCTTCTGATCTAAATGATCGGGTCCATACGTCGGGTCCTGACATCATGAAATCCAAGGCTAAAAATCATTGCTACATATCTAAAAGGTAGACTTGCACCACAAACGACCTTATACGGTCTATTGCTTCCCTGATCCCATAATTGTAGTGATGTTCCTACGGTCGTATCGTTGGCTCAACCAAGTCTAACTCGTATGGGGAGATCCGTAAACAAATATGTGTATTTGTCACGCACTCACTGTTGCACCCGATCTGGTGGGTACTATTGTTTCCTCCACGATCAAAAACACTCCCATGCTATCTACTAACCTAATGAATGCTACGGCTACACCCGCAGACTTAAAACACTCTATACTATCGGCCAACCTTGTGAATGTTATAGCTAACCGCAGACTTACAACACTTCTAGCACTATCTGCTAAGCTTGTGAATGCTACGGCTACACCCGTAGATTTACAACACTTTCCATGTTGTCTCTATCGTTGATTACTAATCTGAAGCGAGCATACACATGACCTAACATCCCAAATTGAACTCGTGTCCATACTGGAATCCCCAACTTGATTCCCTAAGGCCTGCTATCAACCATTCCAAGAACATGATCTCATTATTGTCAAGTTTTTCAAACTTCCAACTCACACTATCCTCAATCCATATAGCCGCTTGGGTTGTCTTCCTTTTTGAAAAGGATGCGAAACTTATCCCATATTCACAATTACTCCTGCTTCTGGATCCCTGGATGATTCTCCCCCACTTAGATTCGACTAAGTCTTCATAATACATGAAAATTGAAGAATTACCAGTCCTCACTTTCCAATGATTGTTCCGATGACAACCAACTCTTACCAACTAGTGCTCCATTACTATCAAATCAAAATGGTCACACAACTTCTAAGAACTAGATCATGACATCCTGAATCCACAATTAGGGAAATGACCTTCCGCTACAAACTCATAATTCTCGGCATACAAATGGCATATGACATCTCTTGAAAATATAATTCAAACACAAGCAGAGGATAAACCCACAGTTACTCTTACCCAAACCCTTGGAATGAAAGACTCCCCCGTGCAGTTTCCCGCACATGCTGCATTGAATCCGGCCTAGCTAGCCTTTCAAAAGCTGATCCGAAATCTTGGGTCTCTTCCCAAGACCCTATAATATATGGAACTGATATGGTTCCCTCTTCGCAATGTGCTCCAAGCCAATATCCCGTTCTCATTCTCTAGAATTCATATCATTCAATGTCTCACACCCCGAGATACTCATGATTTCCCTACTATCATTATGTAGTATGTCATGATACCTTACCTTCTTCATTTCCTCATCTACTACATACTGCGGTACCAAATAAGCTCTCTCCTGAGCCTTGGTAGTATTCTCTGCCACAGTCTCATTCATCTGGCGGAGATCTAACAACTCTTGCCCCAACTGATGCGCCTGACTTGCCGTGGTAACTTCTCCCAGAATCTGGTTGACAAGTCATCCTATAACATAGCATCAACTGCTTCATCATTCAATTCACTACCAACCTCTTCCCATCAATCACGTACTCTTCCCTTCAGGAGACAGGAAGTAAGTAGGACTTTGTCCCCATTCGAGACAACAACAAGTATGAAAAGTGTTGGTGACATCTACCGACCATCTGCTGCTAGCAATGGGGTCCCTAACCCCCATGATATTCTAGAGCTTCACAAGCTTTGAATTCCCAAAATGTCAATGTAAGGGTCCCTATCATGGTTGCTACCTCAGTGCGGAATGCACCCAGCCTCTCATCACAAATCTCCACAGTGCCCTCCTTGACCGTACTGAAGATCATAATAGTCTGGTCAATGATTCTGTACATAATCTCATACATAATGAACTCCTGCATCTGACCATCAAGTTGCGCGGCTCCAAAGTCTGACCTGGATCCCTCGTCGACACCAGAACTACCATCTGGTCTACCACGTAGCATCACTATACTCTGAAATATACCATCACAATCACCATAATAATCATCATAACTTGAGGGATCTCACACACTACAAGTTTCCTGGGTTCATCTCATCCTTCCTTAATTTGAGTACGGATCCTCTGCTTTTAGTAGTACACGCCCATACTACCTTCCACATCTATATGTACTTTCCTCAAGAACTGCCTTGACTCCACCAAGTCCCTTCTATTGCTACTTCTGCCTCTGATACAACTCTCTTCCTAGGATTTCCCTAGGGTAATAACAATCCCACTCTCCTCCATCAGTTGCATAAGAAGTCCCTACTATCTCCCCCTAACTATCTTGCAAATACCATTACATATCACTAAGACAAGATAATTCTTCAAATGAGAGATCCTACCCTACAATGGTTGGAATCAAACAAGAGCTCCAAAATAGAGCTAGACCTAACCTTCTGAAATTATTGAATCCTCGCAATATGTCACTTAACATATTCCATTACTAGTTAGTAAAAGAAACCTAGAACTCGTAAAGGCACAAAGCAAGCAGCATTCGAGCACTGGGTAAACATAATAAGTCATATGCTAATTAGGCCATCATATCACTGACTAATTTCTACTAGCATGTAGTTCATAAAGTTGATATACATATAACATGCAAATAAGTCATCCTTCCTAGATCCTTAGCCCTAATCTAGGATGCAGTTCTCATAAACATATCATAACATAAACTTGTATGGGTAATATGGGAGTACTTACTTAAGCTCGGTTGATTGTATGCATTACACCATTTTCTCTTTTACAAAGTTCTTTTCTCATTTCAAAATTCTTTTCTTTTTCACAAAGTTCTTTTATAAAAATGATTTCCTTTTGATAATTTCCATACCAAGTCCTCAATTTGAGTTCGGACACACCCGAGAGTATGCCCAAACCCCTCAAACCAAGGCTCTAATACCAACTTGTAACATTCCAAAAAACCAGTCCAAAAATTTCGTTTTAATTCATAAATAAAAACCATGAGTATCATACATCATATAAAAATCATAAAGTGTGTATCTCATAAATGTTATAATCATTTGTCAGTATATCAAAATCATGTCAAAACATTAGAGTAAATCATCCCAGGCTAAAAGTTGTGGTGTGTGTCATGCAGTCATTCCGAGCTCTCCCCCCTTGCTAGTGGATGTACCTAAAACCAAAACTAAAAACTATAAGCACGAAGCTTAGTTAGTCTCCCCAAAATACCACATACCATACACAATGACCTTTCTTCGCTGCATAAGCACACAACCTAGCCCTTGATTGGCTGCATCGCAGTATACAATGAAATCCTATGTCCCTTCTGGAAGAGACAAGATAGGTGCGATTGTAACGTCATAAAATTTCCAACCAAAATTTTCATTTTTACAACCATCAAAACATGAGTAATAAGTTTAGATTCCAAAGTAACAATGTATTCACAACCGATTACATAACAAAAGATAACAAAATATTTTCCCCGAGTGTGTGTACGGTCACGCTGGTGCCTTCCCACGGTCCTCACTAGTACCTGAAACACATAATGCAACAACTGTAAGCATAAAGCTTGTTGAGTTCCCAAAATACAACAAACGCACATACGCCTTTCTAGGCCTTGACCTTCCGGTCCATGTGTCTCAGGGGACTTCCGTCCCGACTGGGTAAACCTTCCGGTCCTCCCCACGTCAACCCTTACAGTCCATATGACCACGCCTTCCGGCCCATATCATGTTGCTTTCCGGCCCAAATCAAACATATCATACATGACACATATGACAAATAACTTAACACACATAAGGCATATATTTCATATCATATTCGACCTTCCGGTCACACAATCAAAACCCTTCCGGGTACAGTATAGTGAGAAGACTCACCTCGAATGCCTTGCTAAGTCGCTAATCGTGAATCCTGAAATCACTCGGGCTCGGACCCTCGAGCTGCAATCCTCCTATGATATTATAAATCTATAATTATTTCTTGTACCATAAAGGTGGGCCATCCTTATCAAGTCAACACAGGTTGACTTGGTCAATCGTCTTTAATCAATTTGGACCGGACTCGGTGAGTGCACACTAGTGACTCGGCGAGTCTACACATTTTAATCAACTATCAGGGTTATTCCCCTTTGACTCGTCGAGTACTCCCCCGACTCGACGAGTTCCCCCTGGGCCAGAATCACAGGGCCACCGCGACTCAACTCGCCGAGTCGAAGGTCAACTCGGCGAGTCCCAACCTGACTCGGTCCACCTGTCAAAACCTTTCCAACTCTCTGCGACTCACTGAGTCGCCCACAACTCGGTCCGGACTACACACAGGATGGTCTCAAAGACAATCTTCAAGCGACTCGTCGAGTCTGTTCTTCAGACTCGGCGAGTCCATGCCATGCACCAGCTAAAACTGGCTTTTGCGGTCAGATCCGTTCCATACATACATAGATCTGGCCTTCCCAAGCTTATTTGTCACGTAAAGTCTCGGTCTTGGTTGCCATGCAATGCATACAAGGCTTATTTTGAAGAGAGAACCTCTAATATGGCAAGTTTAGCTTCTATCTCAAAAGAATGGACATAAAGCTTGTCATAAGGGTTCTCCTAGACCTGCTAAAGTCCAGATCTAGGTTCCATATCTCCATGGGACCTCTCATACTTCTTATTCAAGCCAAGAAATGCAAGAAGAAACCCTAGATTTGACACATCAACACAAAACACGAAGTTTGGCTTTGAAAATTACCTCAAGAAGACTCCCTTGATGAAATAGAAACAGATCTAAGCTCCCCAACACTTCAAGCTTGCTCCTCTCCCTCCTTTCCTTGCAATATCACACAAAATGATGAACAAATGGCCTTCAAACACACTCACAAGGGCTTACAGACGTATGGAGGCTCTTAGGGTTCAAGGTGGCCGCAAATGAGGGCCATAAGGTCCTTTAAATAGGGCTTAGGACCGGGAAATTAGGGTTTCATTAAACAGCGCGGACTCGTCGAGTCCATCCCTTGGACTCGCCGAGTCCGGACGCGAACCCCCGCCCAAAACCGCGACCCGACTCGGCGAGTTCGACCTCCAACTCGCCGAGTCCCCTCACAGAATGTCAAAAATATATGAAATGAAGATACCTGGGGATCCGGGCTGTTACAATTCTCCCCCACTAGAATAAGACTTCGCCCTCGAAGTCCCGCTAGGCAAAAAGCTCCGGATGCTGCTCCCGCATCTCATGTTCCGGCTCCCAGGTCATCTCTGATCCCTTCCGATGCTGCCACCGAACCAATACCAGGGGTACCTCCTTGTTTCTCAAAACCTTGATCTTCCGATCTTTGATGGCTACAGGTTTTTCAGCATAATTCAGGCTTGCATCCACCTGAATATCCCCTAACGGAACCACCGCTGATTCGTCGGCTATACATTTCCTCAGTTGCGACACATGGAAAGTATCGTGAATCTGCCCCAACTCTGCTGGCAAGTCTAAACGGTAGGCTACCCGGCCCACCCTTGCGATCACACGGAAAGGACCAATATATCGGGGCCCCAACTTGCCCCTCTTCCTGAACCGAATCACTCCTTTCCAAGGAGAGACCTTCAGGAGTACGAGATCACCAACTTGGAACTCAAGCTCGGACCGTCGCCTATCTGCATAACTCTTCTGTTGGCTCTGAGCGGTCAACAACCTTTGCCTGACCATTTGAATTTGCTCGGTCGTCTGAAGCACGATATCCGTGCTACCCATAACCTGCTGTCCCACCTCACCCCAACAGATGGGGGTGCGACACCTCCGCCCATACAACAGCTCAAAGGGCGGCATACCAATGCTCGAATGATAGCTGTTGTTATACGAGAACTCTGCTAAAGGTAGATAGGTGTCCCAGCTCCCTCCAAAGTCCAACACACATGCCTGAAGCATGTCCTCGAGTGTCTGAATTGTCCGCTCACTCTGACTGTCTGTCTGAGGATGATATGTCGTACTGAAATGTAACCTAGTACCCAACTCTTCATGGAATTTCTTCCAGAACCTGGAAGTGAAACGCACGTCGCGGTCCGAAATAATCGAGATCGGCACCCCGTGCCGAGATACTACTTCCCTCACATATAACTCAGCTAACTTCTCCGCAGAAGAGCTCTCGCTAATGGCTAGAAAATGAGCGCTCTTTGTCAGCCGATCCATGATCACCCAAATCGCATCGACTCCTCTTGCCGTTCGTGGTAACTTGGTGATGAAATCCATAGAGATTTGTTCCCACTTCCATTCGGGAATCTCTAGCGGTTGCAGCTTACCGTGCGGTCGCTGGTGTTCGGCCTTGACTTGTCGACAAGTCAAGCACCTCTCGACGAACCAAGCGACATCCCTTTTCATACATGGCCACCAGTACTCCTTCTTGAGATCCAAATACATTTTCGTAGCACCAGGATGAATTGAGAATTTCGATCGATGTGCTTCCTCCATCAAAATAGTGCGCGCACCGCCCACAAACGACACCTAAATCCGTCCTTGAAAAGTCATAAGCCCTCGACCATCTGTAACAAATCCTGATACCTGACCTACAACTCGTTCCTTCTTCTGGTCTTCCGGCTTCGCAGCCTCCATCTGAGCCCCTCGAATAATATACATAATCGGGTTCAAAACCGTCAACCTCATACAAATATCTCGGATCGGGGCACTATCCGCCCTACTGTAACGACCCGTTCCCGGTGTGTTAATTAATTGTTAATTGTCTAAGTTTTCAAGAGGGACTCGGCGAGTTCTAGCCTGACTCGCCGAGTTGGGTCGCGTATTTTGTGCACGCGGGAGCCGGGGACTCGGCGAGTCCATATCCCGGACTCGGCGAGTCCGTCCGTCTGGGTGAAACCCTAAATCCCCGGGTTTGCCCACTATTTAAACCACATTATAGCCTCATTCTCGCCACTTTCACCCTGAGAACACAGTGAGAGAACCCTAATCCTCCCTTGAGAGCTTATAAGTGATTTGGTGCCATTTTTGTGAAGGTGTGAAGAAGGAGAAGAAGAAAGAAGCAAGGAAACGAGTTGTAGTGCTAAGATCCAAGGGCAAATCTGAGTTTATTGAGGTATTTTCGGAGTTCCCTTCTTGTTATATGCTTTAAACTTCCAATAGAGCTCTTCTAAGAGCTATTTGATGTTTGTTCCAAGCCTTATGTTTGCATGAATGTCTTAATAAGTCGAACTACCTTTGGATCTGAATGTTGGGGTGTTGTAGAGCCCAGATCTACTGTCTTTTTGGAGTTACATTGCATATTAGCCATGGATCTACTCATTTTGTGCATCTTTTAGCCCTATTTCCCTTATTTATGAGGTTGTGCACGTAAAGTTGGAAACTTTACGTGGTAAAACAACTTATTGGACCCAGATCTATCATTTGCATGTGTTGGATTCAAGAGAAATCGAGTAAAAACTAGCTGCATGGCAGCGACTCGGCGAGTCGGGATGAGCGACTCGGCGAGTCGGGTCGCGAGTCCCCGACTCCTTCGTTTTTAGCAGTGACGAGTGCACCCAGTGAGTTAGAGAGTGGACTCAGCGAGTTGAGGGTAGACTCAGTGATGGAGGGACTCGACGAGTTGTTCATACAACTCGGCGAGTCCAAGGCAATCTCCTTAGGATCAAGAACAACTTGTCGAGTGTGTTCATACGACTCGGCGAGTCGGATGAAGATTGTCTGAGTTCTTGGATTAAGAGGGTACTCGTCGAGTCGATGCCACACTCGACGAGTCGCAGTGAGTATGAGTTGGAAGTGAGAGTGAGACTCGGCGAGTTGGGCGGCCCAACTCGGCGAGTCAGCCCCAAAAGTAAGTTGACTTTGACCAAGGGTAAAAGAGTCACTTTACCCCAGGTGCAGTGTTTAGTATTTGATTGAGTGTGTTCATGGACTTGTAGCCGAGGAGATTCAGGAGCAGCAGCCGTTAGCTTTCAGAGACACACACTCAGCCGCCAGTTTACGAGGTGAGTTTCCTTCCAGTAGGGACGGGTCTAAGGCCACAATGCCGGCCCGTCCAGTTAGCAGTAGCTTCCGGACTTGATCCGATGCAGTAGTTAGTATGTTTGATGCCTTCGTGGCTCAGACGGGAATTGTGAGCTATGTTTATGTGTTATGTATTATGTGTTCCGGGCTACGACCCGATGTAGTATGCAGTATATGTGTTCATGCTAGTTGTTATGATATGCTATCCGATGCAGTCAGTCCTGGACTTCGGTCCGATGCAGTCAGTTCCGGACTTCGGTCCGATGCAGTCAGTTCCGGACTTCGGTCCGATGCAGTCAGTTCCGGACTTCGGTCCGATGCAGTCAGTTCCGGACTTCGGTCCGATGCATTCAGTTCCGGACTTCGGTCCGATGCAGTTAGTTCCGGACCTTGGTCCGATGCAGGGGACAAGGTCCTAGTCAGTTTCGGACTTCGGTCCGATGCAGTTTCCGGGCTTCGTCCCGATGCAGTGGGTAAGGCCCGATATGTGTTTATATGATATTGATATGTATGGTATGTGGTATTTTGGGGGAGCTCACTAAGCTTCGTGCTTACAGTGTCAGTTTTGGTTTCAGGTACTTCCGCAAGCAAAGGGAAGAGCTCGGGATGACGGCATCGCACATACCACCGCCTCAGCTTTAACCTGGGATTGATTTAGTTGTTTGATTTGATGTAGCATGATGCAGTTTTCCGCTCAGTATTTTATTATGTTTTGGAATACATCACGCATGGTTTTATTATTTGATACTCTGATTACAGTTTTGATTGTATTAAAAACAAAAAAATTTTGGGTCGTATTTTTGGGTCGTTTCAAGTTGGTATCAGAGCCCTGGTTTGAGGGATTCGGATACACTTCCGGGTGTATATGAACTCAAACTAAGGGAAATGAAAGATTTTATTAAAATAAAAACGTTTTATAAAAAGAATTTTGAAAGTACTTAGAAGGGAAGAATTTTTTTTTTAAACAAGATAGAGGTGTGTGCATGCGGTCAGCCGAGCTCAAGTAAGTACTCCCAAAATTACCCATACAAGTTATTTGTTCAATTTCAGTTTTAGTGGAACAGCATGCTAGTATAGGACTAAGGATTTAGGAGAATGCCTTATGTGCCTGCTTATGTGTTACAGCTTTATGAGTATTGCATGCTAGTACTGACTAGACAGCAGTAGGATAGCCTGATTAGGTTATGCCTGATAGCAGGAGCTTAGCATCTTATGCTAGTGCAGTTTCTTGTTATGAGAATAGTTTGCTTGAGTCTGTTTTCCGTGTCCGAATGCTGCTTGCTTTGTGCTTAGTGGGGTTCCGAGTGATGGGAGTTAGCCATTAGGTGAACACGTCACACCGCATGTGACTAGGATTGAATAATCTCAGAGTACTGGAACTGGCCCTATTACGCAGCTCTTGTTTGAGTCCAACCGTTATAGGGACGGGTCTTTTACTCGAGGGATTATCTGATCCTCATCACATGTGATGGTGTTTAGGTAATGGCTAATTGGCGTTATGAGGAAACCTTCAGCAGCTGAGGACCAGTTGTGTTAAGCCTGAGATTTTCCTAGGGCAAGCCTAGGATGAGAGTAGCAGAGAATAGTAGTAGTAGAAGTGACTTGGTGGAGTCAAGGCAGTTCTTGAGGAAAGTACGGATAGATGTGGAAGGTAGTATGGGCCCGTACTACTGAAAGCAGAGGATCCGTACTCGAATCAAGGAAGGCCAAGACAAGACCAGGAAGCTAGTAGCAGTGTCATGATCCCTTGAGATATTTCAAATTTCTGATGTTGTTATGATATGTTTCAGAATGGTAGTTTTGCGCCCGAGACCAGCAGGCGGAAGCTCAGATGCCGGAGGGGGATCAGGATCGGGATCAGGCCCGGAGGTCGGGCAGATGGATGAGCAGACCAGAGAGTTCCTTTCTTTTGAGGTTACCCGCATCATATTGGATCAGACTCCTGTGATCTTCGGTTCGATCAAGGAGGGTATTTTGGAGATGATGGATGAGAGACTGAGTACTTTCCGGGCTGAGATGGCGGCCGTGATGGGGTCGCGCACTCTTACATTCAGGGAGTTCAGGGCGTGCGGAGCTCCAGACTATCATGGGGCACGGGACCCCATAGTGAGTACTAGATGGTTGGCGGATGTGGCCAACGCCTTCCGCACTAGCAGGTGTCCCGAGGGGGACAAGGTCAGATTGGCGTCCTGTCTACTGAAGGACAGGGCACGGGATTGGTGGGAGGAGGTCGGACACGCCATCGGGGATGATGCGGCGTTGGATGCTATGACCTGGACTGATTTCTCTACCAGGTTCAGGGCGGAGTTTGCACCGGTCATTGAGGTGCAGCAGCTAGCCAGGGAGTTCCAGGATCTTACTCAGACTACCGAGTCAGTGGCGGAGATCACCGCCAAGTTCAGGGAGAGGGCTCTTCTTGTTCCTCAGTATGCAGCCGATGAGGAGATGAAGAAGGCCCGTTATCATGAGATGTTGCGGAGTGATATCCGCATGTTTGTGAGCCGGTCCAGTTGTAAAACGCTGGACGACATGATTGTTAGAGCCAGGGAGAGGGAGATTGATCTCGAGATGGAGAGGAAGAGGAAACCGGAGGCGGTTTCGGGTTCAGGTAGTGCGGGCAAAAAGCCCAAGGTTTCAGATCACAGGTCCAGGAGTCAGCAGAGCCACGGTCGGTGTGGCAAGTGTGGGAGGATGCACGAGGGGGCGTGCAAGGCAGGGAGTTCCGACTGCTACAAGTGCGGTCGGATTGGGCATATGAGCAGGGATTGTACGGCCCCTGCTACTGCGGTTTCAGCATCAGACCTGATTTGCTTTCAGTGCAATCAGAGGGGACATAAAAAGTCCCAGTGTCCTAGTCTAGCTGCAGCAGGGAAGGTGGTTGCACCTGCCCCTGCCACCTTGAGGATTACAGATGGCCGGCAGGGCCGATCTGATGCACCAGCAGCGAAGAGCTGGGCGTTTCAGATGACAGCAGAGGAGGCGCGAGCGACTCCTGATGTGGTGACGGGTAGGTATCTTTCCTTCACCTTTTGATTATTATTGTTATCGTTTGTATATTTCTTGATGATATGCTTTATTTAGGGTCGTTCTTGGTGAACGGCATTTCTGCTTTGGTATTGTTCGATTCGGGAGCTACCCGATCATTTGTATCGCTTGCGCTTAGCAAGAAATTTAGCAGAGCTCCAGGGGAGCTGGATTGTCCGTTAGAGGTTGAGATAGCAGATGATAGGACCGTGAGGGTCGGCAGAGTGCATAGAGGGTGTTCTCTTCAGATATTCGATGAGCAGTTCTCAGTGGACCTGGTTCCTATTCCCCTGCGAGGGAATAAAGTTATCGTGGGCATGGATTGGCTAAGCCCCAATGGGGCGGTGATTGATTGTGAGCTTCAGCTAGTGAGGGTTCGCACTCCCAGTAGGGGAGAGTTAGTGATTCAGGGCGAGAGGCCACAGCGTGGTCCGATCTTTTGTTCCGCCGCAAGGGCGAGGCGCTATGTTCAGCAGGGTTGCGCCGGTTTTATCGCATACGTCTTGGATGCCCGGGAGAAGGGCAGGACGACGATTGATGATGTTCCTATTGTTCGAGATTACCCGGATGTGTTTCCCGAGGATTTGCCGGGGATACCTCCAGAGAGACAGGTTGAGTTCAGGATCGATCTAGTTCCTGGTGCGGCTCCGATAGCCAAAGCACCATATCGGCTAGCTCCCCCTGAGATGCAGGAGTTATCTACACAGCTTCAGGAGCTGTTAGACAAGGGTTTCATTCGGCCGAGCAGTTCACCTTGGGGAGCGCCGATCTTATTTGTGAGGAAGAAGGATGGGTCGCATCGAATGTGCATTGACTATCGGGAGTTGAACAAAGTAACGGTGAAGAACCGTTACCCACTTCCGAGGATAGATGATTTGTTTGATCAGCTTCAGGGAGCATCTTGGTTCTCCAAGATCGATATACGCTCTGGATATCATCAGATGAGGGTTAGAGATGAGGATGTACAGAAGACTGCTTTCAGGACCCGGTATGGTCATTATGAGTTCGTGGTGATGCCATTTGGGCTCACCAATGCCCCAGCCACGTTCATGGATCTCATGAACCGCGTGTGCAGACCGATGTTGGATCGGTCGGTGATAGTATTCATAGATGACATCTTGGTATATTCCAAGACTCAGGGGCAGCACGAGGAGCACCTGCGGGAGGTGTTGGAAACTTTGAGGAGGGAGAGACTTTTCGCAAAGTTCTCCAAGTGTGAGTTCTGGTTGCGCGAGGTGCAGTTTCTTGGCCATCTCGTCAACCAGAAGGGTATTTTGGTAGATCCGGCCAAGATTGAGGCCGTGATGCAGTGGGAGGTCCCGAGGTCTCCATCTGAGATTCGGAGCTTCCTAGGGTTGGCAGGGTATTATCGGAGATTTATTCAGGACTTCTCCAAGGTAGCAATGCCACTCACCCGACTAACCAAGAAGTCGGTGGTATTCCGTTGGGGGCCTGAGCAGCAGGCGGCGTTCGAGACTCTCAGACAGAAATTGTGCGAGGCACCGATCCTTATCTTGCCGGAAGGAGTAGAGGACTTCGTAGTCTACTGTGATGCTTCAATCACAGGTATGGGAGCAGTATTGATGCAGCGAGGCCATGTGGTAGCTTATGCCTCGAGACAGTTGAAGCCTCACGAGGCTAACTATCCTACCCACGATTTGGAGCTGGGGGCAGTTGTGTTTGCCCTCAAGATTTGGAGACATTACCTGTATGGGGTCCGTTGTACTATATACACGGATCACAAGAGTTTGCGGTATCTTATGGATCAGCCGAGTCTGAACATGAGGCAGAGGAGGTGGTTGGACGTACTAAAGGATTATGATTGTGAGATCCTTTATCATCCAGGGAAGGCCAACGTGGTGGCCGACGCCCTAAGCCGCAAAGTGTTGGCGGCCCTATCAGGGATTTGTGTATGAGGATGACAGTGATCACTCCGCTGTTGGAGCGGATCAAGGAGGCTCAGGTGGAGGGCCTCAAGGAGGAGAGGCAGAAATGTGAGAGGATAGTGGGTCGAGTAGCATCGTTTGATTACGATAGTCGGGGTTTGTTGACGCTTCATGGTAGGGTGTGGGTACCGTACTGGGGTGGAGTACGGCAGGTATTGATGGACGAGGCTCATAAGTCTCGATTTTCTATCCACCCAGGGGCGACGAAGATGTATCGAGATCTTCGACCTGATTATTGGTGGCCCTGCATGAAGCGGGATGTCGCTTGGTACGTTGAGAGATGCTTGACCTGCCGGAAGGTCAAGGCGGAGCACCAGAGATCTCACGGCAAGATGCAGCCGTTGGACATTCCCGTGTGGAAATGGGAGGATATCACCATGGATTTTATCACCAAACTTCCCAGGACCGCACGTGGAGTGGATTCGATATGGGTAGTGGTGGATCGGTTGACGAAGAGTGCCCATTTTATCCCGATCCAGGAGAGTATATCGGCGGAAAAGTTAGCCGATATCTATGTGCGAGAGATAGTGGCACGTCATGGAGTGCCGGTATCGGTGGTGTCAGACCGAGATGTTCGTTTCACCTCCAGATTCTGGAAGCGGTTCCACAACGAGATGGGTACTCGTCTTCATTTTAGCACCGGTTTCCACCCTCAGACTGACGGGCAGAGCGAGAGGACGATTCAGACTCTTGAGGAGATGCTTAGGGCATGTGTTCTAGATTTTGGGGGCAGTTGGGATATGTATCTTCCGTTAGCGGAATTCTCGTATAACAACAGTTACCATGCGAGTATCGATCGACCTCCTTTTGAGATGTTGTATGGTAGGAAGTGTAGGACCCCGATTTGCTGGGGCGAGGTCGGTCAGCGAGTCATCGGGAGCACCGAAGTGGTGCTCAAGACGACTGAGTTGATCCAGCAGGTCCGTAGTAGGCTGCAGACTGCGCAGAGTCGGTAGAAGAGCTACGCTGACAGGAGGCATTCGGACTTGGAGTTCCAGGTGGGAGATATGGTTCTTCTGAAAGTCTCACCTTGAAAAGGTGTCATCAGGTTCCGGAAGAGGGGCAAGCTGGGCCCCAGATTTATTGGTCCTTTCAGGGTTATGGCCCGGGTGGGTCGGGTTGCTTATTGGTTAGATCTTCCTGAGGAGCTTAGTCAGATCCACAACACTTTCCACGTGTCGCAGTTGAGGAAGTGTTTGGTGGATGAGTCAGCAATCGTTCCCCTAGAGGATATTCAGGTTGATAGCAGCCTGAATTATATTGAGAGGCCGGTCGCGATTCTGGATCGGAAGATCAAGACCTTGAGGAACAAGGTCATTCAGCTAGTGAAGGTACAGTGGCAGCACCGGAAGGGATCTGAATGGACGTGGGAGGCTGAGGAAGAGATGAGAACGCACTACCCGGAGTTATTCGCAGATCCAGCCGTAGCAGACTTCGAGGACGAAGTCTGAGACAAGTGGGGGAGAATTGTAACGACCCGTTCCCGGTATGTTAATTAATTGTTAGTTGTCTAAGTTTTCAAGAGGGACTCGGCGAGTTCTAGCCTGACTCGCTGAGTTGGGTCGCGTATTTTGTGCACGCGGGAGCCGGGGACTCAGCGAGTCCATATCCCGGACTCGGCGAGTCCGTCCGTCTGGGTGAAACCCTAAATCCCCGGGTTTGCCCACTATTTAAACCACATTATAGCCTCATTCTCGCCACTTTCACCCTGAGAACACAGTGAGAGAACCCTAATCCTCCCTTGAGAGCTTATAAGTGATTTGGTGCCATTTTTGTGAAGGTGTGAAGAAGGAGAAGAAGAAAGAAGCAAGGAAACGAGTTGTAGTGCTAAGATCCAAGGGCAAATCTGAGTTTATTGAGGTATTTTCGGAGTTCCCTTCTTGTTATATGCTTTAAACTTCCAATAGAGCTCTTCTAAGAGCTATTTGATGTTTGTTCCAAGCCTTATGTTTGCATGAATGTCTTAATAAGTCGAAATACCTTTGGATCTGAATGTTGGGGTGTTGTAGAGCCCAGATCTACTGTCTTTTTGGAGTTACATTGCATATTAGCCATGGATCTACTCATTTTGTGCATCTTTTAGCCCTATTTCCCTTATTTATGAGGTTGTGCACGTAAAGTTGGAAACTTTACGTGGTAAAACAGCTTATTGGACCCAGATCTATCATTTGCATGTGTTGGATTCAAGAGAAATCGAGTAAAAACTAGCTGCATGGCAGCGACTCGGCGAGTCGGGATGAGCAACTCGGCGAGTCGGGTCGCGAGTCCCCGACTCCTTCGTTTTTAGCAGTGACGAGTGCACCCAGTGAGTTAGAGAGTGGACTCAGCGAGTTGAGGGTAGACTTAGTGATGGAGGGACTCGACGAGTTGTTCATACAACTCGACGAGTCCAAGGCAATCTCCTTAGGATCAAGAACAACTCGTCGAGTCTGTTCATACGACTCGGCGAGTCGGATGAAGATTGTCTGAGTTCTTGGATTAAGAGGGTACTCGTCGAGTCGATGCGACACTCGACGAGTTGCAGTGAGTATGAGTTGGAAGTGAGAGTGAGACTCGGCGAGTTGGGCGGCCCAACTCGGCGAGTCAGCCCCAAAAGTAAGTTGACTTTGACCAAGGGTAAAAGAGTCACTTTACCCCAGGTGCAGTGTTTAGTATTTGATTGAGTGTGTTCATGGACTTGTAGCCGAGGAGATTCAAGAGCAGCAGCCGTTAGCTTTCAGAGACACACACTCAGCCGCCAGTTTACGAGGTGAGTTTCCTTCCAGTAGGGACGGGTCTAAGGCCACAATGCCGGCCCGTCCAGTTAGCAGTAGCTTCCGGACTTGATGTTAAACATTGGTTTGGGGCTTGCAAACGCACGAGGTTCCTATGTATAATGAAAAGATACACATTTGTATCTAATTAGGACTTGAATTATCTATTAGTTAGGGACAAACACTTCTAGTTGCGGAAACACTCCATTACAAGTTTTTGGAAGGACCCGGGTGGCATTTAAGGACATGTGAAGCTTGGATATGGAGTTTACACCCCAAGAGTAAGCTTACAAGAGGTTTTACGGCCCTAATGACCATCCCCATTGAGTTTACGACCGTAAACTCGTGGGTGGGGTGTTCCATGATGCTAAATGGCCTTACCTTACTTGGGAAGATTAGCTAGGATCAAAACTAGGGTATCGTAATGGATTAAACTCACATATGGACCATATAATGGAGTTTGCGGCCTAAGAAGATGTTCTTGGGAGGTTTATGTCCGTAAACATCCAAGGGGGGGTAGTGTTGGCATGATTTAAGGTCCTTTACTTGATTGAGGTTGTTTCTAGACTCATTTCTAAGGCTCGTGGCGTGTTTAAGTAGCATCTTAACACACAAAAGTGAGTTTAAGGTCTAAGGAGGTGAGTTCACGGTCGATGAATGTTCTTGGGCCGTAAACTCAATCTTGCCCCCTTGAAACAAGTTTTGATGCATTTCTTGAAGGATTTTATTGTTCTATACACTCATGGAAGCTTGTTGGGGTGTTTAGGGACAAACTAACACCAAAAATTAAGTTTACTCCCTAAGAATAGGTGTTTACGGTCCAAGCATGTGCTTGGGCTGTAAGCTCATGTTCATGCCCTAAATCATGATTTTAAAGTATTATAATTCCATGCATGCAATTCCTTTAGGCGTATCTAGGCTCCAAATGGAGTTTGAAAGGGTTTTAAGGCCAAAAACCCCACATTTTATGTGTTTACGGCCTAAGGAGGTCCTAGGGCCGTGAAAACATGTTCATGGTTCCAAATCCTCATATATTTCATGAATTTGAATGCCAAAAATGCTAAACTAAAGGCTAGGGTAGTTACTTTAGAGATTTGGAGCTTGATTTGGATGTTTTGGCTTGATTTCGAGTTCTAGAGAGAGAAAGTTAGAGAGAGAGAGTAGAGAGAGAGTGGAAAAGATTCAAATGAGGCTCTCTCAACTTTATATATGCTCAAAGTTTAGGACACGGAGGAATTCTACCCGATACCGACGCTATATGATGCTTTTGGTTGCACCCGACAAAGTTGCCGCATTTACGATTTAAATGAAACTAAATATTTTCTAAATTAAAATAGAAAATATTTTAATGAATTTAAAATATATCCCGAAACTTATTTAATTTAATATAACTCAAAATAAAATAAATTAAATTAACTCAAAGTTAACGGAAAAATTTGGGACGACACGGCTTAACTAACGGAATCCGGTTAAAAGCGATGGAATAAATTTACGGGGTGTTACATTATCCCCCCGTTAGAGAGAATTTTGTCCCGAAATTCAAAATTTAGATGCGACTCATGGATTGAAAGGAGAATACGGATACATCCGTCCTCTTGGATCATCACACTACTAAGTGAATTCAGATCCTCTCATGGCATTCGGGGAACCATTCGCTTATCAGAATACGGCTTGATCATACGTTTGACTTCTTGATCTATAAGTTCGATCGGTTCTACAGTGATGATCAAATCTTCCTTGCTTCTTATCTCATCAAGGGGATTGCCAGATTTTCATCGGGTGGTACTTCTTAAAGACAGAGACGTGAAGTACCAAATAGATGTTACTAAGTTCTGAAGGTAGCCAGAGCATGAAGGTTACGAAATCGGCCTTAACGAGAATCGCGAAGGGTCTAAAGTATCACAAGGGATGTATTCTACACTGCTCAAAGCGTATCATGGCTTTTTGGGATAAAGCCATCAACAAGACACACGCTCCAACAGGAAAACACATCTTCTTGGAGCCGGGTAGCTAAGGGTTTGATGGCTTTAGAAGAATTTTACGGGTAAGTTGGCAATATTAGTCGATGGGACCCAAGAATCGACAGGTTTCTATGGGTATTTTCGGTGCCGACTAATTCCCTATCGCCTTAGATGTTGGAAAAGTACATGGTTACGACTACTTTGCTTGGCTACATGATTGAGGGAAAAGGATTCGACCGAAAGGATACCACTACTAATCCGTAGTGATCATATCAGTTCTTGGTCACCGTTTTGAACACGTCATTCTTACTGAGGTTCGGTCACGAGGTAGATCCAGCGATTAGGCCGATGCGCGGTTAGACTAAACGTTCGGAAGGAATTCTCGGGAGTCCTTCGGAAAGACATTTAGGGAACAGAGCTGCAGACTTCCTGTTTTCCGATAATCACAAGAATGAGGGATGTACGACAAATCTTATCGGGAAAACTTTTTGAGCTTTGAAGCACAAGATGGTGCGAATGTTTGATGCCGAAGATCACGAGAGTCGGGTCGGGGAAAAGATCTAGACAGGCGACCCTTTTTAAACCAGGAATAACAACATGAATGAGACTAGGTCGTTTCATGTCAGACATAGCATCAAAGCATTTCGTGGAAAAGTTTCCCATTAAATCGAATGGAACAGAATAATCCTCCAGACTGAGAATACAATCTATAGGTACGAAGTTAGTGTTCTCTATTTCACTGGTTAGCCTTCTCAACGGTACACGATTTCGATTCAAATGAAGGATTAAGTTTATAAAATGCTCGAATGGATAGATAACAAATTTCCCTTTACGTACTAGAATCGAAGATAGTTGCAGGTATAAGAGTTGTCAAAGAGAAGTATACCTGCGGCGACGGTGGGATCAGCGGTTGTCTCCTCTCGTCCTATTGCCAGGACTCTTCCAGTGTTGTCAGTTGTTGCTGCTTTGGGGCAATTTCTTTTGAAATGCCCTACTTCACCACAATTATAGCAGGCTGGACTGATTCCCGTTCCGGATGATTGGTTTGTTGATTTAGCTGGTTTTCTGCAAGTTCGAGCAAGATGGCCCTTCTTTCCATAGTTATCACAGATCCTTTCACGAAATGGACCAGTAATGCGGTGATGGTAGTTGCACTTACCACACCAAGGAAGGGTACCAGTGTATCCACTGGTAGGAGTTTGAGCCGTGGAACCGACAGCGGAGACAGCAACAGAGGCAGTAGCAGCATGGACTGCTACCGTTTGCTATTTCTTAGAAGACCCTTGCGTACCTTGGGCCTTCCGCTTGTTCCAGAATTTCTTTTTGCTTCCACCTCCACTTGTGACTTGCTCAGGAGTGGTGTCTTCCTCATCAGAGTTGTCTTCGTGATCGATTAGGATTTGTGCAAGACACTTAGCACTGTCGTAGGTGTCTGGCTTCACAGCCAAGACATTCCCTTTTGTTGGCTGGGTCAATCCCTAGATGAATCTCTCGATCTTTTTACTTTCCGGGGTAACCATTCCCGGACAGAGTAATGCCAAGTCATCGAATCTTGAAGTATAAGCGGCTATGTCGGAACCCTTCATCTTAAGGTTCCAAAGTTCGTGTTCTAGCTTCTGAATTTCTCCCCAAGGGCAATACTCTGCAAGCAGAAGCTCCTTCATAGCTTCCCAACACATGGAACTTGCTAAAGGTAGAGTTAAGGATTTGACTCGGCCGTTCCACCAAGTCAGGGCTTTGTCAAGGAAGTGCAGGCGGCGAACTTTACTTTGTCAGACTCCGAACAGGCACATATTTTGAAGATTGATTCGATTTTCTCGAACCATCGAGTTAGGGAAATGACACCTCCAGTGCCATCGAACGATGTGGGTTTCGCATTCATGAAGTCTTTATAGGAACCCCCTTTTCGGTGTCCCTAGCTGTCTTCTGGGTTTTGGGGTTGGGGACCACCTCTTGAGCCACCGGGGTTCATTTGCGACATGGTTGCCACCATTGCGGCAGTTAGAACTGTCTGGAGTGATGCGAGATCAAATTAAGGAGGAGGTGGTGGAGGAGGAGGATTGTCGTTGTTCTTTGAGCTAGGTCTCTTTCTTGGAGGCATCTTGATCTAAAAAGATCAGGAAAGAGAGGATCATAAGTCCTCTGAATTGAATCAAGAGATATGGAACAGGGGATATCTCATCAAGACAGATATAACATTATATCAAGCGATAAAGCAGGAAAGAGTTATCAAGGCAGAACATTTTATCGCTAGAGGAATGATCAAGTAACAACGCGTATACGAGGAATTTCTATAAAGGATTGAATCGAGAAATACTCCCATAGTATTTCCTGTCTCGTTGCAACGACGACTCATTGTTTGGGTATTGGGTAAGTTTTAGGCATGCCGCACACCACAGTCACTCCCAAGAACATGTTGGCCGTGTCTCGAATGAATATAGTTGGCCAGGCTATATTGATCCTAGACACGACTACATAACAGCCCAGGTTTAACCGCAACGCACAACACCCATTTACTTATGTTTTGTTTTACTTGTAGTTACGGATCACGGCGGTTCGGTATACTTGTATACTTTTGAAAATACTTGTAGTTTGAAGATACTTTTAATTCAGAGCACTTTGGCCCTTTAGTGTTTATAGTTTTATACCATGTAAGGTTTGGTATACTTCATTCACTATAAACAAGGGCTCTGATACCAATCTATCACACCCCGAAAACCGAAGGCGGAAACATTTCCGGGGCGGACTCCACATTGAATATCAAATCCAGTGCACATAGTAAGTAAAGTAAACAACCATTACATTACATATAGAAATTTACATTTGTTTCAAAAGTAAAGTTATACAAGTGATATACATATGCATCATATTAACAAAAGTAAAGACGAGGTCTTCAGTACGCTCCGTCTTCTCCAAAAGGATTGCTGGATACCTGTCTATCGCTGACCTGAGAATACAAGTGGTTTGAAAATCAGCATAAAGCTGGTGAGTTCATAAGGTGTTTGTTTTCTGAAAATGTACCAGTTTCCTTTAGTTTACCAAAGAGGTTGTTATCCAAGAAAATCCCATATTTTCTTATGTAAAGTTAGTTTAGTTATCTCTTGTTACAAATTCATTTATGTATTAAATTTTACCCCACGAAAATCCCGTATTTTTCCTAAATGTAAGTCTGGTTGTGTATTACGGAGTATAGTTTAATACGTAAAACTATATATTGAGGATCATGGGATTACTATCCCGAACTAGATATGAATTAGCTTGAAATGTGCGATCTAAAGATGGAAAGTAGTTTGAAAACCATGGGACTCACATCCCGTACTAAATACAGAACAGTTTGGTATACATGAAAATATACTTTGAAAACCATGGGACTACCGTCCCGTACTAGATATGATATGGTTTGATATTTATGGAAACATGGATTGAAAACCATGGGACTACCGTCCCGTACTAGATACAATATAGTTTAATATTCATGGAAATATAGATTTGGAAACCATGGGACTACCGTCCCGTACTAGATATAGGCTCAAAACCATGGGATTATCATCCCGTATTAGATATAGTTTCAAAACCATGGGACTACCATCCCGTACAAGATATCGGTTGAAATCATAGGATTACTATCCCGTACTAGATATAAGTTAAAGACCATGGGACTACCATCCCGCAAAATATATATATAATCGATAGACTGGAAACCATGGGACTATCATCCCGTACCGGACATGGAAACTATAGATAGAAAGTAGATATGGAATCGAAACAAAGTCAAATCAAACCCAAAGCAATACTGTGAATAAACTTATAATAATACGTATTAGGAGTCGGGTAACCATGCTGATACAACAAAGAGACCTCCTTGACGCTTGTCAGACGTTGAATGATATCCACAATCTGTCACCCCAGGAGTGACCGCCTAACTGTAGCTAGCAGTTAAGGTGTGGGATTATCAGTCCCGAATAGATCTATTCACAAATTCCTCGCTCTCCCTCCAGGAGACTCTGGTTACACATCCGGGGAGGATTTACTGATCATCCATAAAGGGTAGTGACAAACTCACAAGCTAGTACTAAACTATTCAAAGGGTTCTCATACGATATCAAACATATAAAAGATTATGAAACATAATACAATGAATACAGATACATACAATGAAACTATCTGGCAATACATTCAAATGGTACGGAGATAAACTGAATCAGACATAGTTTATCTAATAACTTTATATACATATCAGTACATGATAAAACTGTTGGATTAGTGTCTAAGTTCATAACTATTTTGGTATGTACTTGACCCGATGGTGCATGGTCCTTTTGGGTTGCCTTCACCAAAGCAACTTGATTGGAGAAATAAATAAAGAGAGAGAGGTTATTATGATTTATTAATATGTTATAAGAATAATATATTAAAGGAAAAATCATATTTGGTTAATTAATATTGGTCAATAATTAATTAGGAATTAATTTTGTGATCAACTGTAATTAATTAAACTAGAGGGGCTGAATTGTAATTATGTGATAGTTACAAAATATGGTAATGGTTATCCTAAATATGGGTTGAACAAATTCAAGGAGATAAGGATCCTTGAAATCGTCCAAAGGATAAAGGATAAGGGTTTTCAAGGCTTATCTTATGGTTGCTTTGTGGATAAGCAACTAGATAAAGATAATGACTGAAATCCTATCTCTACACCTATATAAAGACCCTAAGGCCTTAGAATTCGTGTACTTGTTCCCAAGGAGTCCTAAGGACGAATTCTAACCTCTCTCCTCTCTCTTTATACCTTCTCCATTTGCTCTTGGTGTTTGTAAGCCATTAGAGGAGTGGCACTTGTGACTCTAAGCCTTCCAAAGTCAATACAAGGAGATTTGGGATTGTTATTGCTACATAACAATCAAGGTATTATTATAAACCTATTCTTATGTTAATATGATTACTTATATGCTAGAATTAGGGTTTATTTATCTGTTCATAATGTTGTGTATCTAATAGTGAAAACATAGATCCAATGCTAGGGTTTGTATGAGCACATAGGATATCTTATGACCAAAACCCATCAGTGGTATCAGAGATTTTGGTTAACTTGTTTTCAATTAGTATTATACAATTGTATGAACTTCACATATTAGGGTTTATAGCCAATAAACCCTAGGAGGCTAGAAATTTTGAGATTAGGGTTTATATACCCTAATTTGCGAAAATTTGAAAGGGTTACAAATCCTTTACTTAAGCCTCAAGATTTTGAAATCTAGGGTTTGAAAAAACCCCATGATTTTCGAAATTTGCCTCCTCCCCAAGATAAGGTCCTAATTTTTAGGGATTTGGATTATCCCATATCTTGTAATTATCCTCTAATTGTTATATATGGTAATTCAAGATCTTGCATTATCCATCCATATTTTCGAAATATATATAGATATTTAAGGGATTAGGATAACTTAAATGTCTAAATGGTAATTATCCTCATTATTTAGATAATCCCTTATGATTTAATAATTAAATTAATAGTCTAATTCAAGATAATTATTAAATCAAGAGTTTTAATATTTAAAATTTTAATTTAAATGTCATAAATTCGAAATTTTAAGATAGATTAAAACTAAATTGTTTTGAAATGTTTCAAAACTTGCCCTCAAGTTTTGGAATTTAAAAGTTGATTAAAAGTTTAATTAGGAATGTGAAATTCTTAAACCCTAGTGATGTTTTGAAAAGTTCAAATCACACCCTTATGGTTTTATTAATCAATTAAGGTGTATAATTAAAGGAAGTTTAATAAATCCATAAATGTTTAGGTTTACAATTTAATTGAATTAAAAGTATAATTGTTAAATTTGATCACCTAATATTTTAAAAGTGTAAAATGCACCCTATACTATATATAACATTAAAAGTCTAACATTATATATATGTATGAGTAAAAGTCAGTCTTACCATTAGTAGGCCTCATTCACGAAGCTGGTCTAAAAGGGGTGTTTAAGGAAATTGCCTATAAAATGGGGATTGAATGGGTATCCACTCTTACCCACCGCACTCTTGACTAGTGGAGGGTCGTTGGCCGAACGGGTAGGATAGGACGAAACCTTCCATTATAAGTATAATGAAATACAAAGTAACTAAATGTTTTTCTAATTCCAATCTTAGTTACTTAGGCAAAAGTGAATTGATGCAATTCCATGAAATTACACTTTGTGCCCTTGCGAAGACATTAGTGGAGGGTGTGTGGTTTACCGGTACACTAAATGGTTCTAAGAAAAGTTAGCAAAGGGTGACTCAATGTTTGTCATAGTTCGGTGGAGCGTGTGTGGTTTACCGGCACATCGAATATGTGATTGTAACATGTGAGGGCACCGTGTAAGTTTGCATGGTTATTCACACCCGCTTTGTGATCCTTGGCATCCCAGTCACAAACAAGAGGGGCATATCGAGATTTAAACATGCCATTGAAAGTTAAATGAATCTCAAAGGATCTAGGAATTTTCATAGATTTAAAACTTAAATTTCTTTTTCGTTTTTCGGGTGGAAATTAGTGAATCATCATTCACTTACCTTCAAATATTCTGCAATTAGGGTTACGGCATCCCTCTCCCGAGTTGTAGAATATTGTGTTGGGTCCTAGCCTTAGTATTTCATTTGGGTGATTTACTAAGGACTCAATCTATCAACTAACTTGAATTTGTTTTTCTCCCGTTCTGTAGATGTCAAAGTTCGACAACTATGGTCTTCTCAAATCCCGTGGAACAAGCATTCCACATGAAGATGATATTCCACGATTCGATCGAGGAACGAGAAATCATGCTTCACTTCCTCCTCCTCCTCCTATTATTCTCCCTAACCCACAAGTTCGAAGGCTTGAAAAGTTCAAGCTCACTCAAGCCCTTTTGGCAAGTAAACATAAAGAAGGAAAGTTCGTGTGTGCACACGTCCTAGGGATGAAGTCACACATTGATAAGTTAAGAATGTTGGGATCCGTTATCTGTGAGGAAATGGCTGTTGATTGGGTTCTTCAGTCACTTCCTAACTCATATAGTGAGTTCGTAAGAGAGTACTATATGATGAACTACGACGTGACCCTTATAGATCTCACCTACATGCTTATTGCTGCTGAATCAACACTGGTTTGGCGCAATAGAAAAGCAAAGTTGATTGGTGAATCTGCCTTCAAGACCTCTATGGATATAGACAATGGCAATGAAAGACATGCAATGATCGAAAAGTTTGATCATAAGAGAAAGGCGATGTCTGAAGTAGTTCCATGTGTTGTTCCAAAAGAGTCAATTTGCTTTTATTGCCAAGAGAAGGGGCATTGGAGACGAAGTTGCCCTAATTACCTAAGAGATCTAAGAGATGGGAGAGTCAGAACGTATGGCTCTACTTTAGGTAAGAATCCACTATCTAACTCCATTAAGTTCCTATTCATTGATTCTGAATACATGATGTGATGAGATTGCATTTGAGTGTGTTTGCAGGATC
Organism: Lactuca saligna; assembly: GCF_052625555.1. Taxonomy (NCBI): domain Eukaryota; kingdom Viridiplantae; phylum Streptophyta; class Magnoliopsida; order Asterales; family Asteraceae; genus Lactuca; species Lactuca saligna. The sequence goes on from NC_136425.1 coordinate 121,857,916, forward strand.
GGTGAAAAGAAAGGAAGCTTGATAAGAGAGCAAGATGAATCTAATCACAAGAGATGGATCTCGATCGCATGGACTTGAAGATTGGATTTTGAGCTTAGATAGTTATGATAGAGTTGTTAGAAATTTTCCTTTTTCATAGTTTTCAATATATTTTGCATTGTTAGGACAAATGTTTTTCCGCTGCTTTTATAAATAAAATAAAAGTTTTGTTTGACTTATTTATTTATTTATTTATTTGTTAATTTCCTTACAATGAAATCATTATGAAAATTGATGTTTGCATATTTCTACAACGAATGGATATGATTCTTAGTTATGTTATTTATGGAGATGTCAAGAATTTACCAAATAAGGGAGAGTTTCTCATCGCCCAAGTTTCAATTGGATAGAAACTTGGAATCATGCATCTTGGTTGCATGATGAATGAGAAATTTCATATTTGGAAATTAGACAAATTCGTTGACAAAGTGTCAAGTGAAGGACTAGGAGATCGAGTACACAAACTTGTGTATTGATCAAGTTCACCATAAGAGTAACAAAGATATTCATCATGATTTTCTAAAGGCTTAGTAAATATGATTACACATACAAGATTAAGTGTAATTCTGAATTGATTAAAGGGTTTAGATCGATAGTAGAACGAATAAGAAGAATCAAGTAGGTAGAAAAATAAAAGTTTCTCCATTCTAAGAAGAAGGGAGAGTAGCTTTTATGCTTTATGATAGGTCTTAATGATTAAAAACCATATCTCAATTGATCCTCTAAGTAAGTCTTAGTACAATTGTATGTTTGTGAAGAGGAATCAAGAATTGAAGAAATGGTTAAATCAAGAAGTCTATCATACTTCGTTCCAATAACAAGTCTTAAAGTTAAGATTGTGGCAATGAGTGAAAACTATTAAAGGTTTACAACATTCATAAAATGTGGATTGTTGTGATGTCTTGAATAAGACAAAGACCAACTTGGAACAAATTTATGAAGTGTTTTGATAAAAGCTACACTAACTCTTGAATATTTGGTTGTCAACAAATGTTTATTGACAAGAGAATATTATATGTCAAGGAGTCAGTGGGAGTCTTAATGGTCTTGAAAAGTTTCAAGAACAAATCAAATAAACCTTATCGATCATCACTAGCACACGAGTTAAGTTCTACAACCTATCATGTTGACGATATTTTGATTCTGTGCTGTTCCAATTGAGTTAATTATGCATGAGAGTCCTATGAGTACTCATTTTGAACGCATAAAAGGCAAAGCACCTTGATCAATGAAAGGTATATTGATAGGAAAAGGGTGAGATGCTTAACTACTTGGAAGACGTGGTGGGCAGCTGTGCTACCATAAGGCAAGAAATCAAGATTAAAAAAATTCACATGGTTTTAACAAATTCACATGGATAGGAACAAATACACCATTTAAATCTAAGTGTCATAAGATTTCCTCCTTCACGAAAATGATTGTGAGGAAATGCTTTCACTAAGAAAGATTTTAAGAAGATAGTGATTGTAAAATTGCATTCTCGAATTCGATCATGGTTACGGTATCCCTTTCCATAATTTGAATTGTGAGGTTTGGCAATTAATCTTAATTGTCAAGACACACATATGAACTATCTAAGGCAAAGGTGTATAAGTTCAAGAAGCCTTGATAAAAGATTATCAAAGCACTAAGTATTAGAAACATGGACTTAAGAAATTCAATAGGTATTGTCTTTCTGAAAGTTAAGATGTTTATGAATACATGTCGAAGCTAGTGGGAGCATAAGTGTTATGTTTTATAGTAATCATCATGACAGTGGGAGCATAAAAGTTATGATTGTATGATTATTATAGAAAGTATTGCAAGTTGGCAATATTAATTATAGAAAAACAAGAGTTATACCTTGCAAAGTCGTAAGGGTTGTAAAGTTGTTTTGCTATAACTAAGGGAGAGAATATTATGCTTCATTTCAAATCTAAAGGATTAGGTTGAGAAATGTTGATAAATTTAGTCAAAGGTACATAGTGTGTTCTTAAAATTTCGATTATGATTACGACATTCCTCTTCATAATTCGAATTTTGAGAACAACGCAAATAAAACATTATGCGTCGTGTCCCATACGCTTCGGGTATAGGATCGATTGCAAATGCTTTAATGTTTGACCATTCTAAAATTTTCCAAATTTCTAGCGCATTTAGAGGGAAAAGGGACTAGAATTGGTTTTGACTAAAATAATTAAACAACTATCAAAGGACAATCCAAAGTTCGACGAGGATTGGTCGCTTGTGAGTCGTTGGAAGTATAGTATTGGAAAATATGGAAATGTTTCCATATTGGATGGACCATATTGACATCATTACAAATAGAAAAGATTCTATTAAGAATGAGTTGTCATGAGGAAAATATGGAAGCGTGTTCATATTAGGAAGTAAATATTGAAAATCCATGTCTAGATTAGAAACTTTTATGCAAAAGGATGTTCAAAGGAATGTACTTTGAGTGAGAAACATCATATCTAAGGAATTGTCTTGTAACAATCTCCGATAGAGGACTTTGTAATATCATTGACAATAGTCTTTGTGACTTTGGTGCAGTGACATTACAAAAGAATCATTGCATAGGATGTTAGAATCTAGCATATTCTATAAGTAGCAAGAATTTGATATTCTTTCACTTATGAAAATGGATTTGGAGTTGTGAAATGAGAATGATTGGAAATGTGTGCAATTTTTCTATTTCACAAAAGTAAGAACTATAGGTAAACATTGTGTGCATGCTAGGTGCATGGGAAAAGTGTAATAATTCAAGTAAGAAGTTGATTACCCGAAACGACAAATAATGAGTAATCGATATGGTGATAAATAAAACGTGTTTTATTTATGCTGAAAGGGTTGAGGCCATATGGGATTAGTATTATTCTTGTGTTTCACTTTGCATGTTTTGACTTCCAGAATAATTGAGTTTATTAAGAATAATCGAATTATTCAAACGGGCCACAGTCGTTCATATGTTGGAAGTAGATATGAATGAAGACTGTCGTGAATTGGTGTGTGGATTGTCTAGAAGAGTATTAGACATAAGCAAATGTTTGCTGCAACGTTCATGAGTGCTTATGAATATGATTTGAGCATTGGATTAAACCCACGCTCACTTGGATCACTCCATGAATTGTATCACAAGTGATTGGTGAGATGATAACATCTTATATTCTTGAAACCGAGATGTGTGAGTTGTATCTTGCGAATCGGTTGCACATTGATAATATGTAAATGCACTAGTAACTTGGTGTTATAAAACATATTATTGTGTGTAATTTGGTTAGTGAGTGCAAGAGAGCATTGTATCAAAGTTTATCCGTTCCTTTTATCCAAAGAAGGATAAAAGCGATATCTTTTGGGCCCCTCGATGGTTTAGTGATGACAAACGTAAATGCTCGGCCGGGCTAGGGCTAATTTGATTTGTTCAATTAGTCTGTCGTCATAAATCGGAAATCGAGAAGTAGTACAAAGAGAATGATTTGAAATCATATCTTATACGATATCTAGAATGGAGGAATATATGATCCCTTATCTAAGGACACGCGTATCTGATAGGATCAGAGTTGACAGCGGCTTTGGAAAGCTACGATTGCATATCAGGATCGGAAGTCATACGCAGAATAGTTGTTAGACTTATCCAAGTGGGAGACTGTTGGATTAGTGTCTAAGTCCATAACTATTTTGGTATGTACTTGAACCGATGGTGCATGGTCCTTTTGGGTTGCCTTCACCAAAGCAACTTGATTGGAGAAATAAATAAAGAGAGAGAGGTTATTATGATTTATTAATATGTTATAAGAATAATATATTAAAGGAAAATCATATTTGCTTAATTAATATTGGTCCATAATTAATTAGGAATTAATTTTGTGATCAAGTGTAATTAATTAAACTAGAGGGGTTGAATTGTAATTATGTGATAGTTACAAAATATGGTAATGGTTATCCTATATATGGGTTGAACGAATTCAAGGAGATAAGGATCCTTGAAATCGTCCAAAGGATAAAGGATAAGGGTTTTCAAGGCTTATCTTATGGTTGCTTTGTGGATAAGAAACTAGATAAGGATAATGACTGAAACCCTATCTCTACACCTATATAAAGACCCTAAGGCCTTAGAATTCGTGTGCTTGTTCCCAAGGAGTCCTAAGGACGAATTCTAACCTCTCTCCTCTCTCTTTGTACCTTCTCCATTTGCTCTTGGTGTTTGTAAGCCGTTAGTGGAGTGACACTTGTGACTCTAAGCCTTCCAAAGTCAATACAAGGAGATTTGGGATTATTATTGCTACATAACAATCAAGGTAATATTATAAACCTATTCTTATGTTAATATGATTACTTATATTCTAGAATTAGGGTTTATTTATGTGTTCATAATGTTGTGTATCTAATAGTGAAAACATAGATCCAATGCTAGGGTTTGTATGAGCACATAGGATATCTTATGACCAAAACCCATAAAAAACGAGAACTAAAGAACCCCAAATTATTCCCATAATAATTTGATTAGTTTGGTTATTTCCTTAACAAAAATTCATTTAGTTGTAGTTGATAAATCATCCCTTATGCTCAGCATAATACATAAGGGGTAAAGGTATTTATAAATTTTCCAGATATTATTTGAAACACATCAATGTTATGTTTTGAAAACAGTTATATTTTGCTTGTATTCCCCACCCCCCCTGAAAACATTGAAAAAACACGGAAAAAGCGTAGGGGTATGAACTCACCGGTCGAGAAATGTGACGATTTAAGATGTTAAACGTTGGTTCGGGGATTGCAAACGCACGAGGTTTCTATGTATAATGAAAAGATACACATTTGTATCTAATTAGGACTTAAATTATCTATTAGTTAGGGACAAACACTTCTAATTGCGGAAACACTCCATTACAAGTGTTTGGAAGGACCCGGGTGGCATTTAAGGACATGTGAAGCTTGGATATGGAGTTTACTCCCCAAGAGTAAGCTTACAAGAGGTTTTACGGCCCTAATGACCATCCCCCATGAGTTTACGGTCGTAAACTCAAGGGTGGGGTGTTCCATGATGCTAAATGGCCTTACCTTACTTGGGAAGATTAGCTAGGATCAAAACTAGGGTATCGTAATGGATTAAACTCACATATGGACCATATAATGGAGTTTACGGCGTAAGAAGATGTTCTTGGGAGGTTTATGTCCGTAAACATCCAAGGGGGGGTAGTGTTGGCATGATTTAAGGTCCTTTACTTGATTGAGGTTGTTTCTAGACTCATTTCTAAGGCTCGTGGCGTGTTTAAGTAGCATCTTAACACACAAAAGTGAGTTTAAGGTCTAAGGAGGGGAGTTCACGGTCCAAGAATGTTCTTGGGCCGTAAACTCATGCTTGCCCCCTTGAAACAAGTTTTGATGCATTTCTTGAAGGATTTTATTGTTCTATACACTCATGGAAGCTTGTTGGGGTGTTTAGGGACAAACTAACACCAAAAATTAAGTTTACTCCCTAAGAATAGGTGTTTACTGTCCAAGCATGTGCTTGGGCCTTAAGCTCTTGTTCATGCCCTAAATCATGAGTTGAAGGTATTATAATTCCATGCATGCAAGTCCTTTAGGCATATCTAGGCTCCAAATGGAGTTTGAAAGGGTTTTAAGGCCAAAAACCCCACATTTTATGTGTTTACGGCCTAAGGAGGTCCTAGGGCCATGAACACATGTTCATGGTTCCAAATCCTCATATATTTCATGAATTTGAATGCCAAAAATGCTAAACTAAAGGCTAGGGTAGTTACCTTAGAGATTTGGAGCTTGATTTGGATGTTTTGGGTTGATTTCGAGTTCTAGAGAGAGAAAGTTAGAGAGAGAGAGAGTAGAGAGAGAGTGGAAAAGATTCAAATGAGGTTCTCTCAACTTTATATATGCTCAAAGTTTAGGACACGGAGGAATTCTACCTGATACCGACGCTATATGATGCTTTTGGTCGCACCCGACAAAGTTGTCGCATTTACGATTTAAATGAAACTAAATATTTTCTAAATGAAAATAGAAAATATTTTAATGAATTTAAAATATATCCCGAAACTTATTTAATATAATATAAGTCAAAATAAAATAAATTAAATTAAATCAAAGTTAATGGAAAATTTTGGGACGACACGGCTTAACTAACGGAATCCGGTTAAAAGCGATGGAATAAATTTACGGGGTGTTACAAAATATAATTATGACTATAGGTGTTTATTAAACAGATAATGGTTTCTTGTACTTAAACTACATATTTATTAGAAAGGAAGTCATACATCATGTTGTATGTTCCTTAATAATTATTTCCTCTACTATTTACTAAAAGTATCATTAGTAATCTTTTGCACATAAAGAATATTCACATATGTCAAATAAATTATATTTATTTACCTTCAGAAATCTATTTCTTAAAGTTGGAATAGTGTATCTTGTTTATATAATAAAGATATCAATGTCATAGATAAGTTTGATTCAAATCACAATTGAGACAAAAGGTTGCTTATATAACTATTGTCTAGAAAAAATTTGATATTTACTTTATAATTCTATTAAGAGGTCTAGTTCTCATAATCAAATTTTAATTATTTCAGTATACGAGTGTGATCGTTATGATAGACGATTAAGTAAATAAACAACTATTGGATAAATTAAATAAGACATACATTTAGTTAAACTAAATTTAGCATAGATTTCTCAAAACAATAGTTATTTTACAATACATGTCTTCTATTATCAAAACAAAAACAGTAAACTCCAACAGTGAAGTTACATCTTGTTTATTCACAACTGCTCGCTCTCCTTGATTATCTTCAAACATTTACAAAAATTAGATTAACACCAAGTATCAAGTACTTTAGTATTAAATGAAAAGTAAAACTTCTATCACATAGATACCTAAAGAGTTGTTCTGACCAGTCTTTCTCAAACAAAAGGTGTAGCTCCTTTTTCAGTCTTTTGTTTCTCCATAATAGAAACAAGATCTATCTTTTAGCTTTGTTGTCGACTTTTTGGGCTTACAGGTATCATTTTCAAAAACTATGGGCTTGTTAAAGCCTACGATGTAGCTCTCTTCATCCTTGCATTCTTCTAAAGTTTGAACTAGCTTAAACAAAATATCACTATATGTTAGGAATATTTACTTTGCTTAAATATCACCTTTTTAACTTCATCTTGAATGTAGTTTAATATCTAGTGAATGTGTTGTTGGGTTTTATTCAAAAATCAGTTTCTAAAAACACTAGAAACGACAACAAAACATTAAAATATTGAATAAATATAAAAATCATTTTAACCCACCAAGGATCATATTGCAAACATGGAAACATTAAAACAACCATAGAGAGAAAATAATACAAACTTTGAAGTCTTTGATTCCTCTTGGGAGGTTGGAAGTTGATTATGCAAGTAGATTAGAACTTCACCTTACTAGAAACACCAACAATTTGACAACTTGATAAGATGCTAGTCTTTAATTCTTGTAATGATAAGAATAGGTTAAGCTTTAAGTCAAAACGCCATGTAATGACGTAACGAGAGATGCAAGTATCAAGAATTTTCAAGCCTTTAACTTTAGAGAGAATGAGAGTGCTTGTATGTGTATCTATTGTTTGATCAAGGGAGAAAGGAAGCCCTATGTACACCTTTTTGCCTATTTTTTTAACCACTATATCTTAACACTTTAAGACAATGTCAAACCTCTAAAAGCCTATACTTAATTAGTATGTCAAGACATGTATCTAAAGCATGTTTCTTATAATAAACATGTCAAAGTAACTCACCCTTATCTTCTAGATAAAACCTTATACTTTAGCTAAAACACAAAAATCTTTCTAGTCCAAATCATACATTATGATGCATTATGATACTTGATATTGTAAATAATTATTTTCATAAAAGAAATAATTTCCAGTTAATTATAAGAGTTATTAATATTTATCGTGAATCAAATTCTTAAAAATATTATGTTTGCATCAAGTTCTTGTCGATGCGATCTTTAGGATCATATATTATTAATAAATATCATTTTATAATGATGTTACTTGGTATTGTAATTAATTATTTTCATAAAAGAAATAATTTCCAATTAATTATAAGATTTATTAATATTTATCGTGAATCAAGTTCTTAAAAATATTATGTTTGCATCAAGTTCTTGTCAGTGTTACCCTTTAGGATCATATATTATCATTAAATATCATTCTATAATGATTTTGGAGCATATATATCTTTCAATCTCCCACTTACACAAGACTTATTTTAGATTTATAAACGTCTAGCAACATTTTAATGCCCTAATAACAAACGACAAAACGTCATTCTATCAACACTAAATTCCTCAAAAGCTAAAAGATTTAATTGATGTATAAGGTGAATTAATCAATTTTCCTTATGTTATAGCATCTTATTGAGCATGAGATCTAGATCACAATCAATCTCATTTGTTGTTCATCTTTGGCAACATGTGTTAGATGTCTAACTCTCAACACATAAGAGGAACAAATCCCATCCCGACTACATATGCCTCTTGTATAGCTCATACCATACCTGATAATGACCTTTATAACTACTTGTTCAAATACCAGCATTTAATCACATCAAAGCATAGTATTCCCAACACCGAAGTCCTAATTTGCATCTTAGGTATTAAGAATACAAAGATAGTACCTTTATCAAGTATCATTAAGGATAAAAAGATAACACGTCTATCAAGTACATTATCTTGTGCATAATATGGCATAAATGATAGATTCATTTGTAAAAGAAAATAGAATACAAATATTTATATCTAGCCTAAACCTTTATGCTAGATCCTTTAGAGGAAAGATTAAAATGGTGCCATGTAGCATTTGCAAGAATCCTTCCTAGGAGTCATGCATCTTGATCTTTTTCTAGATTTGTTAACATATGCATAAAGATCTACAACTCTAACATTCATCTTTCTGTATCTCCGTATATTTTACATTCCAAGATTATCTAATGTCTTAAGTCTTTCATTTTAAAATACCTTCCGAGTCAATGTGAAACGGCCTTACATGGTCATAATGTAATTTCTCATGATTAAATATGTCTCATTTATACATGATTAGGAATATAATTATGCTTCCACTATTTCTTAGTAAACACATATGTTGTCTTCAATTTGATGTCAAAACATACTTTATGTTTTTATTATTAAAATGAAATTTTAAACCTTGAGATGTTTTCCTTGTATCCATAAATGGATCTCTAAATTTACACATTTGTTAGGATATCTTGGATTAATAAAACCTTTAAGCTAAACTATATAGACATCTTCAAATAGGTGTCTATTTAGGAAGTCAGTTCTTTAAAAATCTATTTGTCATATATCATAATCTAAAAGTTATGATAAATTATATCCTTGTTGATCTAATCATAACTTCTTGAGGAAAGGTTTGGTCTTAATCAATGATATGATATGATCAAATCCTTTTGCAAAAAGTATTGCTAGATGTGTGTAGATCTCCATGTGTGTATTATTTTTTAAAAAAATCACTTACTCCTTCTAGTCTCACTATAGGGAGGAAGATTAATGAAACACATACTTGATAATTATTAATTACAAATTGATTGTATCTCAGTGTACGTGGCTCCAAGTCATTTATCATATTATAAATATGATATAGCATTTTGGTAGTTGATGGATTTGTTAGAAACCATCAAGAAAAACTCATCAATGGTAAATTCCATATTTCTCAGGTTATAAGATTTCTACCATATATAATATGATTTCTACCATATATATGTACAATTTATATTTTTAAATAGCTATTATCCATACTCAGCAATATCTTGTTAAAACTAGCGCAAAATTTTTCTACATTAGGCATTTCTTGAGCTACTTCAAGTTTCATATGTCTCTTACTAGCTTTTTCATTAGAAGCTCTCTTTCTAACAACTCAGATTTTAGAAGAATAAGGGACCTTCTTCTAGGTGGTTTTGTATAAAAAAAGAAATTAAATAATCCTTTTAGAATATTCTACGAATATGTTGTTGGGTTTTGAGCATGCTAACACTCCTAAGTGTACATGCAACCCTAAATACCTTGGATCTATGTTTTCTCTATTATACATGCAAATATGAACATCCAAGGTATTATCCTAATCTAGCATACAAAACTATCAATATAACAAGATAGAATACATACCTCTTTGATGTAGAATGTCTTCATGAAGCTTGAGTGCCTAGTGCCCCAAGTGTGACACCTCAAATGGTTCACACAACACCAAATACACTTGGAATAACTTGAGAGAATTCTACACTTCATGAAATCGGCTAGCCCTCTCTAGAATAATACTAGTGCTGATTTTGTCAAGAATAATATCTTTATATAGTGTTACAATTAGGGTAAACCCTAATTGTCATGACTTTCCATTTCCTTGGATCCATGGGTTCAAATACACCATGGAGCATCCATGGACCATCCTATGGGTTTTAGCCCAACTTGATTATCCATGGAGCATTAGCCCACTATACAAGTATGGATGATTTACACAATCAACCCATATATTTAATTAGTCTTCTTTTGATCACTTAATTAATCCTAGATTAATTCTTGATCAATACTAATTAAATAATATCATTATTCTTATTATTAATATACTAGAACTTATAATATATTAATAACCATAAGTGTCTTATTTCTCTCATTATAGTCTATCCAAGTGCATGATGCCATGCAACCCAAATGGACCATGTCGGGTCGGGTCAAGTCTTACCAATTATAGTTATGGACTTAGACATTAATCCAACAGTCTCCCACTTGGATAAGTCTAAAACTATTATTGCATATGACTTCAGGAACCAACTGGCAATCGTAGCTCTCAAAAGCTTCTATCGAACTCTTGGCCTTGTAGATGAACTCTGACCTTTGTCAATGACTTGTCCATTAGATAAGGGATCATATATTCCTCCATTCTAGATATCATATGGACTGAGACATGGATTATAATCATTCTCTCTGTCCATTTGTTGTTTCCCGATTTCCGATTAATGACGACTGACTAATTGAACAAATCAAATCAGTTCTGGCCTGGCCGAGCACTTCCATTTGTCATCATCAAATCATCGAGGGGCCCACAAATATTGCTTTTATCCCGAAGGTAAAAGGAATGGATAAACTTCGACTCATATGGCTTGTTCTACTACTTGTTGAATCATACACAAAGGCACGTTTTATAGCACCGAGTTACCAAATGCGGTTTCGTGCAATCAATGTACAACCAACTCATAGTAACAACTCATATCTCTAGGTTTGAAGAATATAAGATATTATCGTCTCATGATCACTCGTGATAAAATCCATGAAGTGATTCCAATGAGCGCGGGTTGAATCCAATACTCAGAACTTATGAGCACTCATGAGTTTTGTAGCCATTTGTCCAACACCTTAGACCTCTACAAGCCAACCCATGACAGTCTTAATTCATATCTACTTCCAACATATGACCGACTATGGATGGTTTGAATAACTTAGTCATTCCGGAAGAATAACCTAGTTTATTCGGGAAGTCAAAACATGCAAAGTGAAATACAATAATAATTGAATCCAATATGGTATCAAAACCTATGAACATAAATAAAACACCTTTTATTTATCACCATATGATTACACATTATTCATTGTATACTGTTTCAGCTATCAACTTTATTCTTGAATTTAAAACAATAGTTGTCCCATGCTCCAAGCATGTACACTATGTTTTCTAAGCACTAGTCATGCCACACACCAAGTATGCATACTATGTTTGTCTATGATCTTTACTTTGTGAACTAGATCAATTGAACATAACTTCAATGATTCTCTTTTCACACTCCCAAATCCTTACTGCAAATGCAAGAAGTCCAAATTCATGCCATTTACTGAAATCTGTTAGATTCTAAGCTTATATGCATTGATCCTCTTGTAATGGTTATGCACAAAGTCATAAAGTCTTGACAACAACCATTACAGAGCATTTCAAAGGAGATCAATTCCTTGGAAACATCCTTCTTGCATTAAGTTTCCTTAATCTTACACAGATTGAAATTTCTAACTTTGAAACATTTCCAGATTCCATTTTGACTATCACTTCTGAACAAGAGTTGCCTCCTTACAGATTATGTCAATATGGTCCTTCCAGAATTATCACTATACATTCAAGTGTCCTTGAGCAACCAATCTTTGGTAAACCTTAGATTGTCCTCGACAATTGTTTAACCTTTTTAGTCATATCCAGTTCTAAACCTTTTCCCTTCTTAATGCCCCAGGCATTTGGAAAATTTTAGAAAGGATGAATATAGCACATGTAATCGATCCTATATCCGAAGCATATGGGACCCGATTCATGATGTCTCACATAAAGACTAAACCAGTCTTTTGCTATAACATTTCCATTTCTATTTGCCAAGTTCTCATAATTCAGATTATGAAAAGGGATGTCGTAATCATAATCGAATTTTAGAACGCAAATAATGGACCCATATACAGAATTTCCTTATGTTGAGCCATTCCAACATGAAATTCATATATATCCTTGACTAAATGATTAAAACCTCACGATCTAAGCTTATAGATTTGAGATGAAGTATAATTTCCTCTCCCTTAATTATAGCAAAACAACTTTTTCCCAATTGAAACCTTTTGTTTTCTATAATTAACATTGCTAACTTGCAATCTTTATCATAATTATCATGCTCCCACTAACATGACGATTATTAGCATAACACTTATGCTCCCACTAGCTTTGACATGTAGTCAGAAATCAGCTGGACTTCTAGAAATCAATACTTTATTGACTTTCTTACCAAAGTTCATATTTCTGATACTGGATTGTTTTGATAAGACTTTATCAAAATCATACACCTTCCCTTAGATAGCACACTTGTATGTTTAAACAATTATGAAGAGGGATGTCGTAATCATAATGGTTAGACCTTTTTGCCACTTCTCACAAGTCCAGGTTAGTGTGCCGGTAAACCATACACGCTCCACTAACGACTTTGAGAATGCAAATATCACAATTGCTATCTAGCTAAAATCTACTTAGTGAAAATGTTTCCTCACCATCATTTTGATGAATCGGAGAGAAACCTTATGACACTTAGATTTAATGGTGTATGTGTTCTTATCCATGTGAATTGTCAAAACCATAGTCACAAGACAAGGATAATGACAAATCCGAACTCATATGGACTGAACTCAATCTTAACTTCTTGCCACCTGGCAGCTCAAGGGCCTGCCATTGCTTCCAAGTTGTTGTGCAACAAATTGAGAACTCTAAGAACTCATATGCAAAGCCAACTTTAACTGGAATGGGCACAGAATATGTCAACACGATAGGTTATAAACCTCAAGTCGTGTGCTAGAGAAAATTTTCCAGGTTCTATTCTTGATTAGTTCTTGAGACTTTCAAGGCCTTTAAGCCTCCCACTGTCCTCTTGACCTATAAGACTCCATTGTCAAACATCCAAGAGATAGTGTGGATTCTAATCAAGACAAACACTTCACACAATTGGCCTTAGTTGGTCTTTGTTTTATCCAAAACATCACAACTTACCAATGCCAAATGTACAAGAGTAGGAAACTTTTACTCTTACATTTGATAAGTGTTTTTAAACCTTCTTTAAGACATGTCACTCAAATTACAATCTTGGAGTATGACTCTAAGACTTGTATTGGAACGAAGTATGACTCATCTTCTTGATTTAACCACTTCAAAAATTTCTCAATCCCCAAAACCGGAACAGCGGAAACATTCTGGGGTGGATGACATCATGTCAAGTATCACAACACATGCATTATAGTAATCAAAGTACAACAAAACATTGCATTAATAGTAATAGTTTTACAAGGTTACATTACAACAATTTAAAGTAATACAAGTAATAGAATAAATAGAGCATGGTACTAAGCTATCTTCATCAACAGCTCCGGGGATGTACCTGTCTAATGCTAACCTGAGAATACAAGTTATTTGAAAAGCGAGTATCAGCATTTTCACAAATGCTGGTGAGTTCATAAGCATTTAGTGACATTTCATTCAAATAACTTAATAAAGTGATAGTTTAAGAGACTTCAGTGTATTAGAGTTCTTCCCAGAAAATCCTATATTTTCTTTAACAAAAGCAGCCTTCTACCAAGACGGGTCAGTGTAATGTGGTAAAAAGAAGTTTCCCTTAATTGCTATTATTATCAAAATACTGAATTTGATTATTAAGAAAGCAAGAGACATCAGGAAATAACATATGCCTCAGCAGTGAGGACTGCTGGCTAAGGCAAAAGAATCATAGACTCTAGGAGAGTATCGAATTAACGTCACGCCTGGTTCAGTCTAACAAATGGAGACACAAACCCTAGAAGGTACCAAATGAAAGGTACAACTGGTAAGGTCTAAAACAGTGAACGCAGACCGAAGACGATACCAAATGAAAGGTACATCTTGCAAGGTCAAAACAGTGAAGACAGACCACAGACGATACCAAATGAAAGGTACATCTCGCAAGGTCAAAATAGTGAAGACAGACTGCAAACGATACCGAATGAAAGGTACATCTCGCAAGGTCAAAACAGTGAAGACAGACCATAGATGATACCAAATGAAAGGTACATCTCGCAAGGTCAAAACAGTGAAGACAAACCACAGACGATACCAAATGAAAGGTACATCTTGAAAGGTCAAACAGAGATAACAGACCCCAGACGGTATCAAATGAAAGATACATCTAGCAAGGTCAAAACAGTGTGACTCTGAAAAAGGTGACATCAGCATACAGTGTAAATCGCTGACGAAATACTGTTACCTTAAAGCCATGAATTATAAGGCAACCCAGGATACTCGTAACCATACTGACTAGAGTACTAGACGCCCTACCAGCATCTATATAATGTGACATTTGTCACCCCTTGGCTTGGTAGGCCGTGGACTGTAGCTAGCAGTCAAGGTGCGGGGTTGTCAATCCCATATAGGCCTATACACACAATTTCCGCTCTCCCTACAGGAGACTTTGGTTACCAACTAGACGACGGAGAAGGCCGCGTCCCGAAGATGCATCCCAAATAGAGGATAGTGTGGTATTAGGAGGGAGTGGGTTTCTTATGTAAGTGAAGACTAGAGGTATAGACTCTTAACTGAATTGACTGAAGAAAACTCGTATGTCTATGCTCGTATACGTAATATATAACTAATGAATCGAACGACCTTCAGATAGACATCCGATCCCACCAGACCACATCTCAACGAAGAAAAGGAAATAGGGCGGACAAGCCTTCCTAAGTCCTTCAATCATTATTTATATGCATCTATACAAGCATAAACATACATCTAACTACGCTTGAGTGTGTATCATACGGTGAAGTATAAGTGTACAGGGGAACATCTGAGTCGTGAAGTATAAGTGTACAGTGGAACATCTGAGTCGTGAAGTATAAGAGTACAGTGGAACATCCGAGTCGTGAAGTATACGTGTACAGTGTGGGATAATCGAACCATGAAGTATAATCGTACCAAGTATAAGTGTATCACGAAGCAGAGACGACAATAAGTGATGTAAGAACGTCTATCAAGTATAAGTGGAGTAAAGTCGTTATCCAGTATAAGTGAAGGAGAAATCGTATCACTAAGTAAGAGCGTGAATAAGTATAAGCGTCATCAAGTATAAGCGACTATAGGTATAAGTGAAAATGTTACCGAATCAGAGTATAAAATAAGTATAAGTGAAGCAGCAGTATTTTATAAGTAAAAGTATACGTCGAAAAGGGAAATCTTTAATGAAAAATCTTTATGTACAGAGAAAATCACAAATTGTATTCCTTCGTAAAATACGTTTAAAACCTTAGAGGGTCTTTCATAAACCAGTTTAGAATGAATTTGAATAAATCAGTATAAGTAAAAGTTATGAAACAGGTAAAAGTCATTTTAGTGTCCCACTCGGTAAAACAGTGTAAAGTGGTAAAATCTTGTGCATGCGGGTTATCAATCATATGTGATTGACATGATAACTGGCATGTTTAACTTGTATTCCCCCCTATAAAACATTTAAAAGCATTTAAAAGGTTCATTCAGGGGTATGAACTCACCTGGTGTAAGTAGGTCCGACGAGAGTGCTGTTTGGGCGTTCGGTGCTACGTAAGGACTCGAACACACACAATGACCTATTTAACATATGATAACATATGTTTACATGTGATTAGCACATTTAATACTAATTAAACAGATATATGCGCTCACAGGAGCGGAAAACACTTTGGCTAAGTGTTTGGGTGTCCCGGGTAGCGTTTAAGGGTGTGAATGGCTAAGGAAATGGAGTTTGCTATCCAAGAATACCCCCTTAATACATAGTTTACGGCCCAGGGACTACTCACCATGACTTTACGGACGTAAACTCATGGTGATGGGTTCTAGGGTGTTTTAAGGCTTCTAGCTTGTTCATGGGATTTTTATAAGGACTTTTCATAAAAGGCATGAGTGGATTTGAGGCTTCTAAGGGCATTATCTTGGAGTTTACGGCCTATGAACACTCCCATGGGAGTTTACGGCTGTAAACTCTCATACCTTGGATTTTGTGAAGTTTAAAGTCCCTAATGCCTTTCTAGTGATTTCTAATGAAGTATGATGCTATTTTGGAGGATTAAAACCATCATTTGAGTGGGTTTTGGGGAGTTTACGGCCTAGATAAATGCTTGGGCCGTAAACTCCAAATCAAGCCTCATTTCATTGTGTTTAAGTCCTTAAATCCTTCCTAGCATTTTATAGAAATAGTCTAAGGCCATTTGGGGAATAAAAACCAACATTTTGGGCATGGTTGGGGAGTTTACGGCCTAAGTATGTGCTTGGGCCGTAAACTCATTGTTGTCCTTCATTTTGATGTGTTTAATTGATCCAAACCCCAAATGCTAAGTCCCTAAATTATGTATGAAGTCTAAGGGTGGTTTGGGAGTGTTTTTGGGGCATTTTGACATGGTTTAGAGGTGTTTACGGCCTAAGCATGTGCTTGGGGTGTAAACTCTCTTTTATGCCCTCAATCTTTGTGTTTTGATGTTTAAACACTCCTAGGCTAGATCCCTAATTAGTTTCCGAGCTTAAGGACAAGTTTAGAGGCATGTTTGGCACCATTTTAGGGGTTTACGGCCCTATAGTGTTCTTGGGCCGTAAACTCCTTATCCCATGCCTTCTTGGATGGTTTTTGGGCTATAACTACAGCTAGTAATGTTTAGAACAGGCTAGGGTAAGCGGACTTACAATTTGGAAGCGTTTGGTTGCGGATTCGGGGCGAAAACGGGTCTAGAGAGAGTATAGAGAGAGTGTGTACAAAGTCTCCAATAGACTCCACTCACCCTTATATAGGGTTTTGAGTCGGGATTCAGTGGAATTCTACCCGATACTGCCGTTAAACAGGGCTTTTTGGTCGCACCCGATTTAGTGGTCGTAATAATAAAACTTAACATTTCCAATTAAATGGAAATATGTGTTATGTATTTTATTTCCTTTTATCACGACTTAACGGCATATAAACATACACCATTGAAATGTTTATTAAACTTGACGACTTCTCATTAACGGAACTTTTGAATAGTGGAAAATTCCGTTTAGGTAATGGAGAAATGTAACGGGGCAACTTGGGTTGTCACATCATCCCCCCGTTAGAGGGAATTTCGTCCCGAAATTCAGATCTAGGCAAGGAAGTAGGTATGAATGGCCAAGTAGAGGTATGAGAGTACTTCCTATGTGGTTTTCCTCGCATTCCCAAGTGATCTCTGGTCTATGTTTGTCATTTCAACAGACCCTCGCGTACGGGATGCGGATTTCGTCTTGTGTAGCTAGTGGGTTCCAACTGGTGTATCTACAAGGTTAGAGTTCTCAATGGATTCTATAAAGATGAGTGAGGCACGAAGAGTGTTGTCGGGAAATCACATATTGAGTCTGAGAGTGGATAGACCGGTGTGAATCTTATGGTATATCCGAAGGTAGTAGCGGCCTGGAAGGGGTTGGACCATATTTCCATGGGGATTCTCGGATGGTCCTAATCTCTTGGAAAGGAGTAGAGCTTTTCAGTACTAAGAACATAGTGTACTTCTATGGCAAGATCAACACTGGTGTGATCGCCATTATGAAGTTCCTAACGTTCTCACTTGTACTGGATGTGTAGTCCTTCAGGTTAGTCCTTAGGAAGCTCAGGTGGTCTTCGGTTTCGTGTTTTCTTTCAACTGGCTGATAGAGACTTTCTACATCGTCGAGTGGGTTGCGTGACTATGGTTATTCGTTTGCTATAGAGTGTCTATCTCGCGCTTGTGCAAAATGAACCTGCACTAACGAAGCTTGAGATACGGAAACCCTGAGGGTCGAGGAGATAGGGTTTCACTAAACGAGCATTGGACTATCTCGGGAGGTAGTTCTTATTATCTCTGCGTGAAATAGTATCCGTGGAACACCTAATAATCCAATGAATCTCTAAGACTGTGGTTTATCCTAGCATGGAAGGTGTATGTTCCTGCATAACCCTTCTACTAACACCAAGGCTGGTGTCAAGCCTATGATCTCTTCGGAATCCAGGTCATGAGATTTAACGCAGCTACTTTCACACTTGACCAAATATTCTTGGCTGCGAAGGTTATCCTGTGGTTCTCGGTATCCTAGTGTTCACTTCGGAGAATGTATTCCATCGTCTACAGTGCGACGACGATTTCCTCCATGCAATAGGGTAGAGGATGATAGGAACCACTTGTCTATAACGAGGTGGAAGAAGTGCCGGAGTAGTGCAGGCATATACTGCAACTACTCATCCGGAGATTTTGGGTTTTCTCGGTCTAGGTTAAATCTAGTGAGTATAGAGTTTTCTCACTCGGAACTTTTAAGAGTTCAGCCTGTAGTGATTTTCTTGACTTCGGCTCCTATGTTATGGAATATGGTGAAGGTGTTTTGCTAAGAGGTCCGTGGTAGAGCTCATACTAAGCCTAACCGCAAATACCACGTGTATGCGAGCAGTATACAGTTGAGGTCGGCGGGACGTTCAGTTGTGCGACTCCACCCCAAACTCACAACCCAACGAGGAACAGGGAATAGGGAGGAAACACACACCTTAAATCTTTTTGACCTCAATTATATGTCGCCCTTATGCATATTCCTGGTTATAGCGGTCAGTCTCATGAGTTCTATCTTCTGGGTTCACGAACCTGATGTGCGAGGTGCGAAGGGTTTTCCGTGGGAATCTACGGAGTATGCTTCGGTTGGTTGTTGTCTTCTGAAGTATCTTGTAGTGTGTTTCACTTCGGTGTTCATCTGACTACGAGGGGTCGGTGAACAGTGTATGGTACCCTCCTGTGGGTACTTCGAAAGGTTTGAGATAAGAGGGATGATTTTACGGGTCGTATTAGGTTGGTTTATTTGTGTTAGGTTCAGGTTCGGAAGAACCTTTATTTGCCGATATGGCTATGGAGAAAGTTCTTTTTACACATGTAACAACCCGAAATTGTCCGTCGCCAAAACCCGTTTTACCCGAAAGGTCGCCGTTATCGGATTCGTTCCATTTTCTCTTTGGACTTAGTTAACTAAAAATTATATGTTTATTATCATTCATTGAGGGTCCAAATCACTCAGGAACTTATGTTATTAGCCCAAAATCATTATTTCATAAGTTTTAAAAATGTTCCCGTCGGGTGACGGAAACTCAATCGGGTGCGACCAAAAACCGCGTTTAGCGCCGGTATCGGGTAGAATTCCACCGTGTCCAAGTTTTAGGAACTATATAAACGTGTTTAACCCATCATTTGAAGCTTTTTCCTTCTCTCTCTACTCTCTCTCTAACCTCTCTCCTAAATCCAAAGATTAAGGGTCCAAAACTCAATTTTAAGGCTTCAAATCCTAAAGGTACCTTCCTAGCCTTAATCTATAGCATGTTTGGCTTCCAAATTCGACATTTAATCATGAAATAGGACATCATATGTGAGTTTACGACCCAGGAGGTTGCCTAGGCTGTAAACACCATTTTTTAAAGGGTTTTTAGCCCTTAAACTCCTTCCTAAGCTCATTTGGACTTTAGATATGGCCAAGGGACTTCAAGATATGGACTTAGAACATTTAAAACTATGATTTTGAGGACTTTGAAGGAGTTTACGGCCAAGGCATAAGCTTGGGCCGTAAATTCATGTTAATGGGGTTTTTCATGCCCTTAAACCCTTTCAAATCACTTATATGGCTTATATATGAATTATAGGACCTTGGTTTTAGCATTTGGACACTTGAAACATGAATTTTGGGGGATTAGATGAGTTTACGGCCAAGGTGAGTGCTTGGGCCGTAAACTCCCCAAAACTTGACATAAATCCAATTCTAAGGTGTTAGAAAGCCATCCAACACCACCAAAAGCCTTGGAATAAATCAAGGGATCAACCAAAAATACTTTAAGGGCCTAAAACACATCATTCATGGGATTTCTAAGAGATTACAGCCAAGGCTTGTTCTTGGGCTGTAAACTCCAAAATCTTTGGTGTTAGAATGCAAACTAAACACCCCTAAGGCTCCTAGATGAATTTTAGAAGTCCTTTCATGCAAGTTTTAGACCTTGAAACACCTTGGAGCACCATATATTAGAGTTTACGACCATGAAGGGGGTTTCATGGGCTGTAAACTCCATAAATCCCTCATATGTCCCATACAAACTCATTTCTAGGCTTGTGGAAATTTTTAGAATCACATGTGATTGATTTTAACACCCTAAAAACACTAAATCTTGGAGAATTGAGAGTTTACGGCCAAAGACCCCATGCCTAGGCCGTAAACTCCCTTATGTATTATAAATGATGTTTTTAATTCAATCCAAGCCTTAAGAAAAATTAATCCAAGCATTTCCAAGTGTCCATATCCCTTTATGACCCAAATTTGCACCATAAAACACCCTACGATGAGTTTACGGCCGTAAACTCATGGGGAATGGGTGTTTTGGACCAAAAACTCTTGTATAAGTTTATTCATGGGGAGTAAACTCAAGTCCCAAGTCCCTCGCTTCAATTCCCGTCCTTAAACGCCACCCGGGTCCCTCCAAACACTTGTATCGGAGTGTTATCGTGACTTGAAGCAATTGTCCCTATCCAACAATCAATCTAAGTCCTAATTAGATACAAATGTGTATCTTTACATTATACTTAGGAACCTCGTGTGTTTACAAGCCCCGGACCAACACTTAGCATTCGAATTCGCCACATTTCTCATCCGGTGAGTTCATACCCTACCCTTTTTCAACTGTTTTCACTGTTTTCAGGGGGGAATACAAGCAAAAGTACAAGGAAATCTTGTACTCAACTCATTGTTTTCAGTTTAATTATTTTCATTCTGTATGTTCCAATATCAATAACTGTGTTTATCAAATAGTTCGAATTACGAATTTAGCTTTCAAACGAATCATAGATATCTCGATGAAATGCTCTAATCTAAACTATGTTTCATAATCTAAGAATAACTTATACTAATTTCCATTTATAACTAATTACGAATACGAATACGAATACGAAGCTATAACTAGGATTAGAACGAATACGGAACTATAATTAGGAACAAAACGAATACGAATACGACTGCGAATACGAATACGAATACGAATACGACTGCGAATAGTATTAGGAGTAGGATTAGGAATAGGAATGCGACTGCGAATACGAATACGAATACGACTGTGAATACGAATATGAATACGAATACGAAAAGTAATAAGAGTAGAAATAGAGAAACAAATACAGTAACGAATACGAATACGAGGACGAATAAGTACACAAATATGTTTAAGAATAAGAATACTGAACATAACCGTAACCAGTAAGGACACACACACAGTCAGGAAAACATGGGGTTTTCCTTGGGAAAACAAAACATTACCTAATCACGTGTTTATCTTTTACATCTTTAACATCTTTCACATTAGAAACCAACATGCAGGAAAGCATGGGGCTTTCCTGGGTAACACTTATATAACTAGAAAGAGTAGCAAACTGAATAACATTACATCTCTCATAACTAGTAATGTACAATCAAAAAAGGATGGGACTTTCCTGGGTTCATAGTTAATCATAACTGGAATCGTGTAACCTAACAATCAATTAATCTTTTCTCTTAAGAAAATATGGGATTTTCTTGGATAATAACTTTTCGATAAACAAAAGGAATCTTGTACATTTTCACAAAACAAACATCTTATGAACTCACCAGCTTTATGCTGATTTTCAAACTGTTTGTATTCTCAGGTCCACATTAGACAGGTACCTAGCAAATCTTTTGGAGAAGACAGAGCGTACAGAAGACTCGTCTTTATTTTTGTTCATATATACTATGTATTACGAATGTACAATTTTACTTTTGAACAAATGTAAACTTTGATATGTAATGTATGGTTGTTTACTTTGCTTACTATGTACATTGGGTTTGATACTCAACTTGGAGTCAACCCCGGAGACGTTTCCGCCTTTGGTTTTCGGGGTGTGACAACACAGCACTTAAGGATTTACACACGGTTGCACGAAATCAAACCATGATCAATAGAGTCGTCGAAGTTGGCACACTCCGACATGATATAAAGGGAAGATCGATAGAGTCATGTGCCGAACAGGCACACAAGTTCGAGGCGTCTCGGGTTTCGTCCTACGTATCACTACCACGGATACTTGGACCGATAGAGTCGACGCGGAACTATAGAGAGTTCTAAGTGTTTCCGAATAGAGTATCTTTTCATGAACGGATTCTCACGAGACATTTTTTTTATAATCGCCTCACATATACTAGTCATGTATATTTAAGGTGGGGAGGACTGTTGACTGAGCGACCCCGCCCTAAATCCACAACCAAATGAGGAACAGGAGATGAGGCGGCATTCGCTCACTCTAGGTCTGTCCATCTTAAATATACATGGTCGTAATGTATATGTTTAGCCACTATAGTTTTACCTAATGAATTTTAAATTTTATAACAGTGCTACGACTTTCGCCTTACTGGAAAGAATTTGCATTTGAATTAGTCTTTTATTGTTCTTAGATTTGTTATCTGAGATCGAGAGTCGTACCAAAAATCTACTGAGTTCCTTGACGTTTCTCCCTAAGCAGTAGTGTCAGACTCCTTCTGTGTCTTTGTCTTTTCCTTTGGTTGGGCAGTCCTTCTTGAAGTGTCCAAACTCGCCACATAGGCGGCAAACCTGTGTGGCCGCCGCATTGGCGATTGCTGTTATACGTTCCACCGGAGTTCTGCATACACGAGCAGTATGCCCCTTCATGTGGCACCTAGCACAATAGAGTTCCCGGCAGGCACCATGATGATGGTAGCTGCACTTGCTGCAATGGGGAAGGTCTCCTAGATACGGTCTTCTTGGAGTCGGGAGGGAAGGGTTGACAGGGGTACAGACTGCCTCAGCTCGTTGCCCTTCGGAAGGTCCTTGAGCCGAGGTACTTCCCTCCTCTATCTTGAGTTTTCTCTTTAGTGGGTTCAGTTGAGGTTCTTGGGTGGCTGAGTATGGAAGTGTGGGTTGATGCTGTCCATTGTCAGGATTGGAATTTCCAACGGGCACCTTGCTAACATTGGCGTTGTTAGCATTCAGGTGAGCCATGACAGCTGCTACGGCTGCTGAAACTGCAGCTTGGAATGTAGCTTCATCAAATAGGAGAGTAGGTTTCTTGCTTGTGGATTGGTTACGCTTCTTCGGTGGCATGGTTTTTCCTACACGGAAAGGAATACAAGGTAATGAGAGACGATGGTTAACCCTGGACGTTTCTGTCCTGAACGTATTAGGCATAATATTTTTCCCGTGCCTCGGGTATTGGTTGTCTGAGTGTCGACCTACATCCCTATGATGTAGTCCTGGTAATCGAAGTGAATGTATGAGTATCAGAAAAAGGCCATAAGATGCGAGTCGTTCCTACTAAGTTACCTTTATACTGAGAAAGGTTTCACTCTCCAGCCTGGAGAGATTTGAGAACAGTTCGGAACGAAGCTGCGAAAAGAGAGGCTCATGAGGGCTTATGGCTAAACAACTTCACAGAGGTGTGGGGATCCGCTCTAAGCGTATTACTGGCAACGGGAACAAGGCGATTTACCTAACACATAGCGTGAGCAGTGTAATCACTAACTCACTAAATTGTATTATTTTATGGGTGTATTAGCGTGACGAACACGAGGAAAAGACACTTTTCGGGTTCCACGTACTGGCTCCCTCGGTCTGCCTCGTATCTTTGACTGGAATCGGTGTTGGTTTCCTTCGGGTAGTTTCCTAGGGTTCTCTTCTCGTATGGACATATTAAATTTCTACTCCGCCTTTCTTCTAATTCCAACTATGGGTGTCATCAATTCATGATGGATGACTGGGAATCTCAGAAGTTTAGGCGAATTCCCCACCGATGTCCCTAAAAGAATATGGGCACTTGGTGCATTCAATAGTCTCGACCCAGTTCATTTATTTCCGAACAGGAAGTATTCTCAATGAACTTCTTCGGGGTCGGAATCAACTCTTCTGTTATGTACTAAAGTGGATAGGGTTTTCTACAGGGTTCGTACGAGAATGGAAATGTCTAAAGAATCCTAACAGATTATTAACATTTCACTGGTTGATCCACATCGAGTCCTGCTACGATTACACAGGGTATACAAATCATATATAGTTTAGATCCGATAGGCCTTCGAATACGTGATACTACTCTAGGACCACATCCCAACGAGGAAAAGGAAGTAGAGAGAAACCACACATTCTTAGCCTATGGGATCCTTATTATATATAACCTTGGAAGTATACCCTCTGTAGTTGTAGGTATATCAATAAGGATCTTTTAGTTCTCACACTAGGTTATCTATGTATCCTAAATACCCCTATGGTATTTTAATTCTTTTTTGGTTCTTATCTTTGAATATGGGTTCTGGGTATTAGTGTGGATCTTTTAGTGTTCCAAAATACTCCTATAGTATTTTAACTTTATGTTTGGCTCTAGCAAATCCTAGTTGGTACGTTTCAGACCTGTTGCACATCACAATCACTCCCGAGCACACGTTCATCGCTTCTCGAATAAAGGTAGTTGATCAGGTTACATTTATTCCAGCGTACGATTACATAACTGCCCAGATTTGTCTGTAGTGCTCAACGTTTGAGTGTTTAGATTCTGGATGTTATTATACTTTGGTAAAATATGGTTATATTTTAAAGTATAATTTACTGGTCAGAGTGTTTTATCCCTTTGCATTTATAGGTTGTATATCTTTTATGATTTGATATACTTAGCTCACTATAAACAATGCTCTGATACCAATCTTTCACACCCCAAAACCGGAACGGCGGAAACGTTCTGGGGTGGATGACGTCATTTCAAGTATCACAACACATGTATTATAGTAATCAAAGTACAACAAAACATTGCATTAATAGTAATAGGTTTACAAGGTTACATCACAACAATTGAAAGTAATACAAGTAATAGAATAAATAGAGCATGGTACTAAGCTATCTTCATCAACAGCTCCGGGGATGTACCTGTCTAATGCTAACCTGAGAATACAAGTTATTTGAAAAGCGAGTATCAGCATTTTCACAAATGCTGGTGAGTTCATAAGCATTTAGTGACATTTCATTCAAATAACTTAATAAAGTGATAGTTTAAGAGATTTCAGTGTATTAGAGTTCTTCCCAGAAAATCCTATATTTTCTTTAACAAAAGTAGCCTTCTACCAAGACGGGTCAGTGTAATGTGGTAAAAAGAAGTTTCCCTTAATTGCTATTATTATCAAAATACTGAATTTGAATATTAAGAAAGCAAGAGACATCAGGGAATAACATATGCCTCAGCAGTGAGGACTGCTGGCTAAGGCAAAAGAACCATAGACTCCAGGAGAGTATCGAATTAACGTCACGCCTGGTTCAGTCTAACAAATGGAGACACAGACCCCAGAAGGTACCAGATGAAAGGTACAGCTGGTAAGGTCTAAAACAGTGAACGCAGACCGAAGATGATACCAAATGAAAGGTACATCTTGCAAGGTCAAAACAGTGAAGACAGACCACAGACGATACCAAATGAAAGGTACATCTCGCAAGGTCAAAACAGTAAAGACAGACCGCAGACGATACCGAATGAAAGGTACATCTTGCAAGGTCAAAACAGTGAAGACAGACCACAGATGATACCAAATGAAAGGTACATCTCGCAAGGTCAAAACAGTGAAGACAGACCACAGACGATACCTAATGAAAGGTACATCTTGAAAGGTCAAACAGAGATAACAGACCCCAGACGGTATCAAATGAAAGATACATCTAGCAAGGTCAAAACAGTGTGACTCTGAAAAAGGTGACATCAGCATACAGTGTAAATCGCTGACGAAATACTGTTACCTTAAAGCCATGAATTATAAGGCAACCCAGGATACTCGTAACCATACTGACTAGAGTACTAGACGCCCTACCAGCATCTATATAATGTGACATTTGTCACCCCTTGGCTTGGTAGGCCGTGGACTGTAGCTAGCAGTCAGGGTGCGGGGTTGTCAATCCCGTATAGGCCTATACACACAATGTCCGCTCTCCCTACAGGAGACTCTGGTTACCAACTAGACGACAGAGAAGGCCGCGTCCCGAAGATGCATCCCAAATAGAGGATAGTGTGGTATTAGGAGGGAGTGGGTTTCTTATGTAAGTGAAGACTAGAGGTATAGACTCTTAACTGAATTGACTGAAGAAAACTCGTATGTCTATGCTCGTATACGTAATATATAACTAATGAATCGAACGACCTTCAGATAGACATCCGATCCCACCAGACCACATCTCAACGAAGAAAAGGAAATAGGGCGGACAAGCCTTCCTAAGTCCTTCAATCATTATTTATATGCATCTATACAAGCATAAACATACATCTAACTACGCTTGAGTGTGTATCATACGGTGAAGTATAAGTGTACAGGGGAACATCTGAGTCGTGAAGTATAAGTGTACAGTGGAACATCTGAGTCGTGAAGTATAAGAGTACAGTGGAACATCCGAGTCGTGAAGTATACGTGTACAGTGTGGGATAATCGAACCATGAAGTATAAGCGTACCAATTATAAGTGTATCACGAAGCAGAGACGACAATAAGTGATGTAAGAACGTCTATCAAGTATAAGTGGAGTAAAGTCGTTATCCAGTATAAGTGAAGGAGAAATCGTATCACTAAGTAAGAGCGTGAATAAGTATAAGCGTCATCAAGTATAAGCGACTATAGGTATAAGTGAAAATGTTACCGAGTCAGAGTATAAAATAAGTATAAGTGAAGCAGCAGTGTTTTATAAGTAAAAGTATACGTCGAAAAAGGAAATCTTTAATGAAAAATCTTTATGTACAGAGAAAATCACAAATTGTATTCCTTCGTAAAATACGTTTAAAACCTTAGAGGATCTTTCATAAACCAGTTTAGAATGAATTTGAATAAATCAGTATAAGTAAAAGTTATGAAACAGGTAAAAGTCATTTTAGTGTCCCACTCGGTAAAACAGTGTAAAGTGGTAAAATCTTGTGCATGCGGGTTATCAATCATATGCGATTGACATGATAACTGGCATGTTTAACTTGTATTCCCCCCTATAAAACATTTAAAAGCATTTAAAAGGTTCATTCAGGGGTATGAACTCACCTGGTGTAAGTAGGTCCGACGAGAGTGCTGTTTGGGCGTTCGGTGCTACGTAAGGACTCGAACACACACAATGACCTATTTAACATATGATAACATAGGTTTACATGTGATTAGCACATTTAATACTAATTAAACAGATATATGCGCTCACAGGAGCGGAAAACACTTGGCTAAGTGTTTGGGTGTCCCAGGTAGCGTTTAAGGGTGTAAATGGCTAAGGAAATGGAGTTTGCTATCCAAGAATACCCCCTTAATATATAGTTTACGGCCCAGGGACTACTCACCATGATTTTACGGCCGTAAACTCATGGTGATGGGTTCTAGGGTGTTTTAAGGCTTCTAGCTTGTTCATGGGATTTTTCTAAGGACTTTTCATAAAAGGCATGAGTGGATTTGAGGCTTCTAAGGGAATTATATTGGAGTTTACGGCCTATGAACACTCCCATGGGAGTTTACGGCCTTAAACTCTCATACCTTGGATTTTGTGAAGTTTAAAGTCCCTAATGCCTTTCTAGTGATTTCTAATGAAGTATGATGCTATTTTGGAGGATTAAAACCATCATTTGAGTGGGTTTTGGGGAGTTTACGGCCTAGATAAATGCTTGGGCCATAAACTCCAAATCAAGCCTCATTTCATTGTGTTTAAGTCCTTAAATCCTTCCTAGCATTTTATAGAAATAGTCTAAGGCCATTTGGGGAATAAAAACCAACATTTTGGGCATGGTTGGGGAGTTTACGGCCTAAGTATGTGCTTGGGCCGTAAACTCATTATTGTCCTTCATTTTGATGTGTTTAATTGATCCAAACCCCAAATGCTAAGTCCCTAAATTATGTATGAAGTCTAAGGGTGGTTTGGGAGTGTTTTTGGGGCATTTTGACATGGTTTAGAGGTGTTTACGGCCTAAGCATGTGCTTGGGCTGTAAACTCTCTTTTATGCCCTCAATCTTTGTGTTTTGATGTTTAAACACTCCTAGGCTAGATCCCTAATTAGTTTCCAAGCTTAAGGACAAGTTTAGAGGCATGTTTGGCACCATTTTAGGGGTTTACGGCCCTAGAGTGTTCTTGGGCCGTAAACTCCTTATCCCATGCCTTCTTGGATGGTTTTTGGGCTATAACTACAGCTAGTAATGTTTAGAACAAGCTAGGGTAAGCGGACTTACAATTTGGAAGCGTTTGGTTGCGGATTCGGGGCGAAAACGGGTCTAGAGAGAGTATAGAGAGAGTGTGTAAAAAGTCTCCAATAGACTCCACTCACCCTTATATAGGGTTTTGAGTCGGGATTCAGTGGAATTCTACCCGATACTTCCGTTAAACGGGGCTTTTTGGTTGCACCCGATTTAGTGGTCGTAATAATAAAACTTAACATTTCCAATTAAATGGAAATATGTGTTATGTATTTTATTTCCTTTTATCACGACTTAACGGAATATAAAAATACACCATTGAAATGTTTATTAAACTTGACGACTTCTAATTAACGGAACTTTTGAATAGTGGAAAATTCCATTAACGGTAACGAAGAAATGTAACGGGGCAACTTGGGTTGTCACACAATTCAAGTTCCTCTTCTCAGTCATAAGAATGCACTAAGATTTTCCTTAGAGAACTAATTTTGATATGGTTTCTTAATCATTAAGATGATCACAAAGCTGATACTAAAGTACTCTCCCATCTTTTCAGATTTGAGAAACTTTTATCCTTCTGTCTAATTTGATTCTTCTTATTCGCTCTACCATGCATTGGAACCTTTTCCAATGTCTCAGAGTTACACTTAATCTTGTAAGTATAATCATATTTACTGAGCGTTAGTAAACTATGACGAATAGCCTTATATCTTTTGTGGTGGACTTAATCAGTTCACATGACTATGTACTCGATCCCTTAGTCCATTACTTGACTCACACATCCATGTGAACAAGTAATTAGTCTTAATTTTTCCAATACTTGAAAGTTCTCATTCATCATGCTATAGAACTTGCATGATTCCAAGTCCCGGTCCAATTGAGACTTTGGATGATGAGAATCTTTCCTTATTTGGTAGATTTAGACATTACCACAAATGAAGGAACCAATTTCATATTTCCACTCTTGCTATTAATGGAATCATATAAGCAACAATTTTTCCTCAAATGCCATTGTAAGGATATTTTAAAATAAATAAAATCCAAAAATTTTCTTTTATTTTAAAACTATGCGGAAAAACTTATCCTTACAATCCATATGAAAACTTGTTGTTATCTATTCCTAAGCAATACCTCATAACTCCTAAGAAGTAGCTCAAGAATCCGATCTTCAAACTACGTGATAGAAATCCATCTATGCTATCAGATTCAGCATATTCTTTCTTTAAGTTCCTTCACTTTTTCTTTGATTCTTAAAACATCAACATGTGACCCAGTCACATCATGTAATAAGAATCTCAGAATAGAAACTTAGCAGAGTTAGATAGTGGACTTTACCTGAAGTAGAGTCAAACTTATTGACTTTAACATCCTTAGGTAAATTTGGCAGCTTCGCAACTAATGACCCTTCCTTTGGCAATATAAACATATGGACCCTTTGATAATGGTACACGGGACTATTACAGACTTAACCTTTTCTCTTTACCATTTGGTCAACCTAGTTGACTATGGTAAATCCCTTTCCATTGGGAAGAGAATGCTTTTCTGTATTTCCTATGTCACTATTGTCAATGTCCATCAAGTTTTGAGGAAGTTGATCTTAACAAATAGATAAGATCATTAAGGGTCTTGTCATAGTCTGTTTCATAGGTGTTCCAAAAGAACTCACTATGTGACTTAGAAAGTGATTGAACCACCAACTTTCTCAAGACTTTGACACCCAACTCTCCCGGCTTGTCAATATGTGACTACATCTCCAAGATGTGACCACACCAAGACCTTTACTTGCCAATAGGGCTCGAGTGACCTTAAACTTTTCAAGAACTTGTGGGGTAGGGAGAATAATTGGAGGAGGTGAAAGAAGTATGATTTCCATTGGAACATCATATTTATTTAGGAAAGCTAGTTTCAAGAGATTTGGGAAGATCATAAATGTCTAAACCATACATGTTTTGGGAGATATTCAAGATAGTTGATCTTAAAGTCCTTAATATGACACCCAATATGAAATATTAAGGCTAGGACCCAACAAACTATTTTATAACTTAGAAGAGTTATGCTGTAATCCAAGCTATAAAACAATTTGAAGGTAGGTGAATGATGATTCACCAATTTCCACCAAGATAAACGAAATGTATTATTAGGTTTTAATTGGTTTTGAAACTCCTAGATCTGTTGAGATTCATTGAACTGTTCAATGGCATGTTTCAATCTCGAGTGTGCCCTTCAGGTTTTGTGACTGGGATGTCGAGGATCACAAAACAAGGTGTCAAGTAACCATGCAAATTACTTGGTACCCTTAAGTGTTTACCCCTCAATCGATGTGCCGGTTAACCACACACGCTCCATCGATACTATGATAAACATTAAGTCACCCTTTACCTACCTTGTTAAGTCCAAGTTAGTGTGCCGATTAACCACACACGCTCCACTAACGACTTAGACAAAGTGTAAAGTGTAATTTCATGGATTAGCACCTTATTCACATTTTTCCTAAGTAACTAAGATTGGGAATAATTAAGAGTTTAGTTACTTAGTATTTATCATTAATACTTTTAATGAAGGGAGAATTATAGTCCTGTCAAACCCGTTCGGCTAACGACCCTCCACCAGTCAAGCAAGCGGTGGGTGAGAGTGGACACCCATTAAGTTGCCATTTTATAGGCAACAACCTTATACCCACCTTATAGACCGGCTTCGTGAATGAGGCGTACTAGTGGTAAGACTGACTTTACTCTTATACATATATATATATATATATATATATATATATATATATATATATATATATATATATATATATATATTATTAACTTATAATATTATAAAGTATAAGGGTTGAATTTTAACTTTTAAAATTCTAAGGGCTAACTTGGAATTAAAGTATTCATAAGAGAAAACTTTACAAATTCCAAAACTTGAGGGCATGTTTTGAAACTATTCAAAACTAATTAATTCCATAACTTATGTGTTTAAAGTAGTTTTAATCCAAAAAACTCTTCAAGTTCCATAACTTATGGAAGACTTTAAACTAATAAAAGAATTAACTTTTCTTTATTTTTATAACTTATGGAATTAATTAAGGTTACACTCTTACTCTTTAATGAAGTGACTCTTGAACTTCCATAACTTGAGGACAAGTTATGGAGTCATAAAAAAAATATTCAATGACACAAGACTCTTCATTTTGTAACCATTACCAACTTTTATGAGTTTTATGAGTCTTTAATGTGACTGTTCATGTAACTTGAGGACAAGTTACACAAAAACATTTTATACTCAACTCTTAGATTAAAATGGATTGAAAGCAACTATTTCAATTAACTTTTCTATTAATCTAAGCAACTCATAAGAACAAGATAATTCAAATCAAACTTTTTCATGTAATTAGTCTAAACCTTAAACTAATACAAAACATGAATCTATTGACAATTATCTTTGAAAATGGATTAGCATGAACATTACCACATTAAAAACAAGTTTATAAGTTCAAAAACAACTTAGGGTAATGTTCTTAGTCCATTTCTAGCCAAAAACCTAGAAAATATGCTGTCTGGGGGTCCAACTCGTCGAGTGTATGAACCAACTCGGCGAGTTGGATCGAATTGATCACATTTTAGGCATGGACTTGTCGAGTCTCCTGATAGACTCGCCGAGTCTGATGATCAGACAGCAACAAGTTCGTTTTTTCAGCTTCTATTGCAGGTATAACAAGAAAACAAGCCTAGGCTCTGATACCACTGTTGGGTTTTGAGCATTCTAACACTCCTAAGTGTACATGCAACCCTAAATACCTTGGCTCTATGTTTTCTCTATTATACATGCAAATATGAACATCCAAGGTATTATCCTAATCTAGCATACAAAACTATCAATATAACAAGATAGAATACATACCTCTTTGATGTAGAATGTCTTCATGAAGCTTGAGTGCCTAGTGCCCCAAGTGTGACACCTCAAATGGTTCACACAACACGAAATACACTTGGAATAACTTGAGAGAATTCTACACTTCATGAAATCGGCTAGCCCTCTCTAGAATAATACTAGTGCCGATTTTGTCAAGAATAATATCTTTATATAGTGTTACAATTAGGGTAAACCCTAATTGTCATGACTTTCCATTTCCTTGGATCCATGGGTTCAAATACACCATGGAGCATCCATGGACCATCCTATGGGTTTT
Source organism: Lactuca saligna (assembly GCF_052625555.1). Classification (NCBI taxonomy): domain Eukaryota; kingdom Viridiplantae; phylum Streptophyta; class Magnoliopsida; order Asterales; family Asteraceae; genus Lactuca; species Lactuca saligna. The sequence continues at coordinate 121,890,861 of NC_136425.1, forward strand.
AGCCCAACTTGATTATCCATGGAGCATTAGCCCACTATACAAGTATGGATGATTTACACAATCAACCCATATATTTAATTAGTCTTCTTTTGATCACTTAATTAATCCTAGATTAATTCTTGATCAATACTAATTAAATAATATCATTATTCTTATTATTAATATACTAGAACTTATAATATATTAATAACCATAAGTGTCTTATTTCTCTCATTATAGTCTATCCAAGTGCATGCTGCCATGCAACCCAAATGGACCATGTCGGGTCGGGTCAAGTCTTACCAATTATAGTTATGGACTTAGACATTAATCCAACATATGTATTTAGTAGATCTTGGGTTTAGAATGTTTTAGGTACACAAGGTACACACCCTCAAACCATTAAGTAAGATGAGGATGGATTTCTTTCCATGCTAAAACTTACAAGGTGCTTTGTTACTTCTTAGTTGGAGTTTGTATTTGGAATACGAGTGTTTATTATTATGGAAGAATAAATATTCTCGTTATAAAGTAAATCATGTATCGTAAGGTTTAATTCATCATTTATTTTCTCTAAGGCTTTGATGGTACCACTTATTTTTTTTCAAATTCATATTTGAAAACTTCAAAAAGGTTTCAATTTATCTTTTATCATATAAAAGGTGTTTATTAGGTTGATAAGGGTATCTTGTACTAAATGATGACATTCATTAGAAAGGAAGTCATACATCACGGCGTATGGTTCCTTGATAATTATTTTCTCTAATATTTGATGAAAAGATTACTATTAATGTCAAATAAACCATATTTAATTACCTTCATATATCTATTTCTTGAAGCTAGAATATGTGCATTATTTTTTATATAAGAAAGATAACAATGTCATAGATTAGGTTAATTCATATCATACTTGGTTCAAAAGGTGTTTTATAATAGAAATATTGTTTTGAAAAACATTGATATTTATTTTAGAATTCTATTAAAAGATCTAGTTCTCATAATAATAATTTAATCATTTAAAAATATAAACGTGATCATTCTGAAAACGATTAAGTAAATAATCAATTATTTGATCAATTAACTGACACATACATTTTGTCAAACTAAATTTAGCATAGATTGTTCAAAAATATTGTTTTTAAATACATGTCTTTTATGATCAAAACATAAATAATAAACTCCAAGAGTGAAGTTCGATCTTGTTTATTCGTAACTGCTTACTCTTCTTGATTATGTAAAAACATTTACAAATATTAGAATAAAACTAAGTATCAAGTACTTGAGTATCTAATGAAAAGTAAAATTTATATCATATAGATACCTGAAGAGCTAGTATGGGCAGTCTTTCTTAACTAAAAGGTGTAGTTCCTCTTCCGTGTCGTGTTTATCCAGAATAGGAACAAGATCCATCTTTTAGGGCCATTGTAGATTTCTTGGGCTTATGATGCGGGACTTAGTGTGGAGGATCGGCCCCTTGCGTTCCTATAGGCCCACGATCATGTGACTTAAGGGGCTTCATGGGAATAACCATAACTTTGGCTATGTTACTCCATTTTGGGCTAACGACCAGTCAGATCGATGCTTCGAACAAGGAGCATGTCGTGATAAGTCCCCAAAGGGGACTTACCCATTGTTGGTCTAAAAAACGGTTTCTAAATGGAGTTATGAATAATTTTGTTATTTTTCCTTAATTTTTGGGTTTGTATTTGGCCTATGAACCTGTAGGGTTCTGTTTTAATTTTTTCTTCTTACTTAACTATTTTTGATGTAATTTGGATGGTCGATCATCAATTTTATGAACTTTCATTTTCTCCGAAAAATTGTGCGTGTTAACCCAAATTTTGAAGCCAGTCCCATTATATTCGTAGAATCAACATGGTTTTGAAGAGACTAACATGGTTATTCTTTTGGAATCAACAGGTTCACTCTTGTTTATTTCTATTTGTTTTTTTACGCTGCATCAGTTGGTCTCAGAGCTGAAGTTCCTAGTTCAAAATTCCTCTGAGGAGAAACAGGACACCCGTCAATGTTCATGAGCAAGAACTTGAAGAATGTATTGAGGTAATAATGGAGGAGAGGATGGATCAAATGTTTGATCAATTGACTAGAAGGATGGTCAAAGTGATGAATCGAGGATGGAAAAGGTCTCGAACTCATTCACATCTGAAAGATGGTGATTTTGGGAACCCGTTCGGCGGTAGTGACGGTTTGTATTCTTAAGACGATCTAGAAAAGCGACCATGGCATGAACATGGGGTGACAATAGTCCTTGGGAGGCCAGAATGAGAATTCATATCTAGCAATCTGATGGGGTCAGTTTGAATCCATAGGGGTTCATCGATTAGTTGGCGATTGTTGAGGAAGTTTTTGAGTTCAAAGAAGTCTTTGAAACACAAGAAAATGTCATTGATTTATACTAGGCTATGTGGTAGGCCATCTGCATGGTGGAAACAATTAAAACTAACACGAGAAATGCTCAGAAAGTCAAAGGTCATGACTTGGAGGAAGATAAAGAAGTGTTTATGGTCCAACTTCCTACCCCATAATTTTTCAAAGGTTGATGTACCAACGTTTGCAAAATCTAATGTAGGGTTCCACGTCAGTTGGCGATTACACAAGTGAGTTCTACCAATTGATTGCCCGAAATGATATCCAGGAAATAGAGGAACATCTCGTTGCTCGATATATTGGGGTATATGGGTCCAACTCATGGACTCTATAAATACATTTGACCTGGTGTCTATTTCTGAAGTGTAGCAATGGGCATTGGCCTTTGAGAAACAAAGTCTTTGGTTAGCAGTTCGTCTTCGACTACCATTACTGGAGGAAGTTCCAGGACGAGTGGTATGGTACCATGTGTTGTGCCTAATCAACAAATACCAACATCTAACAGTGATGTACCAACTCCTATGACAACTAGTAGTAGTAGCTTGTGTTGTATTAGTGTCTAAGGCTGTAACTATTTTTGTAAGTACTTGACCCAGTTGTGCATGGTCCTTTTGGGTTGCCTTCACCATAGCAACTTGACAGGGTGATTTATATAGAGAGAAGTAATATTATTGTTAATATATTATGAGAATAATCTATTAAAGGAATAATAATATTAATTTGATTAATATAAGTCATAACTTAATTAGGAATTAATTTGATGACTTAAAGAATTAATTAAATAAAGGGGTATAAATTGTCAAATGTGTGATACTTGTATTTTGAGCTAAGAATCCTTATGGATAATGGGTTGGACAATTTTAGGGATGTGGATCACCTAGAAATCGTCCAAGGCCTTATCTAGGAAAGGATTTAGATTGCTTTGAGGCTAAGTTATCCAATTAGGGTTTTAAGGAGTAACCCTAGGAGCTCACATTATAAATAGACCCATAAGGTTGAGGAAATCGGCCATCCTTAAGATTGGAGTAACCCTAGAGCCGATTCCTTCTTTCTCATCTCTCTCAAATCATCTTCTTGCTAGTTGGTGTTGGTAAGCCATTAGAGGAGTGACATTTGTGACACTAAGCTCCAAGAAGAAGAAGGTTTCAAGCAAGTAACTCAAGGTATTATTCTAGATCTGTTTTCATATGATTTTTATTGTTAGTTTAGATTAGATCTAGCCATGAAAGTCTTGGATATGTTTCATGTTCAATTAGTGAAACCTAGATCCAAGCTATAGGGTTGTATGTGCACATAGGGAAAGTTCTTATGCCCAAAACCCATCAGTGGTATTGGAGCCTTGATTGGTTTCAATTGAATTTGATGCTTAACTGTTTTGCTTGCTGAAAATCGTTTTTCTTGCCCTCTGTCGACCCAACTCGGCGAGTCAGTGTTTGGACTCGGCGAGTTGGCCCTACTCGGCGAGTCCAAAGCTTGACTCGGCGAGTCCGAGCGTCAGACAGAGGATAATTCAGGATTTTGATGTTGTTTTTGTCTTGGATTGATACCTAAATCGTTTTATTATGTAAAAATCCAAATTTTAACTTAATTTAATGATTATGCTTGACGTAATATAGCTAATTTCAAATCTTTTAAATATTGATTATTTATATGATAAATATTGGACTATTTAAGATTATTTGGTGATTATATAATGACTAAAATTTAATTAGGTCAAATATAGATAATTATGAAATTAATTGTTTAATTTCAATTATTTGTTATTTGATCCCTGTTGTTTTGAAAAGTTCACTTTTATCCCGAAGTTTTGAATTTTGAATTTTGTGATTAATAGTTTAATTTAGAAGAATTTAAATTTCAACCCCTAGAGTTTTACAAGTTTAAAAGTCAACCCTATACTATTATATTATTAAAAGCATAATAAATATATAAGTAAAATTAAAATGCTAGTCTTACCGTTAGTAGACCTCATTGACGAAGTCGGTCTATAAGGTGGGTATAAGGTTGTTGCCTATAAAATGGCACTTAATGGGTGTACACTCACACCCACCGCTTGCTTGACTGGTGGAGGGTCGTTAGCCGAATGGGTAAGATAGGGCAACTCTCTCTCCTCATTAATAAGTATAATAAATCTATAAAGTAAGTAAACTATTTTATAAAATTCCCAATCTTAGCTACTTTAGGAAAAGTGAATTGATGCCATCCCATGAAATTGCACTTTGCACCCTTGCTAAGAAGTTAGTGGAGCGTGTGTGGTTTACCGGCACACAAATTGGTTCTAAGAAAAGGTGACGAAGGGTGATTCATTGTTTATCATAGTTTGATGGAGCGTGTGTGGTTTACCGGCACATCGAATAGGTGATTGTAACAATGAAGGCACCATGTAGATTTGCATGGTAATTCACACCCGCTTTGTGATCCTCGGTATCCCAGTCACAAACTAGAGGGGCATATCGAGATTTAAACACGCCATTTAAAGTTTCAATGAATCTCAAAGAAAATCTAGGAATTCTCAATAAAACTTAAGGTTATGTTTTCAAGGTGAAGAATTAGTGAATCATCATTCACTTACCTCCAAATTATTTGCGTGTTGGATTACGGCATCCCTTTTCTAATATGTAAATAATGTTGTTGGGTCCTAGCCCTAATTTTTTATTTTGGGTGTTTAATTAGGGATCCAATTCTAATCAAACTTTGTCCTTTCTAATTGTAGATGTCGAACGCAAACAACATTGCTGCTAACTCATTCACGTTAATGAGTCTTTGCCAAAAGGTGACCTTCGATGGTACGAACTTTAGCGAATGGATAATATACATTTGCACCATTGTATGCTATGAGGACAAGGAGTATGTCCTCGACGAAAAGCTCGAGTAGGTCAACCCAGAAATCGCTACTCCCGAAGAGATGGCTATCTTTGAGACACAAGAACGTTATGCAACGAAGATCCATTGTATCATGATAGCCACTATGAACCAAGAATTCCAAAAGTCCTATGAGGACATGTATCCCTATGAAATGCATCAAGACTTGATGGAGAGGTACCGCCAAAGTACGAGGCAAGAGCGCTACGAGATCATCACTAACATGATCACCGCTAAGATGGGAAATGGAGAATCGTTGATTGTGCACTTGCAAAAGATGCAACGATATGTTGATCATCTTCGCAAGTTAAATGTTAACTTTGGGGATGATTTGGCCATCGACATTGTTCTTCATTCCTTGCCTTCATTCTACAACCAATTTACGATGACCTACCATATGAACAAGGAAGTGGTCACCCTAAGAAAACTCCAAGGACTCCTAAGGACTGTTGAGAGCAACCTAAAGGACAAGTCTGTTGCACCAACCACTGCTCCTGTTTTGGCTATAGGGAAGGGAAGGGGAAAGAAGAGGAAGGCTCCATCAAAGAGCCACCGCAAGGGAAAGTCCCAAGATGGTTCATATTCTAGTGGGACCAAATTTGATCCTGCTAAGCCTAACCCTAACCCGAAGTAGGTTGAATGCCATCATTGCCACAAAATAGGGCATTGGAAGAGAAGCTGCCCGGAATATCTGCAAGCCATCAAGAATGGAAAGATCAAGCCATCTTTTGCAGGTATATACATAATTAAATCTAGTAATTCATCTCACACTATTTCTTGGGTTCTTGATACAGGATGTGGTTACCACATTTGTTCTGATTTGCAGGGACTAAGAAGAGATAGAGATGTGGAACAAGCAAGAATTAATCTAATCATGGGAAACAGAAGATCGTCGCCGGTCACCAAGATTGGAGTGTATTCTTTAGTTCTTAGTAATGGATTAAGTCTAGATTTAAATAATTGTTACTACTCGCCAGATATGGCAATCATTTCATGGTTTGTTTAGACAAGGATTTAGATATTCATTTAATAATATGAATGGTTCTATCTATGCTTATATAAATGGTGTTTTATACTTTGAAGCAATGCCTTGTAATGGAATTTATGAAACTGTTATGGTTGTAGATAACCTAGGAAATGATGTGTTGTGTATAGATTCTTCCAATAGTATGGATAAAGCATCTTTGTGGCATTGTCATCTTGGACATGTCAGCAAGAAGCGCATAGCCCAACTCCAAAAGGATGGAGTGTTGGAGTCATTCGACCTTAGGGAAGATGACACGTGTGAATCTTGTTTACTTGGAAAGATGACCAAGTCACCCTTCACTGGCACTTGTGAGAGGGGTGAGGGTTTATTGGATCTCATACATACCGATGTATGTAGGCCCTTTAGATCCACCACAAAGGATGGAAACCGCTTCTACATGACTTTCACTGATGATTATAGTAGATATGGGTATATTTACTTAAACAAGCACAAGTCAGAAACGTTTGAAAAGTTCAAAGACTTCAAGAATGAAGTGGAGAATCAGTTAGGAAGGAAAAGCAAGATGCTTCGATCCGATCGAGGAGGAGAGTACCTAAGTCTTGAATTCCACGACTATCTCAAGGAATGTGGAATAATTTCACAATTGACGCCACCTAGGACACCGTAGTTAAATGGTGTGGAAGAAAGGCGCAATCGGACCCTGTTGGACATGGTCCATTCTATGATGAGTCGTGCTTCACTACCTATCTCATTTTGGGGGCATGCCTTAGAGACTCCCGCCCATATTTTTAACCGAGTCCCTACTAAGAAGGTTGCCAAAACACCTCACGAGATGTGGACAGGGAAGGCTCCCTCATTGGCACATATCAAGGTTTGGGGTTGCGAGGCTTTCGTAAGACGAGATACTCATGACAAGCTCGAACCTCATAGTGAGCGATGTATTTTCATCGGCTACTCGCAGAAATCCTTTGGATATCTCTTCTATAGACCGAGTGACAATTTTTTCTTAGTTGCGAGGAGAAGGGTTTTCCGAGAGAGAGAACTCATAAACCAAGGAGACAGTGGGAGGTAGATCGATCTTGAAGAAATTCAAGAGTCGAGTGATGAAGGAACCTCTACCGCTGGCGCTCAATCCGAGGAGGAAACTTCGGTTGAACCTATTGACCAATCCTTACCTCTTAGATGTTCCGAAAGAGTTAGAGTTCAACCCCAGTTGTATGGTTTTCATATCACTACCGACGGGGACACGTATATTAGTGATAGTACACTAATAAATCTAGGTGCACCAAATTGCTATAAGGAAGCCATGGCGGGCCCGGAGTCTACAAAAATGGAAAGAGGCGATGGATAGCGAGATTCAGTCCATGTATGACAACCAATTTTGGAATTTGGTTGACAATGTGCCCGGACGTAAGACGGTTGGGTGCAAATGGATCTTCAAGAAGAAGACCGACATGGATGGGAATGTGCACACGTACAAGGCACGATTGGTTGCAAAGGGCTTTACTCAAACTCCCAGAGTTGACTATGATGAGACCTTCTCACCAGTTGCGAAGATAAAATCTATTAGGGTGATGCTAGCTATTGATGTATTTCATGATTATGAGATATGGCAAATGGATGTCAAGACCGCTTTCCTTAATGGGAAGTTGGCTGATGATGTTTACATGGCTCAGCCAGAGGGTTTTGTCGATCCAAAGCATCCAAATAGAGTGTGCAAGCTTGAGAAGTCCATTTATGGACTTAAGCAAGCATCTCGCAGATGGAATCTTTGCTTTGATGAGAAAGTCAAAGAGTTTGGATTTGTACGAAGCGAAGATGAATCATGTGTATATGTCAAAGCCAGTGGGAGCAAAGTTAGCTTTCTCGTTTTGTATGTCGATGACATACTACTCATAGGAAACGACATTCCGACTCTGCAGGAGGTCAAGTCCCGGCTCGGGAAGTGCTTTGTTATGAAGGACCTCGGAGAGGCTTCCTATATTTTGGGAATAAGGATAGCGAGAGAAAGAAGTAAGAGACTAATAGGACTTAGTCAGAATACTTACTTAGATAAGGTATTAAAACATTTTAGTATGGAATACTCGATGAAGGGAGAACTACCGATACAAAGTAATACCAAATTGAGTAAGACTCAAAGTACGAGTACCGAAGCTGAGATAGTTGAGATGAGCCGAGTACCTTAGGCTTCCGTAGTTGGCTCGATCATGTATGCTATGACTTGTACTCGACCTAATGTGGCCTTTGCTTTGAGAATGGTCAGTAGATATCAAGGGAATCTTGGTAAAGCGCATTGGATTGCGGTCAAGAACATCCTTAAGTACCTTCGGAGGACCAAAGAATGCTTTCTAGTCCTTGGAGGGAGTGATGACTTTAAGGTACGAGGGTATAGTGATGCCAGTTTCCAAACCGATAGGGATAGTAACTTGGAAAAGATCCAAATAGGAAACTGTAGCTGATTCAACGTGCGAATCAGAGTATATTGCAGCGAGCAAAGCATCAAAGGAGGTAATATGGTTGAAGAACTTCATTGGCGATCTTGGAGTTGTGCCTGCCATAAAGGAGCCCATGGAAATTTTTTGTGATAATGAAGGAGCGGTTGCCTTGACTAAGGAATTAACCAAGGGATCATGGTAGATCTCCGTATATCGACAGAAAATATCACTTTATTAGGCATCGAGTAGAAGAAGGACACCTCATGGTTAAGAGTATATCATCAGAAGATAACCCATTAGATCCGCTTACGAAGGGACTGAGCAGGGTTAAGCATTTACAGCATGCTAGGAGTATTGGGATGAAGGATGATATTAGTTTAGATTAGATAGTATTATAAACATGAAATAGATAAATGTAATTAACATTTAATGATTAAATAAAAGAGTATTGTTTATAGTTAAAGTTGTTGTCTTATGTTAATTGTTTAGCTATTGTTTCACTTTGCATGTTTTGACTTCCAGAATAATTGAGTTTATTAAGAATAATCAAATTATTCAAACTGTCCACAATCGTACATATGTTGGAAGTAGGTATGAATGAAGATTGTCATGAATTGGTGTGCAGATTGTCTAAATGGTATTAGACATAGCAAAGGTTTGCTACAACGTTCATGAGTGCTTATGAACAAGGTTTGAGCATTGGAATAAACCCACGCTTGCTGGAATCACTTTGGGGTGATCGCAAGACGATAATATCATATGGTCTTAAAACCTAGATATATGGTTTATTATTTACTAATTAGTTTTACATTGATAATGCGAAACCACATCAGTAAATTGATGTCATAAAACGCATTGTTGTGTATAGTTGGTTAGTCGATAAGTAAATGCATATAAGTCGAAGTTTATCTGTTACTTTTATCCTAAGAGGGTAAAAGCGATATCACGGCCGCTCGATGAATTGATTTGACTTATCTGTCGGGCCCGGTCAGGACTGAATTGATGTGTTCAATTAAGTTCTATGTCGAATAAATCTGAGATCGAGAAAATAGTTGCTGGACGACAAGTATAATAATCGTCTGCACGATATCAAAACAGAGGATTGTACGATCCCTTATCTAAAGGACAGGTTACTAATAAGATCAGAGTTGACAGCGTCTTTGAGAGCTACGATTGCTAATCGGATTGTATTTGCGTTTATAGTTACTAGACTTATCCAAGTGGGAGACTGTTGGATTAGTGTCTAAGGTTGTAACTATTTTTGTAAGTACTTGACCCAATTGTGCATGGTCCTTTTGGGTTGCCTTCACCATAGCAACTTGACAGGGTGATTTATATAGAGAGAAGAAATATTATTGTTAATATATTATGAGAATAATATATTAAAGGAATAATAATATTAATTTGATTAATATAAGTCATAAATTAATTAGGAATTAATTTGGTGACTTAAAGATATTAAATAAAAAAAGGGGTATAAACTATCAAATGTGTGATAGTTGTATTTTGAGCTAAGAATCCTTATGGATAATGGGTTGGATGATTTTAGGGATGTGGATCACCTAGAAATCGTCCTTATCTAGGAAAGGATTTGGATTGCTTTGAGGCTAAGTTATCCAATTAGGGTTTTAATGAGTAACCCTAGGAGCTCATAGTATAAATAGACCCCTAGGGTTGAGGAAATCAGCCATCCTTAAGATTGGAGTAACCCTAGAGCCGATTTCATTCTTTCTCATCTCTCTCAAATCATATTCTTGCTAGTTGGTGTTTGTAAGCCATTAGAGGAGTGACGTTTGTGACTCTAAGCTCCAAGAAGAAGAAGGTTTCAAGCAAGTAACTCAAGGTATTATTCTAGATCTGTTTTCATATGGTTTTATTGTTAGTTTACATTAGATCTAGCCATTAAATTCTTAGATATGTTGCATGTTCAATTAGTGAAACCTAGATCCAAGTTATAGGCTTGTATGTGCACATAGGGAAAGTTCTTATGCCCATAACCCATCAGCTTGAAATGTTTTAGCTGTGGGGAGACAGATCACTTTTAAAAATAATGCACGAAGGTCAAAAGACATCATCTGTTTGTTGAGCAAAATGATTGGCAAAATGAAGATGTTGGTGAAAATTACAAATATTCCCCTGTATATGATGAAGAGCCTCAATTCAAAGAGGAAGTTGTAACTGGAGATGTGGGGGTAAATATGGTGGTAAGGCGCTCTTGGTTTACACCAAGACTCATGAAGGATTGTATGAGTGGTTGGTGGTGCCTTTTGGTTTATCAAATGCTCTTAGTACATTTATGTGTGTGATGAACCAATTATTAAGACCCTTTATTGGTAAATTTGTAATTGTTTAATTGATGTCATACTTATTTACAGTGTTACTTTTGGTGAGCATGTTATCCATTTGAGGCAAGTTGTTACTATACTTTGACAAGATAGTTTATATGTTGCTGTGAAGAAATGAATGTACATGGTCCCTAAAGTCTTGTCCTTGGGGTATGTTATTTTCGGGGAAGGAATACAGGTGGACGAGTCTAAAGTAGTAGCTGTCATAAAATGGCCAACTTCAACTACCATCATTGAAGTTCGAAGCATTCGTAGTCTTGCTTCATTCTATAGGAGGTTTATTCCAAACTTTAGTTCTATTATGTCACCAGTGATTGATTGTATGAAAGGAAAGACATTTACTTGGACCGAAGTAGCAGAATCAACTTTCCAACTGGTAAAAGAGAAGCTTACTACAACACCGATTCTTGTATTGCCAGATTTTAATCAAGTTTTTGAATTACACATGGATGCTTTCAAGGTTGGTATTGGAGCAGTTCTAAGTCAAGGAGGGAGACCGATTACCTATTTTAGTGATAAGTTGATAGGGCCAAAGTTGCTATATAGTAGTTATGATGTTGAGTTCTATACATTGGTCCAAGCTATAAAGCATTGACGCCATTAACTGTTTCATAAGGAATTTGTTTTGTTTACAAACATGATTCTTTAAGACATATTCGTTGTCAAGATAAGGTATCACACAAACATGGGAGGTAGATGTCATTCATGGAAAAATTCACTTTTGTGGTGAAACATAAGTCTGGAATGTCGAATTGGGAGCTGATACATTGAGTTAGAGGAGTAATTTGCTAGTTTCCATGAGGGTTGGTGTGTCGGGGTTGGATGTCCTCGTAGAGTGGCTTATGGTTGACTCTTATTTTTCTATTGTTCTGTAGGGTATACAATCTGGACAAAAGTTTGATTTCGTGGTGCATGAAGATTTCCTTTTCAAAGGAAATCAATTTTGTATTCCTTATTCTAGTCTCCGCCTTCAAATCATCAAGGACTTTTATGGTGAAGGGAATGTCGGGCGAGATCGCACTTTACAGTTGGTGAAATCATCTTATTTTTGGCTTTTTACGCGCAAGGAAGTGGATAGATATGTTAAATGGTGCCAAATGTCACACCCCCGAACCAGACGGCGGAAACGTCCGAGGGCTATTGTGACTCATTGAATACCATCACAATGCATATACATGAAACATAACATAAAACATCACCAACATTTGGAATAATACAACCGATAGCGTTTACATTCGTTACATTGTTCAAATGTTACATTCTCAAAATAACTGTTCAACACCACTTAAACCACAGCAAACATCATAGAGTACAAATCATCCTTCACCTTATCTGTTACCTGAGAATACAAGTATTTTGAAAACGTCAACATATGAAATGTTGGTGAGTTCATAAGTAGTATTTGAAATTCCAATGTATTGTTCGAAACCCATCAGAAAATCCGATATTTTCTAAAAATAGAGTAGTGTAAAAATATGTGTTGATCCATGAGTATGCTTGTTTGAATTCTATAGATGTAAGCGTAAGAGTTGTGAAAATTCGACCGGTAGTTCATAATTGTAATTGTTGAAAACCCTAGGAAAACCCGACGTTTTCCTATCACTTTGCATTACTTAGTTTGTATACCGTTGTTTCGTTGCGTTAGAGGAAATCGTTGAGCTCCGGAGGCATTGAGAATACAATGGGTGGTGAAGTGTTGTGACGTACGTCAATGAAAATGTCCAATCGACAACCTTACAAGCGATCCCTTAGGCGTCACTCGTAATTCTTCACACAACTCGATCCTCCCGGACTTGTGTAGTCCCACGACCGGAGGGAAGGAGAGAAGGTGCGAAACCCTCGGTATTTCCCCGCGTCGTTCAAGACTAATGCAATTGCGAAGGGCCCGAAGCCCAACTCGCAATCGTGAGTTACCGACTTTACTAGCAGCACTGAAGGACCCTTGGGGACCAGCAGCATGTTTGCCATTGAAAGTCCTTTTACGTTATGTCGGATCGGTAAAACCCAACACTTCGTAAGAGAGAGAGATCTTCGGGCCTTAAGATCAGGTCATTGGGCTAGCTAGGCTCAACGAACAAGATTTTACACTTTTAGGGCCCAAAGATGGTGCGTAGACGTCTGTGCACACTCGCATGTATAGTGACTTCCCAATCGTTATTAGTTATGAATCGTAATGTCGTAACGTCGTCGTGTTAGTGGTTTCGGATTTTTATTGGTTCGAGACCGAACCAATTCGTTTAACAACGACTTTTGGTATTGTAATGTATTGTATTTCGTCGACAAGCGTGGTACCATCAATTGGTCAAATTGCATGTATTAACTAGCCTTGAAGATTTTCTGTTTTCAGCCCCTCCTTAATTGTAGAATTTACCCTTTTCACCCCTTTATTTAAAAACTTTCCGGTTTGGTCCTTAAATCAATTTTCTTGACATTTTTAACGCCAAAAATTATTGAAATAAGTATTTTCCAGCATATTTATCATAGAAAACAGTTTAAGTCCTTGAAATTGCAGTTTTCTCGGTTATAACCCCTCTTTTTCGCAATTTTTACATTTTTGACCCAATTTGGAAAATTTTTGCAACTTTGGTCCTTTTTAAATTTGAAAAGCATTTTAAACCTTTGAAAAGTACATGGAACACTTATAGTCCACTGTTTTACAGAAAAATGCAGTTTTGGTCCTCCAAATTAGAAAATTTCGCATATTGGGCCTCATTGGGCCGAAAATGTCATATTTAGCCCAATAAGCTTGGAATTTATGTTTTTAACCCTCTAAATAGTATATTTTCAGAAAATACATTATGTAAACTGTTTTGACTCATCTCACCCATCAGATTTCGAAATATTTCATTTTAGGCCCTTTAACTTTGTATTTTCAACATTTTATGTCAAAAAAATGAGTTTTTAGCCCAAATTAAGTGTTGTCAAGCCATTTGGCCATTTTTCTTAGTATACTTTGCATGTAGTAGTATATTTTATGCTATAATAAAATACATGTCTCGGTTTTTAGCATTTCATACTAGATCTATCATCAAAATCATACAAAACATACATATAAGCATAGAAATCAACCACAACATACACATAATGATGGATCTACACCTTTGCTTGTATTCTCCCCCACAAAAACTTATAAAAACCAAAAATAAGGGGGTATGAAACTCACCTTGGGTGTTGATTCGGTTTTTGAAGAAAGAATGGAAGAAATGAAGTGATTTTTGGCCTTTGCACTCCTTGATGAAGTTTTCGAGTTTATGGGGTTTTCTAGAGTGCAAGATCACAATTTTTGCATGGATTAGGAAGAGATTTTTGATAAAACAAGGAATACAAGTCATAGATCCAAGCAAAACCTTACCTTAGATGATGATTTTTGTGGAAGAACTTCCTTGAATGCTTCCTAAATCTCGAGATTTTGGATGGAGAAGAAGAAAGAAGCCTTGAGTGATTTAGAGAGAGTTTGTGAGTGTTTTGTGTGTGTGTGGGTGTTGCTCTCAGCCGAGTTCAAGAAGAAGAGAAGAGAGAGAGTTGAGTTGACAATCCTAGATGCATGTTGGTCCATGCATGGAGATATGTGGGATATAAGTGAGGTGGCAAGGCTTTAAGTCAACTCTTCCTTTTTGGTTTTGGGCTTTTGGGCCGAGAATTTGAAATGGAAAGGAAAAAAATTGGGCTTTAATGTCCTAAACCCATGTAGATGTTAAGTTGGATGGTTTTTAGTCCCAAAAGAAATATAGTATGATTTTTACACTTTGTTGGGCTAGTTTAGGTTAATCATGGTTCAAAATTTTGTATTTATTTCATTCTAGGTCCAACATGGCCCAAAATGTTGAAATAAATAGATGTGGGTCCAATTAGAGCCCATTTAAGGGTTCTAAGCCCATTGTAGTCAAATTGGAAGCTTATTGGTCCATTTGGATCCAATAAGGAAGTTCTAGTCCAAAATGGACCTAAATAAGAACTTCTAGGGTTTCCAATTGTTTGAGGACTATATGTAGTACTTGTATGATGTATTTGATTGAAGTTTTTGATTCACATTAACTTGAGTGCGTAGATTACAGGACACAAAATTTCCAGTTGTGACACCAAATATGTCAGGTATCAAAGGGCACATCTACCAATGCAGGACTCTATATAACTTTGCCTATTCCATCACAACCTTAGGTGGATATTAGCATGGATTCTCGTTTGGATTTACCATGTACTAAATGGGACAATGATTCAATATTTGTAGTTGTTGATCGTTTTTCTAAGAGGGTGCACTTTAATCCTTGCAAAAACATGATGGATGCAATTAAAGTGGCTCATTTATTCTTTCTAGACGTCTATCGTTTGCATAGATTGTCGTCTTCTATTGTTTTCAATCAAGACACTAGGTTTTTGAGTCATTTTTGGCATAGCTTGTGGAAAATCATGAACAATCAACTCAATTTTAGTAGTGCATATCATCCTCAAATAGATGCCAAACAGAAGTTGCCAATTGATCACTTGGTAATCTTTTATGGTGTTTAGTGGGTGATCATGTCAAGGCCTGAGATCATAAGCTTTTTCAAGTTGAGTTTGCTCATAATCATGCTATCAACAAAAGTACATGATTTAGCCCATTCCAAGTGGTCTATTCTGTTTAGCCACTGGGACCACTTGATTTGATATCTCTTCCTGTTTTTGGTGTTGCTCCTAATAAAGTGTAGGATTTTGTTTAAGGGCTACATGATGTTCATAAGGATGTTTGTAACAACTTGGTCTGAGCTAACTCCATGTACAAGCAAGATGCAGATAAAAAACGCAGACAAGTTGATTTTGAAGTAGGTGACTTTGTTTGGGTTGTGTTGACTAAAGATCGTTTTTGGTTGGTAAGTACAACAAGTTGTCAGCCAAGAAGATTGGATCAGTGGAGATTGTGGAGAAGATCAATTGCAATGCTTACCGTCTGTAGTTACAAACTCGCATTCATTGTTCTGATGTTTTCAATGTAAAAAAATTTGCTTCCTTATTATGGGGATTTGTAACGACCCGTCTCTGGTATGTTGCTTTTATATTATTTATTTTAGAAGTTTGTAAAGGGACTCGACGAGTCTATGGCCCGACTCGTCGAGTAGAGTCGTGATCTTGGGCAGCGTATAGATCGGCGACTCAGCGAGTCCATATTCGGGACTCGGCGAGTCGGCCTGCCAGGTAGAAAACCTAAATCTCCGGGTTTGCACCCTATTTAAACCATCTAATGAGCCCCCAAACTCGTCTCCTTCTCCCTCAAATCATTATTTAGCAAACCCTAACCATTTCATTGAGTATTTGAGCATTCCTTGTGTAAATCTTGAAGTTTTAAAGAGAAGAAGGAGGCTAGATCCAAAGGAGAAGAAGAAGATCCAAGTTTTTGCACCCATTTCAGAGTATTTTGAGGTAATAATCGGTTTCTTCCTGTATTGATGATTGATTCTCCTTTATAAGCATATTTAGCCCATTCTTTAGCTTGTTCATAGTAGAGAAATCATATTGGATGGATTAGCTTTCGGATCTAGCCATGTTTCAGTTCCAAAAACGTAGATCTATCAACTTTATGGAGCCATTTTGCATGATAGTGTGACAACCCGATATTTCAACTCTTTGTAATGACCTAAAACGTCAAGTATTGTAGCTACTTTTGAAATAAATGAAATTAACTTCAAAAATGAAATGTGTAAAAGTCTCTATAAGTATGTCTATTATGCTAGATAATGTGTCAAGGTTTATAGAAATACTAAGAACACGAAAAACCGAGTTATAACGAAGAAGTTATGACCATTCTAAGATTTCCGACAAAATCGGCAACACCGATTAAACGAAAAACGCGAAGTTTCAATACAACAGTTTTTAGCCTTAAGTATTTAAATGAAAGTTATAGATAACCTCAAACCGTGAGCGTACATAAAAAGAACGTCCAAATCTGACTTCGTATGAGGAAGTTATGATTTTTCCAAGATTCGGGTATAGCAGTAGACAGCTAAAAACTCGAAATAGAGCTCGAGATCCTTTTGACCAAAACAACCGAAATGAGAATCTAAGGTCTCAAAATTTGTAGCGCAACGGCGAAAAGTCTGATGAAAACAGACACCGGATGAAGAAGTTATGGATTTTTAACGGACTTTTCGTGTCCCGGCCCGTTAAAAATAAATATTTAAAAATAAATTCAAAATTTGCCAATGAAGTCTAAACGAGAGTTGTAGATAACATTTTCAGCTACGCGTGCATATAAAGAACGTCGAAAACGGAGCTCGTATGCGAAAGTTACGGATTTTACAAGTTCGGGGTCCAAAATCTGAGGTTGTCAGGCCGCCCACAACGTGGCACAGCTTGGCCGCGACCCGGCATGTGACTGAGAGCGTCCAATCAACGGAAGAGGATAAGGCTTGCTCCCCACGATGTGGCCAACCTTAGCCACAACGTGGCACACCAGAAATAGCCCTATAAATAGAGCTCTTGGGGTGCCGGGTTTAGATGCTCCATTCTTCCATCTCTTGTGCTGAAACTCTGCAGTTAAGCTCCCAAAGCCCTCCCGAAGCCCTCCCAAAGCCCTGGTTTTCACCTTCAAGTCCCGAAGCAAGGTTTTGTGTTCCCGAGATTCCCGATATTTATGAGATTCCCGAGATTTTCCCCCGTTTTCACTCTTCCTGTCGAAGTTCTGCTCGATTCTTCTCTCGACTACTTCAAATCAACCACTTCAATCAAGTGAGTTCATACCCCTTAATTAACCCTTATAAATATTTTAAACACTTTTATATCCTTTCTAAGGGTGGGGGAATACAAGTAAAACACACGACTACTATCGGGTGTTATATATAAAGATTTTTATACACTTTTATTATGTGGAATCATGTGTGATTTACGAACTTTATAGGGAACTCCCGTATACAAAACTATATTACAATAGCATTCTATCTTTAAAAACTATAAATGGTTGTAATGCATGTATAAACTAAACATTTTTCCTCGATTTAATGTATATGTGTCTATCTTAGACTCTACAAAAATCTATACTTTGATAACAAGTGATTCCTTTTCTAGATATTCTAAAACAAACGAGGCACACTTTTAGAAAACTATAATAGGTATAGTTTTATGAGGATATTGCTAACTTTTACATACTAGAAACACGATTTTCAAGAAATCACTTTCATGTACAATAACAAACAAACATTTCAACCGTAAATCTGTTCTTATACTACGGTTCTGTGAGACATTTACTTCACATATGTTCGAGTACACATTTCAAGTCCTGTATTATATACCAGAATCCCTTGGAGGGGGAGCATGGTGTTTGTGAATAGATCTATACGGGCTTGACAACCCGCGCCCTGACTGTTAGCTACAGTCCACCGTTTGGGGTGACAAACGTCATAACATTCCAACGCCTGAAGAACGTTGTGTATAGGCATTCCGAGTCAATAGTATGGTTATAAAGCTCACAGGAGGTATTAAAAATACATTGATTTACGAGGTTTTCAAACATATTGGTTACTTTTACACTTACGTACATTTTGGAAACAAACTTTGGTTTGGAAGGAAGACTACTTTTATACTAGTAGAAAATGCAGGATTTTCTAAACACAAACAAACAAGGACATGATATTTCGTTTCATACAAACATTGTCATTAAATACTTATGAAACTCACCAGCTTAAATGCTGATCTACTCTTTCAAAATTACTTGTATGTCCCAGGGATTCAGTAACTACAGGTATCATTATGCTTTTGATGAACAGATGTTGCGGCGCCAGTTTAATCTCATATTTTGACATCATATTTGTAATTGGTTTTGAACATGTAACTTTTGACAAATGTAAACTTTCAATTATATATATATGATGGTTGTATTGCTTTCTTTACTATGTATTCACTTGTTACGCTACCACATGAAGTCATCCGCCCCCGAACGTTTCCGCCGTTCAGGTTTGGGGGTGTGACAGATAGCCCTAGATCTACTCTTCCAAGTGCCTTTTTAGCCTTTATATCCTTTTGTATGCATATGTACACGTAAAGTTGGAAACTTTACGTGGTAAACCAGCTTTAGGAACTCAGATCTATATATTGTATGCAGTGGTTTTGAGCAGAATCGAGTTTTTAGTAATTGCATGCATGTGACTCGGCGAGTCGAGTCGCGAGTCCCCGATCCTTCCCCTTTGACTGATTCCGAGTGGAGACCAGTGAGTAGTGGAATGGACTCAGTGAGTAGGAGGTTAGACTCAGTAATGGAGGGACTCGGCGAGTTGTTCATACAACTCGGCGAGTCTAAGGCAATCTTCATAAATTCAAGAACAACTCGTCGAGTTGTTCATACAACTCGGCGAGTCGGATGCAGATAGTCTGAATTTTAGAATCAAATAGGAACTCGTCGAGTTTAAGCCATACTCGACGAGTAGCAACAAACAGGGTTAAGAAATGAGAGTAAGGACTTGGCGAGTTGGCGGCCCAACTCGGCGAGTCAGGTCAACTGTAAGTTGACTTTGACCAGAAGAGTTGACCTTGACCAAGAGAGTTGACTTTAGCCAGGGGTAAAAGAGTCATTTTACCCCAATGCAGTTATTAGTATTTTGATTGAGTGTATTTGTGGAATTGTAGCCGGGGAGATACCGGAGCAGCAGCAGATAGCTTCCAGAGCCATACACTCAGCAGCCAGATCACAAGGTGAGTTTCCTTCCAGTAGGAACGGGTCTAAGGCCACAATGTCGGCCCGTATAGCTAGTAGTAGTTCCGAATTTCGGTCCGATGCAGATTTTATCATGTCTGATGCCTTCGTGACTCAGACAGGATTTATGTGTTATGTGTTCCGGGTTACAGCCCGATGCAGTATGCTGTTTATGTGTCCATGCTAGTTGATATGTTTATGCTATGCTATGATCAGTGGTTCCGGACATCGGTCCGATGCAGTTAGTTCCGGACTTCGGTCCGATGCAGGAGGCAAGGCCTCAGTAGTTTCGGATTTCGGTCCGATGCAGTGGGCAAGGCCCTGGCTAGTTCTGGACTTCGGTCCGATGCAGTTTCCGGACTCCGGTCCGATGCAGTGGGCGAGGCCCAATATGTGTTTATATGTATTGTATGGTATGTGGTAGTTTGGGGGAGCTCACTAAGCTTCGTGCTTACAGTTTCAGTTTTGGTTTCAGGTACTTCCGCAAGCAAAGGGAAGAGCTCGAGTTGATGGCATCGCATACACCACAGTTTCAGTTGTCCTGGGAGATTTTTCTAGTTTTTCATAAATGTGATTGATACAGTTTTGATACAGTTCTGCATAACTATTAGTTACTGTTTTGAAATATTGACGTATGAGTTTTACTTTGTGATATTATTTTGGTACTTTATTTAATTGTTAAACAAAAGTTTTTGGGTCGTATTTTGGGATGTTTCAAGTTGGTATCAGAGCCTTGGTTTGAGGGATTCGGATACACTTTCGAGTGTGTCTGAACTCAAACTAAAGAAAACGATAAAGATTTTCAAAAGAAAAAAAAACGTTTTGAAAATGATTTTGGAAAAAGAACTTAGAAAGAAGAAGAGTTTTATAAAAGGAAAATGGTGTGGCGTACGCAATCAACCGAGCTCAAGTAAGTACGCCCAAATTACCCATACAAGTTATGTTATGATTACCAGTTTTGATTTCAGTAGAACATCATGCTAGAATAGCACTAAGGATCTAAGAGGATGCCTTATGTGACTGCTATATGAGTTTTAGCTTTTCGAAATTTGCATGCTAGTATTGAGTAGACAATACTAGGATAGCCTGTTAGGGTTATGTCTGATAGTATGAGCTTAGCATTGAATGCTAGTATAGTATCTAGTTATGAGAATAGATTTGCTTGAATAATTTTCTGTATCCGAATGCTACTTGCTTTGTGCTTTGTGGGACTCTGAGTGATGGGAGTTAGCCATCAGGTGAAGACGTCACATCACATGGGATCAGGGTTGAATAATCTCATAGTGTTGGATTTGGCCCTATTGCGCAGCTCTTGTTTGAGTCTAACCATCGCAGGGACGAGTCTTACTCGAAGGATTATATAAGCCTCATTACATGTGATGGTTTTCAGGTAATGACTAATTAGCATTACAAGGAGGCCTTCAGCAGCTGAGGACTGTTTTGAATGGAGTTAGAGATTTCCCCTAGGGTAAGCCTAGAATGAGAGTAGCAGAGATCAGTATTAGTAGAAGTGACTTGGTGGAGTCAAGGCAGTTCTTGAGGAAAGTACAGATAGATGTGGAAGGTAGTATGGTCCCCTACTACTGAAAGCAGAGGATTCGTACTCGAATCAAGAAAGGACGAGACAAGATCAGGAAACTAGTATTGGTATTAGTGATCCCTTGAGATATTTCAGTTTTCTGATGTTGCTATGATTTGTTTCAGAATGGTAGTTTTGCGTTTGAGACCAGCAGTCGGCAGTTCAGGTGCCGGAGGGGATCTGGACCAGGCCCGGAGGCCGGGCAGTTGGATGAGCAGACCAGAGAGTTCCTTTCTTCTGAGGTTACTCGTATTATACAGGAGCAGACTCCTGTGATCTTCGGTTCGATCAAGGAATGTATTCTAGAGCTGATGGATGAAAGATTGGGCACCTTTCGTGCCGAGGTGGCGGCCATGATGGGGTCGCGCACACTTACATTCAGGGAGTTTAGGGCATGTGGAGCTCCAGATTACCACGGGGTGCGGGACCCCATAGCGAGTACTAGATGGTTGGCGGATGTGGCCAACGCTTTCCGCACGAGCAGGTGTCCCGAGTGGGACAAGGTTAGATTGGCGTCCTGTCTTCTTAAGGACAGGGCACGGGATTGGTGGGAGGAGGTCGGACATACCATTGGAGATGATGCAGCGTTAGATGCCATGACCTGGGCTGATTTCTCCACCAGGTTTAGGGTGGAGTTTGCACCGGTCATCGAGGTGCAACAGTTAGCCAGGGAGTTTCAGGACCTCAACCAGACTACGGAGACCGTGGCGGAGATCACCGCCAAGTTTAGGGAGAGGGCTCTTCTCGTTCCTCTGTATGCAGCCGATGAGGAAATGAAGAAGGCTCGTTATCATGAGATGCTGTGGAGCGATATCCACCAGTTTGTGAGCCGGTCCAGTTGTAAAACGCTGGATGACATGATTGCTAGGGCTTGGGAGAGGGAGATAGACCTTTAGATGGAGAGGAAGAGGAAACCAGAGGTAGTTTCGGGTACAGGCAGTTCGGGCAAAAAGCCCAAGGTTTCAGATCACAGATCCATGAGTCAGCAGAGCCACAGTCGATGTGGCAAGTGTGGGAGATTGGACGATGGGGTGTGTAAGGGAGGGAGTTCCGGCTGCTACAAGTGCGGTCGGACTGGCATTTGAGCAGGGATTGTACGGCTCCTGCTACCGCTATTGCAGCATCAGATCTGATTTGCTTTCAGTGCAATCAGAGGGGACATAAAAAGTCCCAGTATCCGAGTTTAGCTGCAGCAGGGAAGGTGGTTGCACCTGCCCCTGCTACTTTGAGGATTACTGATGGCCGGCAGGGCCGAGCAGAGGCACCAATGGCAAAGAGTAGAGCTTTTCAGATGACAATAGAGGAGGTACGAGCGACTCCTGATGTGGTGACTGGTATGTATCTTCCCTTCATCTCTATATTATTATTGATTATTGCTTATGGTTATATGTTTTGTATAGGGTCGTTCTCTGTGAACGGCATTTCTACTACAGTATTGTTTGATTCGGGGGCTACCCGATCGTTTGTATCGCTAGCGCTTAGCAAGAGATTTAGTAGAGCTCCAGGGGAGCTGAATTGTCCACTAGAGGTCGAGATAGCAGATGACAGGACCGTGAGAGTCGCCAGGGTGCATAGAGGATGTTCTCTTCAGTTGTTCGACGAGCAGTTCTCGGTGGATTTGGTCCCTATTCCCCTGCAAGGGAATAAGGTTATAGTAGGCATGGACTAGTTGAGTCCAAATGGGGTAGTGATTGATTGCGAGTTACAGCTAGTGAGGGTTCGCACTCTCAGTGGGGGAGACTTAGTGATTCAGGGCGAGAGGCCACAGCGTGGACCAGCTTTTTGTTCAGCCGCGAGGGCGAGGCGCTATTTTCAGCAGGGTTGCGCCGGTTATGTAGCTTATGTCTTGGATGCCCGGGAGAAGGGAAAGACGACAGTTGATGATGTTCCAATAGTGCGAGACTTTCCAGATGTATTCCCGAAGGATTTACCGGGAATACCTCCTGAGAGGCAAGTCGAGTTTGGGATCGACCTAATTCCTGGTGCGGCTCCGATAGCTAAGGCACCGTACCGGTTAGCTCCCCCCTGAGATGCAGGAGTTGTCTACACAGCTGCAAGAGTTTCTAGACAAGGGTTTTATTCGGCCAAGTAGTTCACCTTGGGGAGCGCCGATCCTGTTTGTGAAGAAGAAGGATGGGTCGCACCGTATGTGCATTGACTACCGGGAGCTGGATAAGGTAACGGTGAAGAACCGTTACCCCCTCCCGAGGATAGATGATTTGTTTGATCAGCTTCAGGGGGCGTCTTGGTTCTCCAAGATCGATTTACGCTCCGGATATCACCAGATGCGAGTTAGAGGCGAAGATGTGCAGAAGACTGCTTTCAGGACCCGATATGGTCATTATGAGTTT
This sequence comes from Lactuca saligna, assembly GCF_052625555.1. Lineage (NCBI taxonomy): Eukaryota > Viridiplantae > Streptophyta > Magnoliopsida > Asterales > Asteraceae > Lactuca > Lactuca saligna. The sequence continues at coordinate 121,914,444 of NC_136425.1, forward strand.
GTGGTGATGCCTTTTGGGCTCACTAATGCTCCAGCCGCATTCATGGATCTCATGAATCGCGTATGCAGACAGATGCTGGATCGGTCTGTGATAGTATTCATAGATGATATCTTGGTATATTCCAAGACTCAGGAGCAACATGAGGAACACCTGAGGGAGGTGCTAGAAGTTTTGAGAAGGGAGAGACTTTTCGCAAAGTTCTCAAAGTGTGAGTTCTGGTTGCGTGAGGAGCAGTTCCTTGGTCACCTCATCAACCAGAAGGGTATCTTGGTAGATCCGGCCAAGATAGAGGCCGTGATGCAGTGGGAAGTCCCGAAGTCTCCATCCGAGATTCAGAGCTTCCTAGGTTTGGCAGGGTACTATAGAAGATTCATTCAGGATTTCTCCAAGATAGCAGTACCGCTCACCCGACTGACTAAGAAGTCGGTGGTGTTTCGGTGGGGGCCTGAGCAGCATGTATGGGAGTAGTATTGATGCAGCGGGGGCATGTAATAGCTTATGCCTCAAGACAGTTGAATCCTCACGAGGCTAACTATCCTACCCACGATTTAGAGCTGGGGGCAGTGGTGTTTGCCCTCAAGATTTGGAGACATTACCTTTATGGGGTCCGTTGTATCATCTACATGGATCACAAGAGTTTGAGATACCTTATGGATCAGCCGAGTCTAAACATGAGGCAGAGGAGATGGTTGGATGTGCTGAAGGATTATGATTGTGAAATCCTTTACCATCCAGGGAAGGCCAACGTAGTGGTCGACGCCTTGAGCCGAAAGGTGACAGCAACCCCTATCAGAGACTTATGTCTGAGGATGACAGTGATTACTCCATTATTTGATCGGATCAGGGAGGCTCAGGTTGAGGGCCTCAAGGAGGAAAGGAAGAAGTGTGAGAGGATAGTGGGCCGAGTAGCTTCGTTTGATTATGATAGTCGGGGGTTGTTGACCCTTCATGGGAGAGTGTGGGTGCCGTACGGGGGCGGAGTACGGCAGGTGTTGATGGACGAGGCTCATAAGTCTCGATTTTCCATCCACCCAGGGACAACGAAGATGTATAGAGATCTTCGACCCAATTATTGGTGGCCCTGCATGAAGCGGGATGTGGCTTGGTATGTAGAGAGGTGCCTGACCTGCAGGAAGGTCAAGGCAGAGCACCAGAGACCTCATGGAAAGATGCAGCCGTTAGACATTCCCGTGTGGAAATGGGAGGACATCACCATGGACTTTATCACCAAGCTTCCCAGGACCGCATGTGGGGTAGATTCGATTTGGGTAGTAGTGGATCGGTTGACGAAGAGTGCTCATTTCATACCAATCCAGGAGAGCATATTGGTGGAAAGTTAGCTGATATCTATGTACGGGAGATAGTTGCACGTCATGGAGTGCCGGTATCGGTGGTGTCAGATCGAGATGTCCGTTTTACATCCAAATTCTGGAACCGGTTTCATGACGAGATGGGTACTCGTCTCCATTTCAGCACCGCTTTCCACCCTCAGACGGACGGGCAGAGCGAGAGGACGACTCAGAATCTCAAGGATATGCTTTGTGCATGTGTCCTAGATTTCGGTGGCAGTTGGGATACGTATCTTCCGTTAGCGAAATTTTCGTATAACAACAGTTATCATGCGAGCATTTATCGACCTCCCTTTGAGATGCTTTATGGGAGGAAGTGCAGGACCCCGATTTGTTGGGGCGAGGTTGGTCAGCGAGTCATTGGGAACACGGAGGTGGTGCTCAAGACGACCGAGTTGATTCATCAGGTTCGTAGTAGACTGCAGACTGCGCAGAGTCGGCAGAAGAGCTACGCCGACAGGAGGCGTTCATACTTGGAGTTCCGGGTAGGCGATATGGTCCTTCTAAAGGTCTCACCTTGGAAGGGTGTCATCAGGTTTCGGAAGAGGGGCAAGCTAGGCCCCAGGTTCATTGTACCTATCAGTGTTTTGGCCTGGGTGGGTCGGGTTGCATATCGATTGGATCTTCCGGCAGAGCTTAGCCAGATCCACAACACTTTCCATGTGTCTCAGTTGAGGAAATGTTTGGTGGATGAGTCAGCAGTTGTTCCCTTAGAAGATATTCAGGTTGATAGGAGCTTGAATTATATTGAGAGGCCGGTCGCGATTCTGGACTGGAAGATACAGACCTTGAGGAACAAGGTAATTCAGCTAGTGAAGGTGCAATGGGAGCACCGGAAGGGGTCTGAGTGGACATAGGAGTCTAAAGATGAGATGAAAGAGCACTACCCAGAGTTATTTGCAGATTCAGCCGTAGCAGACTTTGAGGACGAAGTCTGAGTCAAGTGGGGGAGAATTGTAACGACCCGTCTCTGGTATGTTGCTTTTATATTATTTATTTTAGAAGTTTGTAGAGGGACTCGACGAGTCTATGGACCGACTCGTCGAGTAGAGTCGTGATCATGGGCAGCGTATAGATCGGCGACTCGGCGAGTCCATATTCGGGACTCGACGAGTCGGCCTGCCAGGTAGAAACCCTAAATCTCCGGGTTTGCACCCTATTTAAACCATCTTATGAGCCCCCAAACTCATCTCCTTCACCCTCAAAGCATTATTTAGCAAACCCTAACCATTTCATTGAGTATTTGAGCATTCCTTGTGTAAATCTTGAAATTTTGAAGAGAAGAAGGAGGCTAGATCCAAAGGAGAAGAAGAAGATCCAAGTTTTTGCACCCATTTCAGAGTATTTTGAGGTAATAATCGGTTTCTTCTAGTATTGATGATTGATTCTCCTTTATAAGCATATTTAGCCCATTCTTTAGCTTGTTCATAGTAGAGAAATCATATTGGATGGATTAGCTTTTGGATCTAGCCATGTTTCAGTTCAAAAAACGTAGATCTATCAACTTTATGGAGCCATTTTGCATGATAGCCCTAGATATACTCTTCCAAGTGCCTTTTTAGCCTTTATATCCTTTTGTATGCATATGTACACGTAAAGTTGGAAACTTTATGTGGTAAACCAGCTTTAGCCCTAGATATACTCTTCCGAGTCGAGTCGCGAGTCCCCGATCCTTCCCCTTTGAGTGATTCCGAGTGGAGACCAGTGAGTAGTGGAATAGACTCAGTGAGTCGGAGGTTAGACTCAGTAATGGAGGGACTCGGCGAGTTGTTCATACAACTCGGCGAGTCTAAGGCAATATTCATAAATTCAAGAACAACTCGTCGAGTTGTTCATACAACTCGTCGAGTTGTTCATACAACTCGGCGAGTCATATGCAGATAGTCTAAATTTTAGAATCAAATAGGAACTCGTCGAGTTTAAGCCATACTCGACGAGTAGCAGCAAATAGGGTTAATTAATGAGAGTAGGGACTCGGCGAGTCAGGTCAACTGTAAGTTGACTTTGACCAGAAGAGTTGACCTTGACCAGGAGAGTTGACTTTAGCCAGGGGTAAAAGAGTCATTTTACCCCAATGCAGTTATTAGTATTTTGATTGAGTGTATTTGTGGAATTGTAGCCGGGGAGATACCGGAGCAGCAGCAGATAGCTTCCAGAGCCATACACTCAACAGCCAGATCACGAGGTGAGTTTCCTTCCACTAGGAACGGGTCTAAGGCCACAATGTCGGCCCGTATAGCTAGTAGTAGTTCCGAATTTTGATCTGATGCAGATTTTATCATGTCTGATGCCTTCGTGACTCAGACAGGATTTATGTGTTATGTGTTCCGGGTTACAGCCCGATGCAGTATGCTGTTTATGTGTCCATGCTAGTTGATATGTTTATTCTATGCTATGATCAGTGGTTCCGGACTTCGGTCCGATGCAGGAGGCAAGGCCTCAGTAGTTTCGGATTTCGGTCCGATGCAGTGGGCAAGGCCCTGGCTAGTTCCGGACTTCGGTCCGATGCAGTTTCCGGACTCCGGTCCGATGCAGTGGGCGAGGCCCAGTATGTGTTTATATGTATTGTATGGTATGTGGTAGTTTGGGGGAGCTCACTAACCTTCGTGCTTACAGTTTCAGTTTTGGTTTCAGGTACTTCCGCAAACAAAGGGAAGAGCTCGAGTTGATGGCATCGCATACACCACAGTTTCAGTTGTCCTGGGAGATGTTTCTAGTTTTTCATAAATGTGATTGATACAATTTTGATACAGTTCTACATAACTATTAGTTACTGTTTTGAAATATTGACGTATGAGTTTTACTTTGTGATATTATTTTGGTACTTTCTTTAATTGTTAAACAAAAATTTTTGGGTCGTATTTTGGGATGTTTCAGGATTCTTATGATGATGACCATGCTGCACATTCGAGGTCAAATTTTGTCTACCCAGGAGGGGATGATGCAGGCCCTAGTGTGACTAAAGGGCTTCATAGAAATGGCCATAACTTTGGCTACGGGACTCCGTTTTGGGCCGACAACCAGTCAAATCGAATCTTGGAACGAATAGCACATCGTGATAAGTCCCCAAACCTATTTTAAGTCCAATAATTACTTTCTAAATAGATTTATGAACAATTTTGTTATTTTTCCTTAAGTTTTAGGTTTTGTTTTTGGGTTTGTATTTTGGCCCATGGACCTTTAGGTTTCTATTTTAATTTATGCTATTTATTTAACTATTTTTTATGTAATTTGGATGGCCGATAATCAATTTGATGAACTTTCATTTCCTCCCAAATTTTGTGTGTGTGTTAACCTAGATTTTGAAGTCAATCCCACGGTATTCGTAGAATCAATATGGTTTCGAAGAGATTGACATGGTTATTCTTTTGGAATCAATAAGTTCACTCTTATTTATTTATGTTTGTTTTTGTATGTTGCATCAGCTTATAGGTATCGTTTTCATGAATTACGGGCTTCTTAGGGCACACAATATGATTATCTTCATCCTTTTATTCTTCCATTGATTAAACTGGCTTAAACCAAATGTACTGCATTTCAGGAATATTTGTTACACCTGATGACACATATGATCTGCTTCTAAATTAAAAATGAATTTCTGGAAGTTCGGAATTATATTTCCCAATATGATGTCAAATACATCTCAGTATCATAGTGATGCTTCCACCAAGCATCATGCTTAGATCTACTGGTTAGTGCAGCTTGTTTAGGAATAGATCCTTTAATAATAATAATATATATATATATATATATATATATATATATATATATATATATATATAATTTTTATCTTTCTTGAGAATAACCCTCAAGGTATGAAACAATTCTTTGAAATTATATCCATTGAATGTTATTATCTCTTACAAATTAGCAAAAGAAAGATGATGCATGGTGATGATAGCAGATTTTGCTTTCATCTACAAAGTTTAACATAAATCATTTAGTAGTTTCAGTATTTAAATATTCAATAATTAATGCCCTTTAAGTTTCTAAAACATTTATTATCAAAGTATAGGAACCAAATTACAAAACAAATAATTTGTTAGGTGGCATTTTTCATATTTATTAAATTCAACAAGGTTATAATTCCACGTTTTATCATTTATCATAAAAGATTTATATCAAATCATCTAATTTGAAAGATATGTAGAATCGAAATATAACTTGCAGTTAGGTATCCTTTATCTCACTGGATATTCCAAAACTACCTTGGTCATCAATAGATATCACAAGTGGTTAGGTATCATTTATCCACAAGCTTATACAATATAATGTGCGACTGTTTCCAAAGTGCACGGCCTAGACTTGCATTCTATAAGGGGTCTTTTATGCTTTTATAATTTTAGTTTGGAAAACATATGATATCATGTTACTGCATCCACTAGTCATGGTACCCTATTATACAAATTATATTTTATTCCAATGCTTCTTCTATACCATCCAATTTTATATTTTTAACATGTATCCTTTAACTCGTATTAAGGTGTGAAGTTTAAGCGCTAAAGAAATATTTATAAACCTTTTAATAAAACTTTTTTTATTACATAAGATTTAGAGTTTGATAAGTCTTTTAAAATCTCTACATTAAACTTATAAAATTTAATCATCAAAATTTTCCGCACTTAATGTTTTTATAAAAAAATCTTATTATTTTAAAAAGATAATTTACATTTTAGATAAAAGAGAATCTTTATTAAAACCAAACTCCACATTATTATTTTATTTTTAAAAATCTACTATCGTTTAAATTCATATTTTTTTAAAAAACAAATTGATAATATAAACATAACATAAGCATCACAAAGCATAAAACATATTTGCATAAATCAACCAAAAACTAGTGACATTTTGCGATCCATCATAAAAAAGTTAAGTCATTTCCTAAGGGACATCAATGACCAATCTTGTTACGGTGTCTTTATGCTTCCACTTGCTTCAACACTTTGTAGCAAGTTCATGAAGTAATTTTATAAAGTTTAGAAAACTTTAATAAAAATAAGTGCATGAACATTTGATTTTCAACATGGTCACCATCTTTATTCTTGTTACATTTTAAAAAAATAAAGTATTTTGATAATCTATTACTAACAAGAGTAAACAAAATTAAAAAATATCTACTTATTTATTACAAATATTATTTTAACAAATCAGCACAAACATAATCACAAATGCTCCACAACTAGTTTATGCACAACATACACATATTTATATACAAAACAACAATTTATTTCTCTAAAACAACTTTTATGACTAAAAAGATGCATGTAAACTTCTAGTCATAAAAATAACAATCATAAACATTTCAAAGTTGTCATAGAAAATATATATGAAATTTTCTTACAAAAAAAAGAAAGTCATCCATGTTTTCCAAAAATACAGATTATACCAAATAATCAAATAATCTAACCATGTATGCAAAAATAGCTCGGAAACCAACTGTAGGGCTTTATTCAAAACTAGACGAATTCACGCGCGTTGCGCGACGCAGGTTAAAAATATATTGTTAGAATATAGTTTTCGGACACCTTTTAGTTAATTTGATTCATCAATTTAGGTTCTTTTATTATTATTATATTTAATGTTTTTCATTTAACTATGTTAAAAAATATATATATATTTAATTTTTTTAAACATTATTTGATATTTTACTTTAGGTTTTTAATTTTATACTAAATTTTTAAGCTTATTTGATATATTAATGTAGGTTTATTTAACTATATATTGAACTTAACAAATTAAGTATATCATATTCAGGGTCGACTCTACCATTTGCAAAACTAAGCAAGGGCTTAGGTCCCCCATTTTAAAGGGCTTCGAATTTTTAAACTTATTATGTTAATTATATATGTATATATACTTATTTCTTAGGTTACAAAGACAAGTTGGAGTTTGACTTGGTGGTAAAAACTCTGGTTTATAAAAATAAAGGTCTCAAGTTCACAACTGTGTGCTTACATGAAGGTTCCCAATTTTTTTTAGATAAAACTTCAAAAATTGTCCCTGTGGTTTTCGAAATATCAAGTTTAGTCCCTAAGTTAAAAAAACCTCACAGGTGGTCCCTGTGGTTTCAAAACTTTTAACATTTGGTCCTTCTGGCTAACTCCGTTACCATTTAACAGTTAAGTAAGGGGCATTTTTGGTATTTCACTACACAGGGACCATTTATGAGGTTTTTAGTTACTTTTTTTAAATAAATAAATAAATAAAATTTAATATGCAAGGATCCCACCTCTCTCTCTCTCTCTCTCTCTATATATATATATATATATATATATATATATATATATATATATATATATATATCTTCATCCTACCTTTTCCTTCTTACCACATTCATTACACCGGTTATTCCTCAATGACTGCAATCTTGAGTGTAATGATTCTTTTCCTCTGAGTTTCAGTGACCAACTGTCTTTAGAGTACTTGAATTTATGCAATAATCAATTTGAGTTTCTTCCTGATTACAATCATCTTAAAAATCTTCGTGTCCTTGACTTGAGTTTATGCTCAAGACTTAAGCAGCTTACATGTCTCCCAAGTAGACTTGCAGAGTTTATGCTCAAGACTTAAGTAACTTACATGTCTCCCCATGTTATGACCCACCACCAACAAACACCCATCCCAAACACCTCCGGACCATATCCTTGTTCCTCCCTGCCCTCTCTCGTCAAGCTCGCCTAAAAGGAAAGGAAACAAAGGCAGTGAAGCTGCCACCACAGCTTTGTCACCACCCACCGTTGGCAAAACCCACTTCACCGCCCACCAAGCGCCTCCATCTTGTCGTTACGCACCACCACCAAACGCCATCATCATTGCTGCTTCATCTTGGTCCCTTGTCAAGCATCCGCCAATAGAAATGAAGCAACAAGGCCGCCCACATCCACCAACCGCAGCCACCCATCGATGCCCTTCCACCGTTGTTGCAAATCAGGTAGAAGAAGAAGAGAGGGTGGGGTTAGGGTCATTTTTTCTCATCCTAACGCAGACTAAGCCGGAGGAGGAGATGTCATCGTCTGAAATCTTTGAGCTTCCTTTGATGCGTTATTGAAAGCAATTCATGGTGGGAGGCTCGAGCAGAGTCATTAAAGGCTAACTAGTGGCGACTGTTTATGTATGTGGAATGTGTGTATGTATCTGTGTGTATTTTTTTATGGTGATCAGGGGGAGGACGAAGAGAGAGAGAGAGAGAGAGAGAAAGAGAGAGAGAGAGAGAGAGAGAGAGAGAGAGAGAAAGAGAGAGATAGAGGGTGGGACCCTTGCGTATTAAATTTTATTTATTTATTTATTTAAAAAAAATGTAACTGAAAACCTCATAAATAATCCTTGTGTAGTGAAATACAAAAAATGTCCCTGACTTAACGGCTAAATGGTAACGTAGTTAGCCGGAAGGACCAAATGTTAAAAGTTTTGAAACCACAGGGACCATCTGTGAGGTTTTTTAAACTTAGGGACTAAACTTGATATTTTTGAAAACCACAAGGACCATTTTGGAAGTTTTGTCTTTTTTTTTATTTGCTATGAGCCCCCCAAATTAGTTGAGCCACCCGTAATAATATTTAACATAAATGTTTTAATATAAAAAGTTGGAAATATAAAAGTTAGAACTTGAAGTTGTTTTGCATATACAAAGTTATATGATTAAAATAGAAAAAAAAATTAAAAATAAATAAATCGTTATTGTTATCTATTAAATAATAGTTTCATATTAAATTAAAACGTTTTAATAAATTAAGTATATTGTATGGAAATATGAAAAGTTAGGAGTTTCAAATGAATGTAGTGAAAGAAAAAACGTTTCCTTTATAATATAGTATGATATGATGATTATAGTTTTGATTTTTAAGTCATTGTGATATATACAATTATTTGATAATTTTATAAACCGTTTAAAATTGTGTAAACTATATATCAAACGTATGATAATCTATATATAACGGGTAACAAAATGTATGAACAAAAATATGAACTACAACTTTTAGTAACATAAAAATACAAAAACATCTATTATAACATTTGTATTAAAAAAGATATATATACAACAAATAATAAAAAATATAAAAAATAAACACTACAACTTTTAATAACATAAAAACACTAAAACATTTATTATAACATTTATATTAACTTTTCATATTTAAATCACAAATCTCTTCAAATACATTAATGTTTTTAATGAGCAAAACTTTACAACCATATAAAAGAAAGGAAAACAAAAAGTTATTAGTGATTACTAATCAATAATTAGGAGTTGAAAACTCTTGAGTTGTAACTAATAAATATACATAAATTAGAAAACTCTTGAGTTGTAGTGTGAGTTTCAAATGAATAATAAAAGAAATATGAACTACAACTTTTAGTAACATAAATATACAAAAACATCTATTATAACATTTGTATTAAAAAAGATACACACACACACACATATATATATATATATATATATATATATATATATATATATATATATATATATATATACACACACACACACACACAATGAATAATAAAAAATATGAAAAATAAACACTACAACTTTTAATAACATAAAAACACTAAAATATTTATTATAACATTTATATTAACTTTTCATATTTAAATCACAAATCTCTTCAAATAAATTAATGTTTTTAATGAGCAAAACTTTACAACCTTATAAAAGAAAGGAAAATAAAAAGTTATTAGTGATTACTAATTAATAATCATAATTTAAAACTCTTGAGTTGTAACTAATAAATATACATAAATTAGAAAACCCTTGTGTTGTAGTGTGAGTTTCAAATGAATACAGTACTTGGAAATGTGTATTTATTATTATTATTATTATTATTATTATTATTATTATTATTATTATTATTATTATTATTATTGTTATTATTATTATTATTATTGTTATTATTATTATTATTATTATTATTATTATTATTATTATATTCGTCTAAATAATTGGTTTTGATGCATCATTTTAATACATTCAATTATTAAAATAAAGATATTTAATTATAAATTTATAGCATACATAGGTGCATATATATGTTAAACAAATCACATATAATATATATTTTTGTAAATGTCATATGTAATTCTTGTCGTAGTAATATGGATGAATTAATTTCATATGAAGAACATATCATGATAAGTCATCATAATTACATACCAAATGTTAAAAATTATGTTAAGTTTTAAATATTGTCTTGTATATATGTTGTGTAGGATAACCAAAAAAAATAATAGAAAACAGACATAACCAAAATAGAAAAACTACAATCAAATAAATAAGAAATTTGGATGGTTGAATATGTAAATAAAAATGTTACATAAATATACATTTAAATCAAAAGAAAAAACTAACATTCGTCTACTTTGTTCAAACAAAAAAAAACCTATATCCGTTTTCTGAATCTTCTTTATTTATTAAACACCATTCAACCATAGAAACTTGATGACAATCTTTCACTAACCTGCAATCAAAATGTTTTTCTTGAAAAAAAAGAGTGAGAAAGATATTTCAAGCAAAACATTGATCTTTGGAGAGTCACTTTTAAGATTGAGTAATACATACAAATCACATAAAGGTCAAATGAGAAATCGAATATAAAGAAATAATAGAAAAGCTTCATTTTTTTGTTGAAACAAAAAATCATATTACAATTACTATTGATGTGACATAACCTATTTCTTCAAATCATCATATTTAGATCGTGAATGCTTCAACTATATGAAAACTTTTGAATCGTAATATCTTCAACTAAATGACGACCTTTTGTAAGAAAAATGTACTAATATAACTACATATATAATGAAGGTGAAAGGGTGTGGAGGTTTGAAATGCATGAGGTGTTGAACTTATAGAGTGTGTGATTTTCTTGGAAAGGGATTATGTGTGACTAATTATTTTGAATGTGAAAGGGTGTGAGGGTTTCAAATGCATGAGGTGTTGACAAATTTTTATGGGGGTTTCAAATTTATGAGATTCAAGAAAAAATGATAGCTTTATAAGTATGTATGATAAGTTTCTAAAAACACTAGAAACGGAAACAGAAGCTTTAAATTGTTGAATAAACATAAAACCATTTCAACTCAATGAGGATCATTTTGCAAACATGGAAAGATGAAAATAAGCATAAGAAGAAAAGAATACAACACTTAAATTCTTTGATTCCTCTTAGGAGGTTGGAAGTTAATGAATAATATAAAGTAGAGCTCTAAAATAGCAGAAACACCAACAATTTTTCAAATTAATAAGATGCTAGTCTTTAATTCTTGTAATGATAAGAATCTCCTAACATTTAAGTCAAAATCACAAGTAATGACTTAAAGAGACATTAAAGTATCAAGTGCTTTCAAGCCTTTAACTTTTAGAGAGAAAGAGAGTGTATATATGTGTGTCTTTGGTTTGATCAAGGGAGAAAGGATGCCCCATCTATGACAACTGTCAAATTTTGGTCAATACAAAGTCAACTAAAGTCAACAAGTCAAACTGTTTGACTCAATTTGCCCTTGGGTACTAGAATTTACATTATGAAATTTCTACACAACTCTCTATTCTAATGAGAGATCATAAATCAAAAGTGCGAACATCTAGATCTCATTAACCGAAAACTGTGGTACGTAGCTAGCCAAACCGATAAAACAATGTTGCATACTCATCGGGAGTGTGTAAGATCCTTAAACAAGGCTTAACAATGTTTATGGACCTTGCATTGCGGAGCCGGACACTCACAAATGCCACACTCGAAACCTTTCTCAATCGTTTTCACTCTATCTCTCTCTATTTGAAATCTCTCGAAGTATGTGAAACCTCTCCCAAAACTCTCTTTGTATGAGAAATCTCTATAAGTATGTTAAATCTCTCCCAAATCTCTCTAAGTATGTGAAATCTCTCCCAAATCTCTCTAAGTATGTGAAACTTCTCCCAAAACTCTCTTTGTATGAGAAATCTCTCTAAGTATGTGAAATCTCTCCCAAACCTCTCCAAGTATGTGAAATCTCTCCCAAATCTCTCTCAAAAGCTTCCCGTAACTTTTTAGAATCATTCGGGTCATTCTGACCCTTAACTGGGTCAAAAACAGCTTAAAACGGGGTAAAAACCAGAAAAATGGACCTTAGGAACCGAAACCCTCTTATAAGAGGCGAAACTTCTTAGGACCCGAAGGTCCTCTTAGGGACCGAGAGCAAGAGAGCCGAACCTGAGAGCAAGGAACCGAACCCTCCTGAGCCGAAGGTCCTCTCAGGGCCGAACCTCGCCCAGGAGGAACCGAACCCGAAAGACTCTTGCAGGCCCGAACCTCGCAAAAGCACCCGAACCTGAAGGTACTGTTCACTACTGTTCATTCGGTCCATTTCGGGTCTGACTTCTCGCCTTTCACTCCGGACCGAACCCTCGCCTTCGCCTCTCGCTTTTCCTCTCGCTTCCTCGCCCTTCGTTTCCCTCTGTTCGTTTCCGGCTACAATCCTCAGCGTGGACCGAGTCTCGGCCTAGGGACCGAACCTCGGCCTAGGACCGAGAGGTCTCGCTGGGAACTCAATTTCTCCCGGTTTTCGCATAGTTTTACGTTTAAGGCCCGTTTTTAATTATTTTAACGCGGGATTTTCACCCAAAATCATATTTTAACATAATAAACCCTAAATATTCACAATTTAATCATATTTTCATAAAAATCTTTATTTAAATAATAAAAGCAAGTGGGTAAAGTACAAAGAGGTGGAGTGTTGACTTTGCTTTACCTTATGACACAAGCAACCACTCCCACACCCACTCTATGACCAGCCACACCTCCCCACCTTACCTAGGTCACATCAATGTCCTTTCCACTCAATTATCACTCCTTCCCACGTTTTTGAGAGCTGAATATTCATCCTCTCTCCTCACTCCTCTCATTTGCTCTCATTTCACAAGAAGATCAAACTCTTTCCTCTCTCATTTTCTCTCTCTAGAAATTCGAGATTCAAGGGTTGATCATGAGTTTTTCCTCCACATTTGGTAAGCATAATCCATTCTCTTTATGATTATCTCACTTATTTCCACTCAAATCATGGATATCTTACACAAACTCCATTATATTTGTGTTGGAGCTTCGAATCTTCAAGTGATTCTTCAAGTGTTCTTGGGTTGAACACTTCTCTTCTTCAACACTTATCTACTGAAATCACTCAAGGTGAGTTCATACCCCTACATTTTCATGTTTTCTCAAGTTTTCAGGGGGAGAATACAAGTTAAAACACCAAGAACATAACTAAATTTTTCTAACAGCCTTCATCAGAAAAGTTCAACTCCATTCACGGACTGTTTTGGGCATCTTAAACATTTTTGTTTTCAAAACTGTACAAGGTGCAGATAGTTCAAGTTTTTAGATTTAAAATGACTACTTGCACATCTCTATACGATTTTTCTACAATTTATGATGATTTTTACAAAACTACCTATCATTTCAAACAACAATCCGGACCAGTCTGTGATTATGGACTTTTTCACCCAAGTTGGAGGTCATTAAAAATCGTGATAAAAATTATGAGTAAACTAGACACATTTTGTGAACTCTCAGAATTTACGGATCTACTTTTTGACTTCGTATGATTTTTCTATGATTTTTCCAAAACAGGGCTGGATGGCTAAAGTTAGCCAACAGCATGTAAATATCGTAACACTTTGTATTATGTTGAGCAAAGTGTATAATCCTAAGTTCTAATTATTGAATGTGTTTCCTTGTTAGTTTGTCATCATAAACTGAAACTAAGTCATTCATAATAAATATTAATCATTCATTTTTAGAACACGTATATTAAACTATAAAAGTATAGTTTAATAAATTCATAACACTAATACATTTCCATAAAAGAGTTCATACATATTACATACATTTTAGATAAACTATAATAGGTATAGTTTATGATACATCACTCAACACACTCGTACAGAAAGGGTACATTCATACAGAAAAGATTTATATTCACACACATTTCACGTAAACTTGTTAACCTATATTGTGAGACTCTCTCTCTCTCTCTCTCTCTCTCTCTCTCTCTCCCTGTACGTCCGAGTGCGGGATATAATTCCTGGTAGTTATAATCAGAATCTCCTTGAGGGAGAACGTGATACTTGTATATAGATCTATATTGGGTTTGAGACCCCACACCTTGCTGCTAGCTACAGTTGGACCTGCAGGTCTACGAGTGAAAAATGTCATTTCAGTTTTCGTGACGCCTGAGAACGTCGTGGCAGGTTCACATAGTCATAGTATGATTATAGCGACTCACATAGGGATATAACAATCCATAAGTTTACGTGATTTTATTTTTAAAACCTAAATGAGTTTTATGTCGATTTAAAATCACTTTTTATCTCTATGAGTACAGGTATTACTATACACTTTTGGTTTTGGTAGTTACGACTACACATCATTTGAAACCACATTTATATCTTTAAGTATGCTCAATACTTGTTATTACTCGGTCCTCTAATTTAGGACTACGTATATATAAAGTATTAACAAACATGAGAACATACAAAATTTTCATTTAATTCAAACGCGTCCATGTCCATTTAAGTACATAACATTTTCTATTAATAAGAAAGGTTACTTATACATTTTGGTCTTCAGTCATAAGACTACATTACAAAGATTTTAAAGAAAATATCGGATTTTCTGGATACATATTCTAACGCTTTTACAAGGAAAACGATTTACTTTTCTAACGAAATTTCTTATGAACTCACCAACCTTTGTGTTGACACTTTTCAAAACTACTTGTATTCTCAGGAATTCAGTGAAGACAGGAAATCAACAACGTTTTGAGGATGGGACGATAAATCGTCAAACAGTTCATTTTGTATCATAATGTAATTGATGTGAATCATGTAAACATGTGCTTTGATGTAACATTTTCAATTATATTTGTGTTGGTTGTATTTACTTTGAGCACTATTATACTGATTGTTGTGATACTCTACATGAAGTCCTCCACCCCCGGATGTTTCTGCCATCCTTGGTTTGGGGTGTGACAGATTGGTATCAGAGCATTGTTTATAGTGAACTCAGTATATCAAACCACATAAGATATACAAACTATAAATGCATTGGGACTAAGTCTCTGATTTAAATTTTCAAAACAACTATACTTTTAGAAATAAATAGTTTCTTATTAAAGGTATACATGCATACATACATATTAAGGTCAGCACCACTCTAGAACAAAACAAAAGTAATGATTGTTGAATATCACAGGTAAGCTCGGGGATGTATGGTCAGTCCTAGGAGTGGCATAGCCTGATCAACTATGTTGGTCCGAGGAGTGATTAGCACATGCCCAAGAATAGTTGTGATATGGCAACAAGTCTAAAAACTTACCAACACTACCACAATGAGAACATTAGAATATAACATGAGTTTAAAATACTATAGGAGTATTTTGTAATATCATAACTTATATGAAAACTAAATAGATCCTTAATAATAGGTCTATAGTCCCTAAGTGGATACTTTAAGGTTATATATAACTTAGAAATTATAAACTTAGAATTTGTGGTCATTACTTTACTTCCTTTTCCTTGTTTGGATGTGGACCTACAGTGGGATCACTTATTCAAAGGTCTATCGTATCTTGTTATATGTAATTAGTATGCACTATGTCATTACAAAAGTAACTAATAAGGATCACCCCTATAAGTAAGTGATAATAGAGTTAGACACATAGTACTTATCTCCTCCACTTCTCTTCTCGCAAATACGGCATAGCAAAAATCCTACTTACCGTACGACCCTTACTTTCCTAACCTGAACTCGAGGAATGGTGAATGGTTATGAGAAGAATCATAAGCGGGACCGGAGGTAATCGATCCTCCATGCATAGCAAGGGTTCCGCAAACCGTTTCGACTATAACGAACCTGTGATCCGTTGGGCAATCGTGATCGAGGGTTGAATGTCGACAACAATGACAACAACCACCATGTGGAGACCAACGAGGGTGCTATGACCTCAACCATGGGGGACTGACGGACAGAGCCCTCCCGGCAAAGACCCGGCAGATCGCGATCATCGGGGATCAAAACAGGAAGACTACAATCTGAGTTCAGAAAACTACGCGCTACTATAAACCCCACCATCTCATGTACCGGTGACTCAGAATTATACTACTATTCCCAAGACCAACTCTCTTTTCAGGACCTTATCACCTCTCGTGAAGAGGAAAGAGAGTAAAAGGGTAAGACACACAGCATTCAAAGAAAGGATGATTGTAGCCAAGCGTTGATTGGCAAAGCTACAAAACTACATCGACCTTGCCTCAGGCATCACAAGGGATGGATCATCGTAAGTAGAGTTCGTACCGCTCACCAGACCTGGTAAATTAGCTTCATAAGTATGCGCTAGTGCTACTCTATTGTAAGTAAAATCACGACACTACAAATTAAGTGGCCATACTAATCGAGAAATCTATCTACTATCAAAGCCCGCCCATGCACAAATGTGAAGTAGACCTGCATCGAGGTCAAAACTTTCACTGAAACCATGATTTCTAGAGTCATATTAACAAGATGGGCTTAGGATGTACCTATCCGACTCGAATGTCTATCTAGCCTTAATTATATAACCAAGCATACATCAATAGGTCGTGATAAGGACCTAGCTTGGGTCAAGTATAAGGTTTCACTTGGATACCGAGCTACTAAAATACATGAGTTTATTATACAAAGAATCTCGTTATAAATTGTTTTCAGAACACCCTAAACAACCGAACTTTGATACAAATCGATATGAGATAAACTTAGTTAGAAAACTCGCGACATATAGCCATTCTAGAAACTCATTATCGTCTCACCTTTAAACATTTGTTGAGAAGTTTCTTCTTCATAGACCTATGGGTGCAATCATACCAGCACTAATGCACCGGATCCCATCAAAATTCCTCAGCCAAGTGTGTTCGGACAAACATGATTCTAAGAGGAGTAAAGCTTAACGTCCATATGAAACCTACTCCTACCTACTACCATAACTCCATCTCGGGAGCGTTAGCAGAAACACTAAGAATAGTACAGTAATGTGCAAAAATTTATATGCGTAAATATAAATTGTAAGGATGCACTTAAGACAATCATTCCCACTAATGAAGTCATTTTTCATCATGAAACAGAACTATGTCTTCACCAAGAGGCAACAAACCCATTAGCAAGGCGCCAACACTGCAGATAGACGCTGCTACTTTTCAGGCTGCAGTCACGGCAGCCGTGGCAGCCGTCATGGCGCAATTCAATACTAACAACGTCAGCAGGGGTGGAAGCGGTACTAACAATACAAATTATGGTAACAATTAGGGACACCAATGGGTACCTACCAACAAAAATACCTCAGGCCACGAACCTACGAACAAGAAGAGAATGTTTTGGGACATGAAAGAGCGCCACTAATCTAAAGGATACACTAAAAGACAACAACCTAGGGCCGCCCCTACCATTAGAACAGCAGTCATGACACATGCCTCGACACTAGCCTCGGGGTCTGCCACCCAAATGCCTGCCAGACCATATGAGGGATCACTCCCAAAGTGCAACAAATGTGGCTTTCATCACCATGGGGCTTGCCGGGTGATGCACTGTAAAAACTACAGCAGGAAAGGGCATACCGTCCATTTCTGTAAGATCCCGACCCATCACCTCCCTTCAGTCACCTGCACCAAGGTAGGCCCAGTATGCTACCTATGAGGTGAAACGGGACACTTCAAGAGAGAATTTCCAACTAAGAAGAATGAAGAAGGGACAAGAGGAGTGTGATGTGTTAACAGAAGCAGCAAGGGAACCATGTTAGGACTTTTGTAATGTTCCCAACGACAAAACGTTTAAGTACTATATGTTTGTAATGAAATTTGGTACGCTTACTAAAGTAACCTTCCTTCTAAAAAGTAGCTAAAACATTTTCTCTCTCATACAAATCAAATCAAAGACGTTCATATGTGACCTTAGGAGCATTACCTGTAAGTTGTGATGACCTTGTCCATACATCGGGGTTAATTTAAAATCAAAATACTTAAGTCTTGAAATAAATAATTCCATCCTGACTCCGATTCCATGTCTAGTATTAGGGGTTGAGTGGGGTCACCCACTCGACAATTTCACGATGTCAATTTACATACGACGATCATATACCGCTCGATCGTAAGGAGACCTGTCAGGAATCATGATATCAAGTATCATTACTGGCTATCGAAAACACACCCACTACCAGTGCTAGACACTGTGGTATGAATCATCTACAATAATCATAACATCAAAAAAAACGGAACACACAGAAAAGAAATACAGGACACTCTATCACTCTAGTGATCTCTTCCTTCGAATACAACTTAATTTGATGTTATCTAAAAAGATAGTGTTGTCGTATTCCAATTTTGATTGATATTGCCCTCGTCTTCCTGATTAAACGACTACAAAAGGGCCTTTCGCCTAACCCCTAAATATCGAAACTATCGTCTCTCATAAACATCCAGCACGGACCTTTGGGTCATCTCTCGCTGTAGAACTCCAAAACACGAACCAGAGGAGTGTTATACTTCCCGAAGCCTTATCACATGTATTTACAGGAGACCTTCGGGAATGTCACGCATGTATCAGACAAGATTCAAGCATAGAAGCTTGGGACAGATATGGTACGAGTCCTGCCATGAGCTTTGGGCTAAGGTTGCCCAGAAGGACGAGTAAATGTCCTACCATTCAAAAGTCCTAGTCGCGCAAACCAAACCCACATGCTTCCTACCGAGCTACTAGAGCTGTCAGGTCAAACCTGTCGAACTACTCAACAATGAAATTGAAGAACCAAGCTTCTCACCCTGAAAACCTTTGGTCTTATTCTTCAAATTAGAAAGACAAATTGCTCATAATTCCATCGATTTCAGAGGCCCCGACAACATCTCCAATAGAAACCTTTACTATCCGCCTCGCATAGACGAATAGGCCGACAAACCGCAAGGAACGAGGTACCCTTCAGGAATTGAACCTGAGATCTGAATATCACCAGTCATGAGTATTAAAGAAGGATGTCCGAGAACAATCCTCCAATTTCGATGCAGATGCTGAAAGTTCGTAGTGATACCCTCGGTTAGGATCAAACCCACTCGTAGGATTCATGAACGTAATAAATAGGATATGCCATTCTTGCTAGGATCAGTTCATCATCGTCATTACAAATGACTTACTTATCTACCCTCGTAGTAAGAAGGATACCAAGGAGAGCAGCTACAACAAACCACAGAAGCAATATGATCAGAGAAGTATTACTTGAAGTTCTCTAGCTACGAGTTTTGGAATTAAGGAGTCCAATTCTCAAGACACATCATTATCAAGGTGGAAATTCATAAAGGCCCTTTCAATTGATCAAAACCGTTGAGAAACGGTCAGCACCAAAGGCGTTAGCAGGAATACGCCAAAATTTTGGGTCTCGCTGACCTACCGTCTTAATTCCTCTTGAACTTCTCGTAAAATACGGACCCCCTCCCAACTTTGACCCTAAAGGGAGCAACCCGTGACGGGAAGAGAAGCAAGAGGAAGAAACCTTTAGAACGCCAGTATAACCAACCAAATTCCTCTAGAAACACTCACTCTGGGAAAGCTTAGTATGCTTCGGAAAGCATGGAAAGCCAATACCCAAGATAATTATGCCTTTCGAGATTCTGTCAGAATCTGCCCTATAACTCGCTACTTCAATCTACTCCCACGAGCTTGGTAAAGTACATTCTACACGACACGTCCCGAACTTACGGAAGTATCTACCCGACGAGACTCTTACAATTCCCCTTGACGAGATTGAGTTCCACAAGAGCCTCACCTTCGTGGAAGAACCATAGTGACCATGGACCGAGAGGTGAAGCGGACAAAACAACGCCACTTCCCATTAGTGAAAGTTCGCTGAAATACTAACCAAGGACCTAGAGTCACCTGGGAGCGCGATAGTCAATCGATTGGGAAGTATCCTCACTTCTTGGCTCGATTGTTCATGCCTACTCTTTGCCTAAATTCAAAATTTCGGGACGAAATTCCCTCTAACGGGGGGATGATGTGACAACTATCAAATTTCGGTCAAGACAAAGTCAACTAAAGTCAACAAGTCAAACTGTTTGACTCAATTTGCCCTTGGGTACTAGAATTTACATTTGAAATTTCTACACAACTCTCTATTCTAATGAGAGATCATAAATCAAAAGTGCGAACATCTAGATCTCGTTAACCGAAAACTGTGGTACGTGGCTAGCCAAACCGATAAAACAATGTTGCATACTCATCAGGAGTGTGTAAGATCCTTAAACAAGGCTTAACAGTGTTTACGGACCTTGCATTGCGGAGCCGGACACTCACAAATGCCACACTCGAAACCTCTCTCAATCGTTTTCACTCTATCTCTCCCTATTTGAAATCTCTCTAAGTATGTGAAACCTCTCCTAAAACTCTCTTTGTATGAGAAATCTCTATAAGTATGTTAAATCTCTCCCAAATCTCTCTAAGTATGTGAAATCTCTCCCAAATCTCTCTAAGTATGTGAAACTTCTCCCAAAACTCTCTTTGTATGAGAAATCTCTCTAAGTATGTGAAATCTCTCCCAAACCTCTCCAAGTATGTGAAATCTCTCCCAAATCTCTCTCAAAAGCTTCCCGTAACTTTTTAGAATCATTCGGGTCATTCCGACCCTTAACCGGGTCAAAAACGGCTTAAAACGGGGTAAAAACTAGAAAAATGGACCTTAGGAACCGAAACCCTCTTATAAGAGGCAAAGCTTCTTAGGACCCGAAGGTCCTCTTAGGGACTGAGAGCAAGAGAGCCGAACCTGAGAGCAAGGAACCGAACCCTCCTGAGCCGAAAGTCCTCTCAAGGCCGAACCTCGCCCAGGAGGAACCGAACCCAAAAGACTCTTGCAGGCCCAAACCTCGCAGAAGCACCCGAACCCGAAGGTACTGTTCACTATTGTTCATTCAGTCCATTTCGGGTCTGACTTCTCGCCTTTCACTCCAGACCGAACCCTCGCCTTCGCCTCTCGCTTCTCCTCTCGCTTCCTCGACCTTCGTTTCCCTCTGTTCGTTTCCGGCTACAATCCTCAGCGTGGACCGAGTCTCGACCTAGGGACCGAACCTCGGCCTAGGACCGAGAGGTCTCGCTGGGAACTCAATTTCTCCCGATTTTCGCGTAGTTTTACGTTTAAGGCCCGTTTTTAATTATTTTAACGCGGGATTTTCACCCAAAATCATATTTTAACATAATAAACCCTAAATATTCACAATTTAATCATATTTTCATAAAAATCTTTATTTAAATAATAAAAGCAAGTGGGTAAAGTACAAAGAGGTGGAGTGTTGACTTTGCTTTACCTTATGACACAAGCAACCACTCCCACACCCACTCTATGACCAACCACACCTCCCCACCTTACCTAGGTCACATCAATGTCCTTTCCACTCAATTATCACTCTTTCCCACGTTTTTGAGAGTTGAATATTCATCCTCTCTCCTCACTCCTCTCATTTGCTCTCATTTCACAAGAAGATCAAACTCTTTCCTCTCTCATTTTCTCTCTCTAGAAATTCGAGATTCAAGGGTTGATCATGAGTTTTTCCTTCACATTTGGTAAGCATAATCCATTCTCTTTATGATTATCTCACTTATTTCCACTCAAATCATGGATATCTTACACAAACTCCATTATATTTGTGTTAGAGCTTCGAATCTTCAAGAGATTCTTCAAGTGTTCTTGGGTTGAACACTTCTCTTCTTCAACACTTATCTACTGAAATCACTCAAGGTGAGTTCATACCCCTACATTTTCATGTTTTCTCAAGTTTTCAGGGGGGGAATACAAGTTAAAACACCAAGAACATAACTAAATTTTTCTAACAGCCTTCATCAGAAAAGTTCAACTCCATTCACGGACTGTTTTGGGCATCTTAAACATTTTTGTATTCAAAACTGTACAAGGTTCAGATAGTTCAAGTTTTTAGATTTAAAATGACTACTTGCACATCTCCATATGATTTTTCTACAATTTATGGTGATTTTTACAAAACTGCCTATCATTTCAAACAACAATCCGGACCAGTCTGTGATTATGGACTTTTTCACCCAAGTTGGAGGTCATTAAAAATCGTGATAAAAATTATGAGTAAACTAGACACATTTTGTGAACTCTCAGAATTTACGGATCTAGTTTTCGACTTCGTATGATTTTTCTATGATTTTTCCAAAACAGGGTTGAATGGCTAAAGTTAGCCAACAGCATGTAAATATCATAACACTTTGTATTATGTTGAGCAAAGTGTATAATCCTAAGTTCTAATTATTGAATGTGTTTCCTTGTTAGTTTGTCATCATAAACTGAAACTAAGTCATTCATAATAAATATTAATCATTCATTTTTAGAACACGTATATTAAACTATAAAAGTATAGTTTAATAAATTCATAACACTAATACATTTCCATAAAAGAGTTCATACATATTACCTACATTTTAGATAAACTATAATAGGTATAGTTTATGATACATCACTCAACACACTCGTACAGAAAGGGTACATTCATACAGAAAAGATTTATATTCACACACATTTCACGTAAACTTGTTAACCTATATTGTGAGACTCTTTCTCTCTCTCTCTCTCTATCTCTCTCTCTCTCTCTCTCTCCCCGTACATCCGAGTGCGGGATATAATTCCTGGTAGTTATAATCAGAATCTCCTTGAGGGAGAACGTGATACTTGTATATAGATCTATATTGGGTTTGAGACCCCACACCTTGCTGCTAGCTACAGTGGGACCTGCAGGTCTACGGGTGACAAATATCATTTCAGTTTTCGCGACGCCTGAGAACGTCGTGGCAGGTTCACATAGTCATAGTATGATTATAGCGACTCACATAGGGATATAACAATCCATAAGTTTACGAGATTTTATTTTTAAAACCTAAATGAGTTTTATGTCGATTTAAAATCACTTTTTATCTCTATGAGTACAGGTATTACTATACACTTTTGGTTTTGGTAGTTACGACTACACATCATTTGAAACCACATTTATATCTTTAAGTATGCTCAATACTTGTTATTACTCGGTCCTCTAATTTAGGACTACGTATATATAAAGTATTAACAAACATGAGAACATACAAAATTTTCATTTAATTCAAACACATCCATGTCCATTTAAGTACATAACATTTTCTATTAATAAGAAAGGTTACTTATACATTTTGGTCTTCAGTCATAAGACTACATTACACAGATTTGAAAGAAAATATCGGATTTTCTGGATACATATTCTAACGCTTTTACAAGGAAAACGATTTACTTTTCTAACGAAATTTCTTATGAACTCACCAACCTTTGTGTTGACACTTTTCAAAACTACTTGTATTCTCAGGAATTCAGTGAAGACAGGAAATCAACAACGTTTTGAGGATGGGACGATAAATCGTCAAACAGTTCATTTTGTATCATAATGTAATTGATGTGAATCATGTAAACATGTGCTTTGATGTAACGTTTTCAATTATATTTGTGTTGGTTGTATTTACTTTGAGCACTATTATACTGATTGTTGTGATACTCTACATGAAGTCCTCCACCCCCGGACGTTTCCGCCATCCTTGGTTTGGGGGTGTGACACCATCTAAGCATTTATGCCCATTGTTTTGACACTACATTGTAACACTTTAACACCATTTCATACCTTTAAAATCATATACTTAATTATTTTTCCAAGACATTCATCTAAAGCATGTCTCTTATAATAAAAAAAAGTCAAAAGAAATCACTCTCTTTTCTCCTAGAAAAACCATGGCTATGCATAGGGGAAGAAGACAAATTCTTTAAAATTTCTTTTAAGCATATATAAAATATAACACCTTATCCCTTTAGCTAAAAGATAAAAACCTTTCTAGTCCACCTCATACATTACAATATATTTGTGATACTTGATATTGAGAATAATTATTTTCATAAAACAAATAATTTTCAATTAATTATAAGAGCTATTAAAATTTATCAAGAATCCTATTCTTATAAATAAAATATATTTAATACCAATAGTCATTATAGAATGATATTTCCTAATGACATATGATCATATAGGGTAACACCTTATAGTAAGTTATTACTTATTGATTATTCATTAAAGTAATTTGATTAATAATAAATATTATCAACATTTGTATTCAATTGGAAAATTATTATTTTATGAAAATAATATTTTACAACAAATTGGGAAATTATTATTTACAGAACTAATATTTTTATAGAGAGAAAACAACTAGTAAATCATATAGTATGAATTTATACATTGTACACATCTTTTTGGATCGTTAGAAGTCCATTTATATAAAGGTAGTTCATATAATTAAAATATGCACATGCTAGTTAGTGAGAAAGAGTGAAACATACACAACCATCTTATCTCCTCTCTTTGTCTATGGATTTCAAAAAGGAATGAGAGGTTGAGTGGAGTTTTCATTTCTTTCATGCCATACTTCTTACATGACAATGCATTGACTTTGTTGAAGGCATGGTGTACTAGTGCATGCATGATAGTATATAAAGAGGAGTATGGAACAAAAAATAGCTAGTTTTTCTCATGTCGTCTTTCTATCTTTTTCTCTTAACCGTGACCATGCATATCCTCTCCTTTCTCCTCTCGTGCATGGTATAGTGTAGAATTAAGGTGTGATAAGTTACTTCTCATTTAAGGCTTATTTGTATAGGTTCTTCAAGGCTTAATAAGTGCTTAATTCAAGTGATGACTAGCATTGTTTGGTGGTTTACTCTTGCTTGGTAGATACATTATAGAGAGCTTCTACCATGGTGTCTTTTCCATCTTAATTAACTTCTAAACTCCAGAGAGGAATAAAAGTCTTCAAAGGTTGTAGTTATTTTACTTTTATGGTTCTTTTAATCTTTCCATGGTTTTCTAAATGATCATTTCTAGGTTAAAACTAGTTTAAGTCTTTTTTCATTTTAAAATCCTTTCGTTGCTAAACTCGTAGTTTACTATGGACTATTTTTGAGTAAATCTCAACAATTTGTATCCGATGTAATTTTACAATCTTGGTTAGATTGTTAGATTACTTGGCATAATCTTTGTTTTTGAAAAATATTGATGGTTTTCATTTTATAAGAAAATGGCATACATATTTTCTATGATAGCTTTAAAAATATCTATAAATGTGATTCTTATGACTAGAAGATTACTTGCATCTTTTTAGTCATAAAAGATGTCTTTGAAAAACAAAGTGTTGTTATATATATATATATATATATATATATATATATATATATATATATATATATATATATATATGTGTGTGTGTGTGTGTGTGTGTGTATGTATGTATGTGTGTGTGTGTGCGTGTGTGTGTATTATATACATAAACTAGCCATGGACATCTTATGATGATGTTTGTGTTGATTTTCTAAAATAGTTGCAATATTTATCTATTGGTATGTAATGATTAAATAGGTAGTTTTCATTTTTTTTTCATAAGTAATATATTATCTAGAGTAGTTCGTTTTTATAAAATTATTTTTATGTTTTGTGATGCTTATTTTATGTTAATATGTGGGTTTCAAAGAGGTTTTTAGAATACAATTAAATTTATCTTTTGAAACTAGCTAATGGCATACTTCAACGATTAAAATTATATAGGTTTAAAATTGGGATTTTAGAGACTTGTCAAACTCTAAACCTTAGTTTATAAAATCAAGTATTCTTAAAAGGTTTATAAATGTTCATTAGCACCTAAACGTCAAAACTTAATACAAGATATTCAATTTAGAATTTGATCATGTTGATTAATGAAATTTGATTTTATAAAAGATAATTGCTCTAAAATGTGACTTTAAATAAAAGTATATCATGAATTTTTGGATTCATGAAATAACCATGATATCGTATGTTTTTATAATATAATTATAAAAACATTAAAGGAACCCTTTATAAAACTCAAATATATGCAGTCCACTTTGAAAGCACTCGTACATCACCTCTATAAGCTAGTAGGATAAATGTCACCTAATTGTTAGTCTTATCTCTTGATAGTCAAGGTGTATTCATAATTTCTATAACCTAGTTATAGGCCGATTAAATAAGATCCTAAAACTAGATGATTTGATTGGAAATCTGATACGTTAATGGTTGCCTAAGCAATAGAGTTCTAAGGAATAGATGGAAGCAAACATGTCTATTAACATAAGTTATTAGCGACCCCATAATGCAACTAGGATCCTAGACTTTGATAATTAATATTTTAGAGACTTAATGGGTATTAATTAGTAAAGATATAAATATTGAAAATACTAAATTAGTTCAATTAAAATTTTGTATATGAAAACAAAATCTAATCTCATTGTCATGCAGCCTCCGCCTCCATAACTTCTCCCTCCTTCCTCCACCGAAGCCACCTACTCTTGCCTCCTCTATCTTCCTCAGGTGCGATTGGGGTTCTTTTTCTAAACATTTTTGTGTGATTAACCTTCATCCTCATTTTTGTATGTTAAAATTTTTTCTAATTTCCTAGATATTTGTGTTAAATTGTTTGTTCAAGCAATTAAGAATAATCCTAGAAACCAGAATTAATCATGGTCAATTAGGACTTTAGGAGCACGGAGCAAGGGATGATTACATAGACTCAGCCTATAATTTCCCACATATTTGTTGCATCTATTTTATAATTGTTCTCAATTAAAATTATGTTTTTTTTATTTGAATGTGGTTTGCTATTATCTACATGTAGTGACAAAGAACATGGTTTGGCATGCGGAATTAAAGCTTGCACAATTGAACATGGTGATTTGGGTGTTTAAGAGATATATTGAATGTATATGGTGTTACACAAAAAGGATCTAGATCTAGACTACATAAATAACACACACTTACACACTCACTTTTACATCTCTCAAGCACACCTCTACAAGTGGTATGAACCCACCTTATATAGAGGTGTTTACATGTCTCTTTCTCTCACTCTTACTAACAAATGGGTCTAAAGGCTAAAGCACCACATGCAAGTGGGTTTTACAAAAGTCAAACATTTACAAAGTCATGAATGAATAACTTTGCAACCCCAACATTCTCCCCCTCAAAGTTAGGAATGAATAACCCACTTCAAATCTTCCAAAATCAAGCACTACGCGGTTCGAGCCTCAAAGGTGACACATGTCGAAACGAACTTCAATCTTCAATTCTTCCATGATTCTTCAATTTGGGCTCTAGGATGTGAGACCATACAAATCAAGCAGCAACGAATGATCAAGAGTATTCCAAACTCCAAATAATCACCCAAAGTTGCGCATAAAAACACATCCCAAAAATCTTCAATAAACCAAACCCATTTCGAATACATCACTTTCGAACTTCCAATTGCATCATCTCGTAGCTTCAAAACTTCAAGATCACTTCGGTCTTCAAATCCGCGTAATATGAAAAATTCAAGTTCGAATTTCCATATAAAACTTCTCCCCCTTTTTATAATTGAAATTTGATTATAAAACTCCAAGGAAAAAGAACGTGCTCTATTCGGAATTTTTCATGTCAAAACTCCCCCTTAACATGTGGCGTAAACTTTGTGCTTCAATCCGGAAAATCCAAAAAATAATCAATTTTTAGCTTCGTTCACGGATCGCCTTTGACAAAATTTCCCAAAAATGGGTAGAAATTGTCAATTTCAAAATTCTGCAGTGACCCGTTGCGTCAAAAATAGCCAAATATGCAAAACACACTCCCATTTGTGAAACTGGGTAAAATGTGTAAATTCGCACAAACTACATGGACCAGATTTGAAAATTCTGCAATTTCATCATTTTATGACCCCATTTGCGAAGTTGGGTAATTATCATTTAGTGAAAAGGTCAGGGGTCAAATTCGATTTTTTTTTCTTTCTTCCCCAATTCACCATATTCAGTGAAAGACTTCGCATCTTAATACTTCGCATGTTTCAACAAATGTTTCGCATCTTTAACTCACCAAATGCGAATCCAAAGTTAGCTCTTTAACCAAATGCGAAGGAAACACTTTTATATCAACCCAGTCATCAAATGCGAACATGATTCTAGAGACCCAGATGCAAATTGAACAAACATTGCAGATGTGATTGAAATGCAAACCCATATGTGTGACAACCCTATATTTTCCAAAAGCATTGTAACGCTCAAAAGTCAAATACAACTAAATTAACCTTGAAAATAAAGTATTCAAATATCTAAGTTGGGATGCATCAAATACTAATTAATGTGTCAAGGTTTCCGAAAACATAAAGAACGCTCAAAACCGGGTTATATTGAAGAAATTATAACCACTCGTATATTTACGACACGCCGTTAAAACATTATTTGACGTAAAAAGTAAAATCTCAATAATGTGCATTTTAGCCTTAAGTATCTAAACATAAATCGTAGATCTCGTTAAAAGGTGAGCGTGCATAAAAAGATCGCCCAAATTGGACCTCGTATGAAGAAGTTACGAATTTTTGAAACTTCGTAAAGGTAGTAGAGGGCTAAAAACTCGAATTTAAGATCGAGTGTAAATTACCTAACGCAATCCAAATGAGAGTTGAAGATCTCCGCAATAGGAACAAATGGATGAGAAGACAAACAAAAACCGACGTCGAATAAAGAACCTATGAGTTTTTAAACGAACTTTAGGAGGCCCGGCCTATTAAAAATATATCATTAAAAATAAAGACAAAACTAGCCGACGGAGTCTAAATGAAAGTTGTAGAGCATAATCTCATGTCACACCCCGCTAAAGCGGAAACGCAAGGTATGACAGCGATAACGGTTTCAATGCAAAAGATAAAGATACATCACCATAGCAGTATTTAAAAGTTTACAACCCATAGCTTCAAAAGAAACAAAATACAAGTTTTTCAAAATAACATTGTTCAAAATATAGCTTCATAATAGCTTCAACACGATGCAGCATGCTCTATGATGATGAATCTTTACATCCACTTACTAATTACTTCCTGAAAAAGCATGTAAAACAAGCGTCAACTATGAAAATAGTTGGTGAGTATCACAAGTTTATAAAAATCGAGCGTACAATAAGGCTTTTCGTAAATACAAGTACATTGCTTCAATGATAAACAAGTTGATTGCTATTAAGGTATACAAGTTTATTGCTAGAACGGGAAACGCGTTTGTATGTGTATGAGCAAACAATGAGTCTCAACCAAACCTATGACTGAAGCCCTATCGAGATCTATGCTTATCGTTCCATAGATGAATATGGTATCATGCACTCCAGCGATTCGGGCGAGTGAGGAGTTGTCAATTCCTAATAGTGCTATCCATAACGACCATTGGCTCAAAGAGTTAATGGTTAGAGATAAGGGAAGGGCCTTAGTACGATAAGTTCTCATGTTCCGTGTTGCATAAACATACATAAAGATACATAGCAATACAATAGCAATCATGTTTGATACAATTCAATTTAAATACAACATGCAAACAGTAGTTTTTCTGGACATGCTTTTCCACCCCAAAACATAAAAACCGAAAATAGGGGAGTGCGTGAATACTCACGATGTTTTGTGTAGACACAAGCGGTACTTCGGGATGCACCAACGTCTTACTACCGGGATCCTACGACATCAAACACACGCACTAGTGAGTTTCCATGTCGATATCTAATGCTAATATACTAAACTCTACATATAGGGAAATGCCAATTTATGTTTTAGTATTGGATTTTATATCAATTAGTTACACTTTTTCTGAAGTAATGAAATTCTATATATCGGGCGATTAATTACAACCTTGGAATATAAACTTTCCAAATTTTTAAGTCCTTATTACAACATAAATTCACGAAAATAGCATTCGAGGGATAAAAATTCTCAAACTTTTTATTTAACTGTTATTACACAATACTAAGCTGGGAAAATTATAAAAATGGATTTCCAAGCTGTTTAATTATATTTTATGATTTTTGAGCATTTATTTCAATAAAAATTGAAATAAATAGAAAACAGTTTCCAAAATTATCCAAACTTTTTATTTAATTTTTATTATACATAAATAGGCTGGGGAAAATATAAAAGATATTTTTCAGTGGGTATTTCTATTTTTCCTTGCTTTATTCCTTTAAATAGTCATTAATTAAAGAAATAATATTAAACAGTTAAAATAAATCACCATAAATTTTTGTAACATCATTTACAGTATAAATATCCTGGGAAAAATATCAAAAGTGGTTTTCATAATGTATAAACTGGTTTTGGGTATTTATGTATATTTAAGTGTATTTTAGTGCAATTAACTTTAGAAAATAAGAGAAAAATAGTTTACAGTAGAGAAAAATATTCAAAATTTTTATGTAACCTCCTACTCTATAATATTATATCCTGGTAAATTTTCATGAATTTTGGATAATCAGAACTATTTCTCCCATTTTTAGACCATTATAATTACCAAAAATTGGGAAAAATAGTAAACCATGATGGAAAATCTTGAAATTATTTTCTGGAGTCACCCATCACAAGTAAGGTATGCGAAAATTGTTAGATACAATTTTCACATCCTATAAAGTGGTTTTGTAATTTATCATGTCCTAAATAAAAGAAAGTTAGAAATCATATGAAACAGTAACAAAAATTGTTAAAATTTGGTGAGGGGTCATTATTCCCCATAAGGATCATCCATGAATTTATTTAGGATTTATTGACCTCTGGAAGTATTTTATATGATTTATGCCCTTGGTTTTAGCAATAATTCTAATAAATCAAAGAAATAACAAAAGCTCTTGAAATTTTCCAGATTATCTCATGCATGCAAGGGCTTTCAAAAGGAAAAATGTAAAAAAAATGTATTCAGAAGAGAAATGAGGGTAATGATTTCAAACAATTTAAGAAAAGTTGCATGCAATAATGCATGAAGTGTAAATGTGGCTGAAGTTCATGAATTTGTGTAGCCCATTCAGTGAGGTTTTAAGCCACGAAATTTCAACCATAATTCACTAGATATGTTAAGTTTCTAAGGTATTTTTCCTCAGATTTATGGTTGGGTTTAAGGCCATTGTTTAAGCAAGATAAAAATAGTGATCACAGAAAAAGAGCTGTATGCGCAACTTTTTTGTAAAATCTGCTAAAAATCGGATATTTAATATTTTACAGTGAGACCAGTTGGGTTTGAAAGTTAACTCGTGGAACTAACCAATACAAAAAGAATATCATGATTTGGTTAAGAAATGACTGAGTTATGACTGTTCAAAGTCGAACAAAGTAATCTGGCAGATTGCATGTTTGCTTGTGTGCATTATTAGGGTATTTCAACAAGAACATCATGCATGTCTTTGGTAAGGCCCGATTTCTAACACATGCATGGAATGAATGAGCATCCAAGATGTACTAGAAATGGTTTAAATGCTTTTTTTCATGCATGAACACAAAAGAAATGGAGAAGAACATGAAATATTAGGTTTTGATGTCACATGATCATATGTGCATCTTTTTCACTCCTTGCATGGGTTTGATCCCGGATTTTCACCATCTCTAACACATGCATTGTGTTATGGTGAGAATCTACAAACCAAAAGGGGAGAATAAAGATTTCTAGCCATGGAAAGGCATAGAATCCGAAAAGTAGAGAAGACTAAGAAGAAAAAGAGGTTTAACCATGAAACTATGGAAGAAGATGTTGTTGTTTACCTTGGTTTTGACCTTGAGAGAAGTAAGAACACTTCAAGGGCTTCACAATCTCGAAATTTTGCAGAGAAATGAGAGGATTTTCGTGAGTTTAGAGAGAGGGAAGAAGAGAGTGAAGTGTGTGAAGAGAGTGAAGTGAGAGAGTGAAGAGGGAAGAGGTGGAGTAAGGGTTTAAGCTTAATGATTGTGTTTTGGGGAAGAGAGAGGGCATGGGGAGAGGTGATGGCCAGTTTTTGCATGCATTTTGGCCTCCTCTCTCCTAAATTTTAAACTTTATAAACTTCCCTCCTATATTTTATATAAAAACATTCATTTTTATAAAATGTTTATTAAGCAATTTGATTTATTTAAAAATCTTGTTTTCAACAAATAATTTATGATTAATAATTGTAATTTATATTTCTAGTTCATTGGTATAATCCATAATTTGATTAATAAAATTTGATATTAGGAAGTTTATAGCCAAATTTTATAAAGTTTTTAAGCTTTATAATTTATAACTTTGGATTTTTGGCTCTTTAGGGTTTTTGGAATATTGTTTGATATTCAACAACATGTTGAAGTATAATTAGAATGTTTTAATTTATTTTTAGAGTTTTATACCCTATTTCAATTATAACAAAGCTTGAAGCTTTATTCTAATTATAGTATTGGCATTTCCTATTGTAGCTAAGCAACTTACTAGAATTGTAAGTATCAAGTATATTAGTCCTAGACCTTAGTTGGATCCTAGTTTATGCAAGATTTTTGACCTAATTTATACTACTAGGTCATGGCATGTTGTGCATGAATGTTTATTATAAAGATGCATGAGTCCAAGAATGACCTGAATTGGCAGTTGTCACATCTCACCTACGCGTGGATATAAAGAACACGAAAAACGGAGCTCGTACGCGAAAGTTACGGAATTTAGAAGAGGACAGGGCGGATTACGCCCCGCGTTCTCTGGGAGTACGCCCCGCGTACTAGACCCAGAGTCGAGTCCCATCGGCCCGCCCAAGCTACGCTTAGCTAGCTAGGAGTCGTAAGCCATGACGCATTGTTACGCCCCGCGTACGTCGGAGGTACGCGCCGCGTACGAGGGTTTCCAGCCCTATAAATAGAAGGCATAAGCTCGAGTTTTTGCACACCAATCACAATCCCTCAGTCATTCTCTCATACTTCTAAGCTCCAGAGACCCTCCCCTCACCTCGGTTTCCGCACTCGAGCCCCCGACGAAAGATTTACGTTGCAGAGATCCCCGAAGAGCCCGACGACACAACTATCCACGATCGAAGTTCTACTTAACTCTAGTCCCTCTCTTCAAACTTAACAAGTGAGTTCATACCCCTACTTTTCAATTCTTTTTCATGTTTTAGGGGGGGGGGGGGGAAATACAAGTACATTACACGTTAAAGTATCGTTTTATAAACATAAATGAAATTTCTATCTTCGAATATCGATACATACATCTTATGTATACAAGAGTGATTATGTCACTAAGTTATTTTTACTAAATGGAACATATTATCTGAAAAACTATAATAAGTATAGTTAACAAGTCAGTCCTACATTTTACATATACATCTTGAAAAATGAAACACTTTCAAAAGAAGTAAGGTCATTTCATTGTAAATCTACTTATACTAGGCAATGTGAGATATTCAAACTTCAACGTACATTTTTGTATGCATTTCAAGTCCTGTATTATATACCATAATCTCTTGGAGGGAGAGCATGATACTTGTGTATAGATCTATACGGGATTGACAATCCCGCACCTAAACTACTAGCTATAGTTAGACCGGTAGGTCTGGGGTGACAAATGTCATAACACTACAACACCTGAAGAATGTTGTTACAGGCCGTCAGTGTCAATAGTATGGTTATAAAACTCACATAAAAAGTATAAAACAAGATTGATTTACGAGATTCATATGTGCATTGCAGTTTTCTACATTATTTTTAATACAAAGTTGTTTTTATCATTTGAGTATAAAAGATACTAACACATTCCAACTTTGGAAACTTTTGAATCATCTTACAAGAAAATATTGGACTTCCTAAAAACCTTGTTTACCAATTTACTACCAAAAAGGATATACTTTTCAACTCGAAACACTCATGAACTCACCAACTTAATTGTTGACACTTTTCAAAACCACTTGTATTTCTCAGGGAATCAGTGATACAGGTAACTACCAGCTTTTGGGAGAAGGAACACAAAGGATGTTTTTATTATTGAACATTTATCATCATATTGTAATATTCTTTTGATAACATGTATAACGCAACAATATACGTTTTCATTTTATATATATGATGGTTGTGTTACTTTCTTTACAATATTCAATTGTTGTGATACTACGTGAAGTCATCCACCCCCGAATGTTTCTGCCATTCTGGTTTGGGGGTGTGACAGATTGGTATCAGAGCATTGTTTATAGTGAACTAAGTATATCAAACCACATAAGATATACAAACTATAAATACAACGGGAACCAAAAACCCTCTGATAAAAACATTTTCATAGAAATATTTTTTTTTTTAAATATATACATTTTTACCCGCACGTATCAGCCTCGTATCATGACAAGTTTTTCTAAAAAGTAGTATGGCAAGTTCCGATACCACGATTGGGCCTTGAAGTATGTAATCAAATCGAGAATAAATATAGCCTAATCAACTATATTTATCCTGGATTTGACCAATGTACGTCGAGGAATGGTCGTAGTAGTCAACAAGCCAAAAACTTATAAAATCTAGATTCGCTAAATTGAAATACTATAAGTCTATTGTTAAAAATAATTGAACGATAAAATATTGCGCCCAATATAGATATAAATAGGCTTAGGAAGTCATTAAATAGAAATTTCTTTTCTTATAAAAATCTCATACCTCTATCCCAGTACAGACAAATGGCCGGATTTCCTTTACCGGGAGACCCCTACTACCTAAATCAAGGTAACGGCGGCTGGATAGAAGAAGACCCGGAGGAAGACCCAGAGGAAATCGAAGAAGAGGTCGAAGAAGAGTTCGAGGAGGGAGTCGAAGAAGAATTCGAAATCGAAGTCGGAGAAGAATACGAAGTCGACGAGGAGATCGTGGAAATTTCTAGCAGAACAGACTCCGAACCGGAAGTAATCGACCCTCCCATCCCCCATCCTCCCGTAATCAGACCATATCAACCGGGACCCATTCCAATCTGGGAAAGCCACCTCTACTACTGGAGCCGTCAGCAAGGTGTACGCCCTCCATTCGGCATGTGTCGGGATTTTTACAATGTCAGTGGGGGAGGCTCAGCTGATCGAGCACTTCCTGTTGTCGTGAACGCTATAGCTAACCAGAACTACCAGGCAGACCAACAAGCAGCCAGAGTTCGCGAGATCAATGCTGCTACCCAAGGTAACGCCGCTGACATCCGCCGTTTGGAAGGACTACATGAGAATACCCAAATCTACACGGGGACACTTCAGAACCAAATGATAACAGCTCTAGACGAAATAAGAGAGATGAAAGAACAACAAGCAGATTTCGAGAGGCGACTGATGGGAGTCAAACGGTCAGATGCCGAATCCAGCTCCAAACGCCACAAATAGAGTTTGTTCAAGCTCCAACAATTTTGATATAGACTAGGACCTCGGATAAAGTTTTTCTCTTGTTTTCTTTTGTATCTGTAAACGGAGACCCCTAGATAGGTCAAATTTTCCTAAAAACTAGAAGCATAATGTAACACACCTTAGGTGTGACATATATATAAATATGCAGTACTTCTTTATATACCTCTCGAAACCTCTGAAATTAACTAAATTGTTCTATTTAATTTGAAACCAAAAACTAAAGTCGAAACAAATTACAAGATACGACTAACCCTCAACTACACGATTCTCAAAACATTAGAAACTTATAGTATTCGTTCTTATTTTCTCTACCAGAACATGCCTCCTCGAAGATCAACACGCAGAAACTCAACTCCAGCACCACCTCCACCACCCCCTCCAACTATGGATGCAGCTATGTTCCAAACTGCTGTAACAGCCGCTGTAACCGCGGCGATGGCTCAAATGAGCAACAATGGGTCAGGAAGAGGAATAAACAGCTTTACAAATGGCCCAAGCCAAGGCCGTTCCGGAGCCTGCACTTACAAAGACTTCACCAATGGAAAACCTATTCCCTTCTATGGGACTGGGGGAGTATTGGCTCTATCCCAATGGATAGAGAAAACGGAAGTCGTATTCGAAATTTGCTCATGCCCTGAAGAAAGCAAAGTAAAATTTGCTGCCTGTACATTCTCTGAACGCGCCTTGACATGGTGGAACGGCCATGTCAAGACACTAACCCTAGTGGTGGCGAACTCCATGGGTTGGGAAAACTTGAAGCGAATGCTCCTTCAGGAATACTGCCCAAGAGGCGAGATTCAGAAGCTTGAACAAGAATTGTGGAACCTTTCGATGGTAGGCTCGGACATCGTAGGCTACACCAACAGGTTCAGCGATTTGATAACACTTTGCCCAGGGATGTTGATTTTAGAAAGCCAAAAAGTGGAGAGGTACATCTGGGGATTATCACCCCAACTGCGAGGAAGTGTGTTAGCTTCCAAGCCCATGACCTTCGACAGTGCCAAGGAACTGGCGCAATCTCTCGTTGATCATGGCGTCTGCTAAGGGGTCACGACTATCGTAGCTGAACCAACCAAAGGGAACAACGACAACAATAACAATGCCAACAACAACAGCAAGAAGAAATTCTGGAACAAGAGAAAGGGGCAAACCTCGCAAGAACCTTCAAAGAAACAAATGGTGGCGGTTCATGCTGCTACTGCTCCCGCCACAACTCCTACAACCCCGGCGCCACCAAAACAATATGCAGGGAACTTTCCCAAGTGCAGCAAATGCAACTACCATCACCACAGTAATTGCCGCGAGATGTACTATAAGAACTGCGACAGGAAAGGGCACACTGCCCGTTTCTGTAAAGCGTCGGCGCGGCCAGTCACTCAAGTTCCTAGTAGTGGGGTAAGCCAAGCATGTTATGGATGTGGAGAAACTGGGCATTTCAAGAGGGACTGCCCCAAAACAAGGAATGTTGGTGGTATTGGGAGAGTGCTGGCGATAGGTCAAAATGAAGCAATAACTGATCCAACAGTAGTTACGGGTACGTTTCTCCTCGACAACATTTATGCATGCATACTCTTTGACTGCGGTGCGGAGAGAAGTTTTGTGAGTCATAAATTCAAACACCTACTTAACCAAAGACCCCAACCACTTAATAAAACATTCACTGTAGAAATGGCTAATGGAAAAACAGAAAGCACAGGTGATATGTACGTAGGGTGCACATTAAATTTAAACGAACACTTATTTCAAATCGACCTTATGCCCATTTCGATAAGAAGTTTTGATGTAATCATCGGTATGGACTGGTTGAGTCTTCACCATGCCGACATTCTTTTCCATGAAAAGGCCGTTCGTCTCAATCTTCCCAACGGTGAAAATCTTATCATATATGGAGACAAACCTAGTTCAAATTTGCAAATCATCTCCTGTATTAAAGCACGAAAATATCTTCGCAAGGAATACCATGCCTTTCTAGCCCACGTAGTAGACCAGAAGCAAGAACCAAAGAACATTAAAGACATTCCGGAAGTCTGCAACTTCCCAGACATTTTCCCAGAAGATCTCCCAGGAATCCCACTGGAACGTCAAGTCGAATTCAGAATCGACTTAATCCCCGGAGCTACCCCAGTAGCGAAGTCACCTTACCGTTTAGCTCCAGCTGAGATGCAGGAACTGTCCAGTCAATTGAACGAGCTGTTGATCAAGGGATTCATCAGACCAAGCTTCTCACCATGGGGAGCACCAGTCCTGTTCGTGAAAAAGAAGGACGGATCTTTTCGCATGTGCATCGATTATCGAGAGCTGAACAAACTGACAATCAAGAACCGATATCCCTTACCACGCATAGACGATCTGTTCAACCAACTACAGGGTGCGAGCTACTTCTCAAAGATCGACCTAAGATCTGGTTATCACCAACTGCGAGTACTGGAAGGAGACATCCCCAAAACGGCTTTCCGAACACGATATGGTCACTACGAGTTTGTAGTAATGCCCTTCGGATTGACAAACGCTCCAGCGGTGTTCATGGATTTGATGAACCGAG
The DNA here is from genome assembly GCF_052625555.1 of Lactuca saligna. Lineage (NCBI taxonomy): Eukaryota > Viridiplantae > Streptophyta > Magnoliopsida > Asterales > Asteraceae > Lactuca > Lactuca saligna. The sequence continues at coordinate 121,952,590 of NC_136425.1, forward strand.
TATGTCGTCCCTTCCTGGACAAATTCGTGATCGTGTTCATAGATAATATACTCATCTATTCTAGAAGCCAGGAAGAACACAGCCAACATCTCCGCCAGATTCTGGAAACATTAAGGGAAGAGAAACTTTACGCAAAATTTTCCAAGTGCGAATTTTGGATTCGAGAGGTGGATTTCCTAGGAAACGTAGTAAGCAAGGAGGGAATACACGTGGATCCCTCGAAGATCAAGGCGATAGAGAATTGGACGATTCCAAGAACCCCTACAGAGATCCGGCAATTTTTAGGACTCGTCGGGTATTACCGAAGGTTCATACAAAATTTCTCCAAGATTGCCAAGCCACTCACCACACTAACTCAGAAGAATGTGACCTTCGACTGGGGAGAAAAACAAGACGCTGTGTTTCAAACGCTAAAACGAGCATTATGTAGTGCGCCCATCCTAACCCTGCCAGAAGGGACGGAGGACTTCGTGGTCTATTGTGATGCATCAAACCAAGGACTCGGGTGTGTCCTGATGCAACGAGGGAAGGTCATCGCCTATGCCTCAAGACAACTAAAGACGCATGAAGTGAAATACACAACGCACGATCTTGAGCTAGGAGCAGTCGTCTTCGCTCTAAAGATATGGAGACACTACCTCTACGGCACGAAATGTACGATCTTCACTGACCATAAAAGCCTTCAACATATCCTCAACCAGAAAGAACTCAACATGAGACAAAGACGGTGGGTAGAACTACTAAGTGATTACGAATGCGAAATTCGATATCACCCCGGAAAGGCTAATGTAGTGGCTGATGCACTCAGTCGGAAGGAATACTCAGGTCGCCGAGTGAAGTCCCTAACTATGACGATCCATTCACACCTGTCCACGCAAATCAAGGAAGCCCAAATAGAAGCCTTGAAATCCGAAAATGTGGCAGGAGAAGCCCTAAGAGGAATGGATAAGAACCTTGAAACCAAGAACGACGGAGTTCGTTATTTCATGGATCGGATATGGACACCAAAGTTTGGTGGATTCAGAGAAATCGTCATGGACGAAGCCCATAAAACACGATACTCCATACATCCCGACTCCGACAAAATGTATCTCGACCTCAAGAAGTTGTACTGGTGGCCGAACATGAAAGCCGAAATTGCTACCTACGTGAGTAAATGTCTGACGTGCGCTAAGGTCAAAATAGAATACCAAAAGCCTTCGGGTTTATTACAACAACCAGAAATACCCGAATGGAAGTGGGAGCGGATAACTATGGATTTCATAACCAAGTTACCCAAAACGACAAGCGGACTTGACACCATTTGGGTAATTGTCGACAGGTTAACTAAATCAGCACATTTCCTACCGATCAAAGAGACGGATAAATTGGAGAAGTTAACAAGGACATACCTCAAAGAAATTGTACGATTGCATGGTGTGCCCGTATCCATTATCTCGGACCGAGATAGTAGATTCACCTCAAGGTTCTGGCAGTCGCTACAAAAATCTTTGGGGACAAGACTAGACATGAGCACCGCTTATCACCCTCAAACCGACGGTCAGAGCGAGAGAACCATACAAACCCTAGAAGACATGCTGAGAGCTTGCGTAATCGATTTTAGCAAAGCATGGGACACACATCTACCCTTGGTCGAGTTCTCGTACAACAATAGCTACCACACCAGTATCAAAGCTGCCCCGTTCGAAGCCCTCTATGGCCGCAAGTGTAGGTCACCTTTATGCTGGGCCGAAGTGGGGGACACACAACTGGAAAAAGGACAAGCAACTGACAACACACTTACTGGGCCAGAAATCATACGGGAAACTACGGAGAAGATTGTTCAAATCCGAGAACGTCTAAAAGCATCAAGGGATAGACAAAAGAGTTATGCAGATAAGAGGCGAAAACCCTTGGAATTCTAAGTTGGAGACCGTGTCCTACTAAAAGTCTCGCCTTGGAAAGGATTGATACGCTTCGGAAAACGTGGGAAACTGAACCCCAGATACATCGGACCATTCGAGATCCTTGCCAGGATCGGTGCAGTGGCTTACAAACTTAGACTACCTCAGGAACTCCACAACGTACACCCTACCTTTCACGTTCAAACCTAAAGAAGTGCTTATCCGACGAGACCCTTGTCCTCCCTCTAGACGAAATTACAATAAATGAAAACCTCCATTTTGTAGAGGAACCAGTAGAGATTATGGACCGGGAAGTCAAAAGAACTAAACAAAGTCGCATACCTATCGTAAAGGTTCGCTGGAACGCCAAGCGAGGACCTGAATACACCTGGGAACGAGAGGATCAAATGAAACAAAAGTACCCGCATCTTTTTCCTAATCTGTAAACTCTATCTTACATTAAATTTCGGGACGAAATTCCCTTAACAGGGGGATGATGTGACAACCCTATATTTTCCAAAAGCATTGTAACGCTCAAAATTCAAATACAACTAAATTAACCTTGAAAATAAAGTATTCAAATATCTAAGTTGGGATGCATCAAATACTAATTAACGTGTCAAGGTTTCCGAAAACATAAAGAACGCTCAAAACCGGGTTATATTGAAGAAATTATAACCACTCGTATATTTACGACACGCCGTTAAAACATTATTTGACGTAAAAAGTAAAATCTCAATAATGTGCATTTTAGCCTTAAGTATCTAAACATAAATCGTAGATCTCGTTAAAAGGTGAGCGTGCATAAAAAGATCGCCCAAATTGGACCTCGTATGAAGAAGTTACGAATTTTCGAAACTTCGTAACAGTAGTAGAGGGCTAAAAACTCGAATTTAAGATCGAGTGTAAATTACCTAACGCAATCCAAATGAGAGTTAAAGATCTCCGCAATAGGAACAAATGGATGAGAAGACAAACAAAAACCGACGTCGAATAAAGAACCTATGAGTTTTTAAACGAACTTTAGGAGGCCCGGCCTATTAAAAATATATCATTAAAAATAAAGACAAAACTAGCCGACGGAGTCTAAATGAAAGTTGTAGAGCATAATCTCACCTACGCGTGGATATAAAGAACACGAAAAACGGAGCTCGTACGCGAAAGTTACGGAATTTAGAAGAGGACAGGGCGGATTACGCCCCGCGTTCTCTGGAAGTACGCCCCACGTACTAGACCCAGAGTCGAGTCCCATCGGCCCACCCAAGCTACGCTTAGCTAGCCAGGAGTCGTAAGCCATGACGCATTGTTACGCCCCGTGTAACCGAAGTACGCCCCGCGTACGTCGGGGGTACGCGCCGCGTACGAGGGTTTCCAGCCCTATAAATAGAAGGCATAAGCTCGAGTTTTTGCACACAAATCACAATCCCTCAGTCATTCTCTCATACTTCTAAGCTCCAGAGACCCTCCCCTCACCTCGGTTTCCGCACTCGAGCCCCCGACGAAAGATTTACGTTGCAGAGATCCCCGAAGAGCCCGACGACGCAACTATCCACGATCGAAGTTCTACTTAACTCTAGTCCCTCTCTTCAAACCTAACAAGTGAGTTCATACCCCTACTTTTCAATTCTTTTTCATGTTTTAGGGGGGGGGGGGGGGGGAATACAAGTACATTACACGTTAAAGTATCGTTTTATAAACATAAATGAAATTTCTATCTTCGAATATCGATACAAACATCTTATGTATACAAGAGCGATTATGTCACTAAGTTATTTTTACTAAATGGAACATACTATCTGAAAAACTATAATGGGTATAGTTAACAAGTCAGTCCTACATTTTACATATACATCTTGAAAAACGAAACACTTTCAAAAGAAGTAAGGTCATTTCATTGTAAATCTACTTATACTAGGCAATGTGAGATATTCAAACTTCAACGTACATTTTTGTATGCATTTCAAGTCCTGTATTATATACCATAATCTCTTGGAGGGAGAGCATGATACTTGTGTATAGATCTATACGGGATTGACAATCCCGCACCTAAACTACTAGCTATAGTTAGACCGGCAGGTCTGGGGTGACAAATGTCATAACACTGCAACACCTGAAGAATGTTGTTACAAGCCGTCAGTGTCAATAGTATGGTTATAAAACTCACATAAAAAGTATAAAACAAGATTGATTTACGAGATTCATATGTGCATTGCAGTTTTCTACATTTTTTTTCATACAAAGTTGTTTTTATCATTTGAGTATAAAAGATACTAACACATTCCAACTTTGGAAACTTTTGAATCATCTTACAAGAAAATATTGGACTTTCTAAAACCCTTGTTTACCAATTTACTACCAAAAAGGATATACTTTTCAACTCGAAACACTCATGAACTCACCAACTTAATTGTTGACACTTTTCAAAACCACTTGTATTTCTCAGGGAATCAGTGATACAGGTAACTACCAGCTTTTGGGAGAAGGAACACAAAGGATGTTTTTATTATTGAACATTTATCATCATATTGTAATATTCTTTTGATAACATGTATAACACAACAATATATGTTTTCATTTTATATATATGATGGTTGTGTTACTTTCTTTACAATTTTCAATTGTTGTGATACTACGTGAAGTCATCCACCCCCGAATGTTTCCGCCATTCTGTTTTGGGGGTGTGACAATATGCGAACCAAAAAAAATCCATATGCGAATTCAGGTTATCTCATATGCGAACTGAAATTGATTTCATATGCGAACACAAATTCGCATCTTCCTTATCTCCATTGATTATTCGCAATACAAGTGTTCAATCAAACTTTTCAATTCCAAAACCCAAGCAATCATCTTAGAATCAAAGCCTTCTTCTTCCCCAAAAGGATTTCAGACGCAAAAGAAACTACTCTTGATTGTTTATGTCTTCGCATCTACAAACTATCTATTGTCGACCCTTCAAATCCAAAATCATCAACCTTTTTAACAATTTCTAGTTTTAATGTTTGAAACTTCTAAACTTCCAAATTCCAATTAGAAGTCAGAATGATTGAAAATATTTACTAATGATTGTGGTGCGAGTCAAGCTTAATTTATGCAGATTAAAGTCTAGTTTAGTTGTTTTTCTTTCTCATTTTTCTTTTAGTTTTTAATTTCTAATTTATTTCTGTTATTCAATACAAAATTAGCAACCTATATAAATGCATACAAAACAATGCATCAAAATCACGCACTTCTAACATGCAACGCAAAGCTTTCATATAAAATATTTTTGAAATAGTTATGAACATTAATGCTTTAGGATGTATAACTAGAAATGAAATGACATTAATGTAAAATTAAAGTACTTAGTTCCATATTATAACATTAAACCTTAAGAGAGTTTTATGAAGAAATTGAAGCAAGAAAAGGCACCAAAACATAAAGATGGAGTTGATATGATCAATAAAATGGCGGATCATTTTCTTCTGTTAATTCTTGTAGGCATTCCATGTACCAAAGATGATACACATGTCAGACCCCCGGCCGAGATGGCGGAACATGCCGGGCAGTGCGACTAAGTTCATGGATCACAGACAAGTTGAATATATAGCACAAGCCATCGAGGATATTTATATTTCCCCTTATTTATTTGTCTGATCGGGTAAGGGATACGATCCAACCCAATCGAAGCCACGAATGATAACAGAGGCAGTCGGGCAATAGAATGAATGCAACCGATCGAGAGGGAAACAAGAGGGAAATCGAAGGCAACAATCGAGTGGGGTCTTTGATCCATCATCTGATTTGAGAAAGGATAAGTATAACCGAACTCAGTAGCAATCATCGATCCCACGTATGGCACCACCAATGCTTGGCTTGGTTGGGGAAGGAAGAAGAAAGCGAGGGCAGGTGCGTTGGTCGATGGTTCAATGGATGTTTGCCTGTTGTTGATTGTCAGAAAGAACGAGGGAGGAAGGAGTTGCAGCCATCGACGTGGGTGGCGAAAATCAGCATCTCCGATGCGCTCTTCTTCCCTTTCCTTTGTCGCCAGTAGTCATGTTTTGAGGGAAATCATATCCTCGATTCTTTGGCTGATCGAGATGGGAGAAACAAGAATGGAAAACGACCTTTAGTGCGGATGTTTGTGGTATTTCTTATCATATCGTAAGGAGGGCAGCCACCAGGGAAGAAAAACCCAGTGGAGACCAGATAGCAGCAATCTGTGGTAGCATCACCGCTTCCTTCCTCTTCTCTGGCTGCAGTATACCGGAAACCACCCACAACAGCTATAGTTGATGGTGGCTAATAGGTAAAAAAAAGTTCTTTTTCTCTTTTTTGTTGTGGATTGAAATCGATGGGGGTATTTGGGATGTTTGTTCTTGATTATTTTAATAGAAAATTGATGAATGAGTAACTATTTAGGTGTTTGATGTTTTACAGTGGATCGATGGGCGTACAAAAATGGATGTTTTGGTTTGATAAGAAAAGAAAATAGATCAACACAATGATCTCATGGAGTGTTTGGTTGATTCATTTGGCAGAAAAGAGAAGGAAGAAAAAAGGGAGACCTTCTGTTCTTCTGTTTGCTGGAATACACTGAAGTGTTCTTAACTGGAATCGATGTAGAATGAAAGGAAATATTGAAGTGTTTGGGTGTTGATGTGAAATCAGTAGGGGAAAGAAGAAGGATTGAAAGAGGGTTGTTCCCTCTTGGACGTGTTCCTGGCATCCATTGAAGGACAAACAGGAGAAACATAAATCTTTACGTGTGGTTTTATTTAATTTGAGTTTGGTTAAGTTTGAGTGTTCTCCAAGGTTGAAGAAAAAGTGCAGGAAAACTGGATGTTAACGCATTGGTGATCCATTGACTGTTTTGAGAAGGAAACACATGTTTCCTTTGTGTGTAATTGACTCTTTCCTTTGTGTGTTGTATTGTAGAAACATAATTCTACACAATCAGATTTATTTGGGATTTAGTCCTATAATATCTCATAGGAAAATTCTTGAAAACAATTATATTTACATATAGTGCATTTATACACATATTTATACATTTAGTGTTGTTATATAATTTTAATCATGATTGTATCATATTGTATATTTTATCAAACCATATTGTATATTTTATCAAACCTCTAGTAGTACATACATTTTGCATTTGACCATGAAACATATCTTATACTTGTGTATACGTACATATATCTAGTCGTTCACGATTTTATAAGTACTAGGTTATTCCATATCAACCGGATTTGTATGTATATATATTATTCTCTAATACATAACTAATAATAGAAATCATGTCGAAATAAATACTTTAATGTTTCGTGATTCAAATCCTCAATACTTTAATGTTTCGTGATTCAAATCCTCAAAAACGTTTGATTTGTCAACTTTTGTAATTACTTTTACCTAAAATATTTCAAATATCAAATTAAATATTATGTAATAGCCTGAGTCAAAAAAAATGTTTTCGGAATCTCTATTTGAGGTGTGCAAGTCCCTAGAAACGGTTGATAGTTTTTAAGAAAAAAAAACAGTAATATACTATTTTTAGATTCTAAAAACGGTCGTATCTTTAGCATACGAACTCCGTTTTGGATATATATTTTTTTATTATTTTCAGAATCGGGGAAATGTGTGCTACGAGACTAGAGTGTTTGTATTGGTCAAAACTGCTTAATACAAAATTTTAGTTTTTTTTTTTTTTTTCAGACGCATTCTTATGGTTGTAGTTTGAGCTGTTTGATTTGTTTGTCAAATTACACATTTGGGAGAAAGATATCATCGCGTATCTTATAATAGTTCACATAACTCATTTATTATACTTTAGATGCACTAAAAACACATTGAATCAAATTATAAAGAGGTTTACTAGTGAACTTGACCGTTCGCAGTCTATGACCTAAATTCTGGGATGTCACATTACCTCCCCGTTAAGGGAATTTCGTCCCAAAATTATTATGGTCCAGGTTACTTTGTTTTAGTACCATTTCCTTCCAGTAGCAGAGGGAGCACCACTGAAAAATTGCGGATACTTTTGTTTCATATGATCCTCACATTTCCAAATAAGCTTCGGCTCTCTACGAGAGTTCCGTCAGACGTTTTACTATAGTTATGTGGCTTTGTTTTGAGGCTTTTGATTTCTCGATCCATGATCTCCACCAGTTACTTAACGAAGTGAAGTTTAGTGTTGACCTGGATATCATCGAGAGGAAAGCCAAGGTTATTATTAGAGCGACACCTTTGAAATTACATGCGTGGGAGGCATTGTGAACTTTGTTAAGTTCTTGAGGTAACTTGAGTTTGTAAGCCACTGAACCAACCCTTGCTAGGATTTCAAAAGGTCCGATGAGACGGGGATTTAGTTTACCTCTTTTTCCAAATCTAATGACATTTTTCCATAACACGACCTTTAGTAGGACTCGATCTCTTGCTTCGAATTGTAAGGGTTTATGTCTCGCGTCGGCGTAGCCTTTCTGATTGATTATTTGTGGTATTTTAATCATTCCATTACCTGAACGATCTCCTGTGTTGGTTCATGAATAATCTCAAGGCTAATGAGTAGAGTATCTACAACATGCTTTATAGCTAGTTGGGTGTCTCCAACTTCTGCTCAGCATATCGGAGAACGACATCTACGTCCGTAAAAGGCCTTGAATGGAACGACCTTTATGCTAGTGTGATAACTATTGTTATATGAAAAATCAAATAGTGGTGAGTGAGTATCTTATGCATTATCAAAGTTTATCCCACAAGCGAAGAGCATATCCTTCTAAGTTTGTATCGTTCTTTCACTTTGTACGTCCGTTTAAGGATGATATGCAGTACTCACGTCGAGTTTGGTTCCTAGTAACCTTTACAGCGATTGCCCGAACCTGGAAGTGAACCTACTATCTTGGTCTAGGGTCCAAATTTTGTTCATGAAATATCGTGTTCCGTCTTCCTTGAGGTCGAACTGTTTGTCCATTCCATGAAGGTTTTTCTTCCACGATATTCTCGAGTTTGAGTGCTTATAGTTGAGCATCACGAATTTGGGTGGTGAGATAGGAGTGGGTGGTTAGGGTTAGAGCCTTTACACGAAGAGGCTTTTCTTGCTTTTTCTTTCTTAATGCATCTGCCATGACATTTGCTTACTAGGATGAATACGAACTTTGCATTCGTAATCATTTAGCAACTTGACATATCTTCGTTATCTCATATTGAGATCCTTCTAATCTAAGATGTGTTAAAGGGTTTTGTGGTCAATGAACATGACACACTTTGTTCTGTAAAGGTAGTGTCTCCAAATCTTTAAGGCACATACTACATCTCCTAACTCTAAGTTGTGGGTAGTGTAGTTGGTCTTGTTTGGCGTGAGTTATATGGATGCATATGCATTGACTTTATTCCTTCTGTATCAACACGTATCCCAACCTTTGGTGAGAGGTGTCGTAGAATACTACAAAGTCTTTTGTTCCCTCTAGAAGAGACACAATTGGTGCACTACACAATAATGAATTCAAATTCTGGAAGGCGGACTCTTGTCTGTATCCCCAATCGAATTTCTTGTCTTTCTAGCTTTATGTGTTGAGAGGCTTGGCTATTTTTGAGAAATTCTCAATGAATCTCCTATAATAGTGTGCAAGCCCTATGAATTTGTGTACTTAATTTAGCATCAATAGTCAGTCTGAATGGCATATCCAGAAACTTGTAGTGACTGTACCGAGTCCTGAATGTCATTGTTGGAATGTGTGCTTCTTACACTCTGAGTTGATGATATTCGAATCTTAGATCGATCTTTAAGTAGTAATGGGATCCTTGTAGTTGGTCGAATACGTCATCGATCCTCGGGAGTGAATATCAGTTCTTTATGGCGAGTTTGTTCAACTCTCGATAGTCGATGCATATCCTGAACGATTCATCCTTCTTTTCGACAACAATACCGAAGCTCCTCATTGAGAGAAGCTTGGCCGGATAAAGCCTTTGTCAAGAAGTTCTTGGAGTGGATTGGATAGTTCTTGCATTTCCGATGGAGCCAGACGATAAGGAGATCGTGCCACTGGTGCTGTACCCGAGATTAAGTCAATTCGGAATTTGACCTGTCTGACTGGAGGTACTCCAGGTATATCCACTGGAAATATGTTCGGGTAATCCCACACTTGTGGTATGTCTTTTATTTCCTTACCCTTGTCTCGCATATCCATAACGTGGGCCAAGAAAGTGGAGCATCTCTCCTTTAAACACCTTCTTGCCTTCATGCAAGAGATGATTCTTAGATTCTTCCTAATTTATCTTTGTAAATTATGAGGGCTTCGTTGTTGGGTAAAGGTATTCGGACGGATTTTGTAACATAAAATATATGTTAGATGAAGTGATGACCAATCCATTCTGATGATCACATCGAAACTTGCAATGGTCATAGGCATTAGGTTGACATGAAGGACGTGGTTATTTAGGGTCTTTCTGAAAAATTTAGAGGTGTGACTTCTCAAGTTGTAGATGTTGCAGACCATACAATTTTCAACACCGTGAAAATTGCACTTGGTACAGTGGGGTAAAATTCTAGAGTAGGAATTTGATTGAGTGGGAGTATTTGTGATTACAACGTACACAACTACAGGTTTTGGACTGGGTTTGCGGTGATTGAAGTTCCTATTTGACTTGCCGTGGAGCTTCCTTTTTGTACTCCCAATACGGCTCTTTTCAATTTGTGGGGTTATGGAACCCTGACAGATACACTACTCAATTAATTGATAGGTCAATTGCTTAGCACTGTCAAAGGTAATGGGTCTGGATGCAGTAACTAGACTATGAACTAGTGAAGCTAATCCCCAAATGTACCTTTCAGTATTTTTGTATTCTTGGTTCACCATTCCCGGGTAAAGGTTTGCGAGGTCGTTAAATCAGAAAGTAAAGGAAGTCACATCCGATCTTTTTATGGTAAGGTTCCTAATTATAGAGAGACAGTTGAAACCTACCGATTTCAAACGATGGAGAGAGAATTGAAATTTGGAGACTACTGAATGATCGATTAGGAACTATGGGTTTCTCTGCTACGACGGTAGCGGAGCCATTGGTTCTTGGTTCTTCCTTGGGTTTAGGTAGATTAGGAAGATCTAAACGTTATACCAGATTTTTTTTTAAGTGTATTTTAAGATGTATACGTGGTTCGAGGGCTGATATAAGGTTTCTAAAGTACTAGGTTTGTGACAACCCAAGATTGTTCCGTTACATTTCCCCGTTACCGTTAACGGAATATTCCAGTTTATAAACGTTCCGTTAATTGGAGGTCGTCAATTAAATAAACATTTCATTTGTTTACATTAAATATGTCGTTAAGTAGTGATAAAAAGAAATAAAAACACATAACACACATTTCCATTTATTTTGAAAATGTTAAGTTTTATTGTTACGACCACTAAATCGGGTGCGACCAAAAGCCCCGTTTAACGGCAGTATCGGGTAAAATCCCACAGAGCCCCGACTCGGAACCCTATATAAGGATGAGTGGAGTCCATTGGAGACTTTTTACACTCTCTCTCTATACTCTCTCTCTAGACCCGTTTTCTCCCCAAATCCGCAACCAAACGCTTCCAAATTGTAAGTCCGCTTACCCTAGCTTATTCTAAGCATTATGATTTGTGTTTATAGCCCAAAAAAATCGGACTTAGAAGAAATGGAAAAGGATTTTACGGCCTAAGCTCCTCCTTAGGCCATAAACACCTAAAATGAGGATAAAACAACCCAAACTTGTCCCTAATGGCTTCGAAATAAATTGAGGTATTTTCCTTGGAGTGTTTAAACATTAAAACATAATGATTTGAGGCATAAAAGAGAGTTTACGGCCTAAGCACATGCTTAGGCCGTAAACACCCCTAAACTATGTCAAAATGCCTCCAAAACACTCCCAAACCACCCTTAGGCTTCATACATAATTTAGGGACTTAGTATTTGGGGTTTTGATCACTTAAACACATCAAAATGAAAGGGAAAAAGGAGTTTACAGCCCAAGTATGTACCAAGGCTGTAAACTCCCCAAAACATGCCCAAATGTTGGTTTTTGCCCCCCAAATGGCCTTAGACTATTTCTATAAAATGCTAGGAAGGTATTAAGGGCTTAAAATCAAAGAATGATGGGTGTATGAGAGTTCACGGCCAATCCATAGAGATTACGGCCGTAAACTCTCAAGGATTGGTCTTTTGGACCATAAACTCTAAAGGAGTGCCATTTTGGAACCCCAAACACCCCCTATAGCCTTGAATAATTACTAGAAGTGAGTTAAGGGATTGAAACTTCACAAAACTCAAGGAATAATGGTTTACGACCGTAAACTCCCTTAGGAGTTGTCCCTAGGCCGTAAACTCCTCTAAAATGCCCTTAGAAGCCTCAAACCCACTCATGCCTTTTTAGAATTGTACTTAGAAAAATCCCACTAACAAGATTAAGCTTTGAAACACACTAGATACCCTCACCATGAGTTTACGGCCATAAACTCATGGTGAGTAGTCCCTGGGCTATAAACTAGGTATTAAGGGTTTACTCTTGAAGAGTAAACTCCATTCCTTAGCCATACACACCCTTAAACGCTACCCGGGACGCCTAAACACTTACCAAAGTGTTTTCCGCTCCTGTGAGTGCGTATATTTGTTTAATTAGTATTAAAAATACTAATTGTGTATGAACATATGTTATCATATGTTAAATAGGTCATTGTGTGTGTTCGAGTCCTCGCGTCACACCAAACGCCCAATTGGCACCTTCGTCGGACCTACTTACACCAGGTGAGTTCATACCCCTGAATGAACCTTTTAAATGTTTAAACATGTTTTATAGGGGGGAATACAATTTAAACATGCCAGTTATCATATCTATCACATGTGATTGATAACCCGCATGCACAAGATTTTACCACTGTACACTGTTTTACCAAGTAGGACACTATAAATGGCTTTAAAAAGGGTTTTCACTTGTTCAAGTTATTACTTTTATTGCTTTATCAAAGTTCCATTTTCAAACCAATTTATGAAAGATTCCCAAAGATTTCTAAAGGTTTTCACACTTAATTTACCAAAGAATACAAATGCGATTTTCCTGAGTATAAAGGTTTATCCAAGGTTTTCATGTATACTTTTACTTGTTAGTTACTGCTGCTTCACTTAAACTTATTTTTAAACTCATACTCAATAACGCTTTGAATTTCTGATGTGTTTATACTTGGTATTGTCTCTATTTCGCTTATACTTGTAGTCGCTTATACTTAATAGACGCCCTTACTACACTTGTCGTCGTTTCCACTTCGTGATACACTTACACTTGGTACACATATACTTCATGATTCGATTATCCCACTTTGTACGCTTATACTTCACGACTCAGATGTTCCACCGTACACTTATACTTCACTGTATGATACCACTTGATACACACTCAAGCGTAGTTAGATGTATGTTTGTGCTTGTATAGATGCATATAAATTGTCACACCCCGAAAATAAAAGGCGGAAACATTTCCGGGGTAGACTACCACGTTGTGTATCAAATCCAATGTACATAGTAATCACAGTAAACAACCATTACATTACATATATATGAAAGTTTACATTTGTTTCAAAAGTAAAGTTATACAAGATATACATATGCATCATATTAACAAAAGTTGAGACGAATCTTCTGAGCACTCCGTCTTCTCCAAAAGATATCACCGGGTACCTGTCTAACTTGGACCTGAGAATACAAGCGGTTTGAAAATCAGCATAAAGCTGGTGAGTTCATAAGCGGTTTTGTTTTGTGAAAATGTATCGGTTTCCTTTAGTTTCCGAAAAGATTTGTTATCCAAGAAAAACCCATATTTTCTTATGTAAAGTTAGTTTAGTTATCATTTGTTACCAATTCGATTTCGTGTTGTATTTTACCCCAGGAAAATCCCATATTTTCCTAATTGTAAGACCAGTTGTATATCACAAAGTATAGTTTAATACACAAAACTATATGATGAAAATCTTGGGATCACTATCCCGAAAGAGATATAAGATAGTTTGACACATATGAAAGTACATATTTAAGATCATGGGACTACCATCCCAGACTAGACACGAGGTAATTTGATATATATATGGAAATATAGATTGAAAACCATGGGATCACTATCCCGGACAAGATATAGGTTTAGACCATGGGATTATCATCCCGTACTTAATCTAGATTGAATTCATGGGATTACTATCTCGTAATAGATATAGTTAAAGACCATGGGGAAAAAACGTCACGTACAAGTTATAGATACAAAACCATGGGATCACTATCCCGTATAAGATATAGTTAAAGACCATGGGGAAAAACATCCCGTACAAGTTATAAATATAAAACCATGGGATCACTATCCCGGACTAGATACAAAATAGTTTGATAATACCATGGGATCACTATCCCGAAAGAGATATAGATTCTAAAACCCAAACTGTGAATAAACTAATATTAATACACGTTGTGAGTCGGGTAACCATGCTAATATGACAACGAGACCTCCTTGACGTTTGTCAGACGTCGAAACGATATCCATAAATTTGTCACCCTAGGCGTGCCCGCCTAACTGTAGCTAGTAGTTAAGGTGTGGGATTGTCAGTCCCGAATAGATGTATTCACAAATTCCGCACTCTCCCTCCAGGAGACTCTGGTTACACTTCCGGGGAGGATTTACTGATCATCCATAAAGGGTAGTGACTATCTCACAAACTAGTACTAAACTATTCATAGGCTTCTCATACGATATCGACATACAGAAGATTATGAAACATAGTACAGTAAATATAGATACATACAATGAAATTATCTGAAATACATTCAAATGATACGGAGATAAACTGAATCAGGCATAGTTTATCTAATAACTTTATATAGATATCAGTACATGATAAAACGAAACAGTAAAGAACTCCAAATTATTCCCATAATAATTTTATTAGTTGGTTTATTTCCTTAACTAAAATACATTTAGTTGTAATTGATAAATCATTCCTTATGCTCAGCATAATACATAAGGAGTAAAATAGTTTATAAGTTTGTCAGATATTGTTTGAAACATATCAATGTTATGATTTGAAAACAGTTATAGTTTGCTTGTATTCCCCCCCCCCCCCCTGAAAACATTGAAAACAGTGAAAAGGGCGTAGGGGTATGAACTCACCGGACGAGAAATGTGACGATTTGGATGCTAAGAGTTGATCCAGGGCTTGTAAACACACGAGGTTCCTAATTATGATGTAAAGATACACATTTGTATCTAATTAGGACTTAGATTGATTGTTGGATAGGGACAATTGTTTCTAGTCGTGAAAACACCCCGATACAAGTGTTTGGAGGGACCCGGGTGACATTTAGGGACACATATAGTTAGGATATTGAATTGGGACATGAAAGGGACACTCCTTAGGGAGTTTACGGCCACAAGACCCATCCCCCATGAGTTTACGGCCGTAAACTCATGGTGGGGTCAAATATGGGCAAAAATGACTTCAAACACTTAGGGGGATTTTTCTAGGTTTGGTTCAAAGTCTTGGAATAGATTTTTAATATCAAATGACACATTTATGGGAGTTTACGGCCTAGCATAGGCTCCTGGCCGTAAACTCCTTAATCCCCATAAAAATGGTGTTAAATGATGCTAAAACAAATCACATGTGATTGGTAAAATTGTTCCAAGGCCTTATATGCATTTGTATGAAATTTTGAAGGGGTTTTTGGAGTTTACAGCCAATGAGACCCCTCTCATGGCCGTAAACTCTCTTAAAGAGTAATTCCATGTGTTTTAATGCCAAAAACTTGTTTGTAAGGACTTCTAAAATTTATTCCAAGGCTTTAGGGGTGGTTTAAGGACATTTTGACATGTGTTTATGAGTTTACGGCCAAAGGCTATGTGCTTAGGCCGTAAACTCCTATATGTAGTGTGTTTGATGTGTTTAAGGTCTCCAAACCATTTTTAGATGATTCTAGGATTTACCACAAGGTCATTGGTTGAGTTTCAAGGCATTTGGACATGTTTAAAGGCACTTAATCCCCCTTTTAGAGGAGTTTACGGCCCAAGCACATGCCTTGGCCGTAAACTCTTGTTTGTCCCCCAAAAATGATGTTTAAAGTGTCCAAATGCTAAAACCATTATTCTACTAGTCATATCTAAGCCTTGTTTGTGATTTGTAAGGGTTTAAGGGCATTAAAACCCCATATATATATGAGTTTACGGCCCAAGCATGTTCCTTGGCTATACTCTCCTTCAAATCCATCAAAAACTATGTTTTAAATGTTATAAGTCCTTTCCATTAAGCCATTAAGCCATATCTAAAGTCCAATAGTGCTTAGGAGGGGTTTTAGGGCTTAAAAACCCACTTATTATGAGTTTACGGCCTAAGCATATTCCATGGCCATAAACTCATATACAAGGCCTTAAATCATGATTCAATCTTGAATTTGAAGGTTAAAGATGCTATACATTAAGGTTAGGAAGGTACCTTAGAGATTTAAGGCCTTAAAATTGAGTTTTGGACCCTTAAACTTTGGATTTAGGAGAGAGGTTAGAGACAGAGTAGAGAGAGAAGGAAAAAGCTTCAAATGGGTGCTAAAACACGTTTATATAGGTCCTAAAACTTGGACGCGGATGAATTCTACCCGATACCGACGTTAAACGCGGCTTTTGGTCGCACCCGATTAAGTTTCCGTCACCCGGCGGGGACGTTTCTAAAACTTATGAAATAAATATTTTGGGCTAATTACATAAGTTCCTGAGTGGTTTAGACACTCATTAAATTATAATAAACATATAAGTTTAAATATTTTAACCCAAAGTGAAAACGGAACAAATTTAATAACGACGAATTTTTCCGGTAGAACGGGTTTTGGCGACGAACAATTTCGGGTTGTTACATAAATAATGATTGAAGAACTTAGGAAGGCTTGTCCGCCCTATTTCCTTTTCTTCGTTGAGATGTGGTCTGGTGGGATCGGATGTCCATCCGAAGGTCGTTCGATTCATTAGTTATATGTTATGTACACAAGCATAGATATACAGGAATTCTCTAGTCAATTCAGTTAAGAGTCTCTACCTCTAGTCTATACTTACATTAGAAACACACTACTCACTATTTGGAAGTCTCTACCTCTAGTTCATCACTTACACACTACTCACTATTTGGAAGTCTCTACCTCTAGTTCAGCACTTACACACTACTCACTATTTGGAAGTCTCTACCTCTAGTTCATCACTTACACACTACTGACTATTTGGAAGTCTCTACCCACTATTTGGGATGCATCTTCAGGACACATCCTTCTCCGTCGTCTAGTTGGTAACCAGAATCTCCTATAGGGAGAGCGGACATTGTGTGTATAGATCTATACGGGATTGACACCCCCGCACCCTGACTGCTAGCTACAGTCCACGGCTCACCAAGCCAAGGGGTGACAAATGTCACATTATAAAGACGCTTGTAGGGCGTCTGCTACTCTAGTGTCGGTTATTATGGTTACGAGTATCCCGGGTTACCTTATAATTCATGGCCTTAAGGTAATGGTATTTCGCCAGCAATTTACACTGTATGCTGGTAATTCATTTTCAGAGTCACACTGTTTTGACCCTACAAGACGTATCTTTCATTTGATACTGTCTGGGGTCTGTCTCCTCTGTTTTGACCTTACAAGACGTATCTTTCATTTGATACTGTCTGGGGTCTGTCTCCTCTGTTTTGACCCTACAAGACGTATCTCTCATTTGATGTTGTCTGGGGTATGTATCCACTATATTCACCGTTTTAGACCTGGCTAGACGTATCTTTCATTTGATATTGCCTGCGGTCTGTATTCACTGTTTTGGGCCTTACCAGTTGTACCTTTCATTTGGTACCTTCTGGGGTCTGTGTATCTATTTGTTAGACTAAGCCAGGCGTGTCGTTCGTTCGATACTCTCCTGGAGTTTATGATTCCTTTGCCTTAGTCAGTAGTCCTCACTGCTGAGGCACATGTTATTTCCCTGTCGTCTCTTGCTTTCTTTAATAATCAAATTCAGTATTTCGATAATGATATAAATTAAGGGAAAACCACTTTTTACCACATAACACTGACCAGTCTTGGTAGAAGGCTGCTTTGATTAAAGAAAATATAGGATTTGCTGGAAAGAACTCTAATACACTGTAAACACTTAAACTATTACTTTATGAAGTTATTTGAATGAAATGTCACTAAATACTTATGAACTCACCAGCATTTGTAAAAATGTTGATACTCGCTTTCCAAATAACTTGTATTCTTAGGTTAGCATTAGACAGGTACATCCCCGGAGATGTTGATGAATATAGCTTAGTACCATGCTGTTCTGATTACATTTGCTTGTAATACTTTGATGTATTGTAATGAAAACAATCTATAACTATTACTATTAATGCAATGTTTTGTTGTACGTTGATTACTATAATGCATGTGTTATGATACTTGACATGACGTCATCCACCCCAGAACGTTTCCGCCGTTCCGATTTTGGGGTGTGACAAGGTTCCTGCAGCGAATCTTGATAACATTCTTTAATCTCTAAAACTTTCAACCATTGTAGTCTGTCAAACTCCTGGCTCAAGGTTTCTTGTTCACCAGCCCGACGATAAACAACATATGCGTACGTTCCAGATTTATTTATGGTATGGCTTATGTATGGTACTAACCTTAATTAAGGCGTTTGACCTAAAGGGTTGAGTTGGTAGTTTTAGTTAGAGGCATGTTAGAATTTTTATTAAGTGTTCTCATCGCGGGTTAGAGTATATATATAACTCTTACATGTTATTGTTGGTGGGGTTTGCAGTATTATTAATTTTTGTTTTGTACTTCCCGACTACCGAGCACAAATGTCGGCCAGACATGAAGTACTGTAAGTAGTCGAGAAGCAGTGTTATTAAGATTAATTATACTTTTATAAGAAGCTAGTTGCTATAGTTGTATTCCTCTTTCGAGGATACAAGTTCTCTATAGCCAATTTAGCTATGATACCAATCTGTCACACCCCCGGCCGAGACGACGGAACACGCGGGGCAGTGCGACTAAGTTCATGGATCACAGACAAATTGAATATATAGCACAAGTACAACAATAAACAAAATAGCATTCATGTTCCATCTTGATACAATGTTTTTACAAATAATAATAATAATACATTAATTGCCTTAACAGGTAGGCAGGTAGGCATATGATACAACAACAAATAAACTTGGTCACCTGTAATCCAATCTGTCTTGAATGTCTACTTAGTGTTTTCCTGAGAATACATGTAGTTTTAAAAGTCAACACAAAGGTTGATGAGTGTCATAGGTTTTCTGCTAATATAGTAATACTTTTAATAGGTCTAAAAAGTATTAACTTTGTATGTATAACTATAACAATAGTTATAAACAGTATTTGCAAAGAGTCTTTAAAATCCAAGAATGTATTTTGATATGAGTAAATTCATGTTTTTAACATTTACTTGTAATAACTCCTTGAAAGTCAAAATGAATGTTTTGTATAAGTAACTTACATACTTAAAAATGTACTTGTAATGACTTATTGAAAGTCAAAATGAATGTTTTGTATATGTAATTTCCTTACTTAAAATGTACTTGAAGGCAACCAAGCCTATGGTTGTAGTAAGAGAAAGAGAGAAATTCGTGTTTGTAATAACTTCATGAAAGTTTAAATATATCCATTGTATAAGTAATCACCATACTTAAAAATAGTTCTGACAGCAACCAAACCTATGGTTGAAATGAAAAAGTGAGAGAGATTCGTGTTAATGTTTTTAGTGAGTTCTATAATCGAGCTATAGACGAAAAGTACCCCTCCCTACGACGCTTCATTGGACGTCGTAGTAACGATCGTAGACACATATCACCTGCTTCGATTGATCAGTCGATGGTTGTAGCTAGAAACCGCAGGTGGGGTTGTCAACCCTATATAGATCTATACATATGTACCTCGCTCCGAAGATTAACGATTATAGCAGTGTGGGGCAGGGTAAGTAATTAAACTCAGCTAATGAATAGTAGCGCCTCACTCAACACCCATTAACGAAAAGTTTGTGAATAACTCTCAGCCCTAACTTAATTATAGTTAAGTACCGGGCATAATGAATTTTGAAGTATAGCATTTGTAAAAGCTGAGTATGGTTGACGTATTTATAAAAGTATAAATTACTCGCTTTTATAGAGATATGTATTTCAACATAACGAACTTGTATATGTGTGTAAAGCCATGCATAAAAGTATTCATGTATAGAAGTCTTGAAACTTTGAAATACTTTAAACTAGTAGTATGCATATCATATAAGACTAAAAATGAATGTTTCAAATTAATGAACATATGTACATGTATAAACTTTATGCATATAAATATATAAATATACATGTATAGTAATATCTTGAACCATTGAAATACTACACAATTTCATAACGTACTTGTTATAATATAAAAATCATAAAACTTTGTATCATGTAGTATTTGTTGTGTAAAATGGTTATTTCACAATAAAATAACCATAATACGTATACGAAAATTTGTACTAGTTTATTCGTAACAATATAGTAAATTGTTAAATAATAATATTTTTATAAACTAGGTTTTTCGCATAAAAAAGTAATATATTTGTATAAACAAAATATATAGGCACATGTATTCCCCCCCCCGAAATAATATTGAAAAGGGGTCGTAAGCACTCACCTTTGAAGCGTGAGTTCCAATCGTTCAAAGTCTGTTTCTTTTGACAAACTTGTCGTGAGATTTGTTATGTGACATTCCTCGTTCTTAAAACGAGTCATCGAGGATATTTATATTTCCCCTTGTTTATTTGTCTGATCGGGTAAGGGATACGATCCAACCCAATCGAAGCCACGAATGATAACAGAGGCACTCGGGCAATAGAACGAATGCAACCGATCGAAAGGGAAACACGAGGGAAATCGAAGGAAACAATCGAGTGGGGTCTTTGATCCACCATCTGATTTGAGAAAGGATAAGTATAACCGAACTCAGTAGCAATCGTCGATCCCACGTATGGCACCTCCAATGCTTGGCTTAGTTAGGGAAGGAAGAAGAAAGCGATGGTAGGTGCGTTGGTCGATGGTTCTATGGATGTTTGTCTGTTGTTGATTGTCAGAAAGAACGAGGGAGGAAGGAGTTGCATTCATCGATGTGGGTGGCGAAATTTAGCATCTCCGATGCGCTCTTCTTCCCTTTCCTTTGTCGCCAGTAGTCATGTTTTGAGGGAAATCAGATCCTCGATTCTTTGGCTGATCGAGATGGGAGAAACAAGAAGGGAAAACGACTGTTAGTGCGGATGTTTGTGGTATTTCTTATCAGATCGTAAGGAGGGCAGCCACTGGGGAAGAAAAATCCAGTGGAGACCAAATAGCAGCGATCGGAGGTAACATCACCGCTTCCTTCCTCTTCTCTGGCTGCAGTAGACCGGAAACCACCCACAATAGCTACAGTCGACGGTGGCTAACAGGTAAAAGAAAGTTCTTTTTCTCTTTTCTGTTGTGGATTGAAATCGATGGGGGTTTGGGGATGTTTGTTCTTGATTATTTTGATAGAAAATTGATGAATGAGTAACTATTTGGGTGTTTGATGTTTTACAGTGGATCGATGGGCGTACAAAAATGGATGTTTTGGTTTGACAGGAAAAGAAAATAGATCAACACAATGATCTCATGGAGTGTTTGGTTGATTCATTTGGCAGAAAAGAGAATGAAGAAAGAAGGGAGACCTTATGTTCTTCTATTTGCTGGAATACACAAGAAGTATTCTTGACTGGAATCGATGTAGAATGAAAGGAAATATTGAAGTGTTTGGGTGTTGATGTGAAATCAGTAGGGGAAAGAAGAAGGATTGAAAGAGGGTTGTTCCCTCTTGGACGTGTTCCTGGTATCCATTGAAGGACAAACAGGAGAAACATATATCTTTACGTGTGGTTTTATTTAATTTGAGTTTGGTTAAGTTTGAGTGTTCTCCAAGGTTGAAGAAAAAGTGCAGGAAAACTGGATGTTAACGCATTAGTGATCCATTGACAGTTTTGAGAAGGAAACACATGTTTCCTTTGTGTGTAATTGACTCTTTCCTTTGTGTGTTGTATTGTAGAAACATAATTCTACACAATCAGATTTATTTGGGATTTAGTCCTATAATATCTCATAGGAAAATTCTTGAAAACAATTATATTTACATATAGTGCATTTATACACATATTTATATATTTAGTGTTGTTATATAATTTTAATCATGATTGTATCATATTGTATATTTTATCAAACCTCTAATAGCACATACATTTTGCATTTGACCATGAAACATATCTTATACTTGTGTATACGTACATATATCTAGTCGTTCACGATTTTATAAGTACTAGGCTATTCCATATCAACCGGATTTGTATGTATATATATTATTCTCTAATACATAACTAATAATAGAAATCATGTCAAAATAAATACTTTAATGTTTCATGATTCAAATCCTCAATACTTTAATGTTTCGTGATTCAAATCCTCAAAAACGTTTGATTTGTCAACTTTTATAATTACTTTTACCTAAAATATTTCAAATACCAAATTAAATATTATGTAATAGCCTGAGTCAAAAAAATGTTTTCGGAATCTCTATTTGAGGTGTGAAAGTCCCTAAAAACGGTTGATAGTTTTTAAGAAAGAAAAACAGTATTATACTGGTTTTAGATTCTTAAAACGGTCATATCTTTAGCATACGAACTCCGTTTTGGATATATTTTTTTTATTTTCAGAATCGGGGAAATGTGTACTACGAGACTAGAGTGTTTGTATTGGTCAAAACTGCTTAATACAAAATTTTAGTTTTTTTTTTCAGACGCATTTTATGGTTGTAGTTTGAGCTGTTTGATTTGTTTGTCAAATTACACATTTGGGAGAAAGATACCATCTCGTATCTTATAATAGTTCACATAACTCATTTATTATACTTTAGATGCACTAAAAACACAATGAATCAAATTATAAAGAGGTTTACTAGTGAACTTGACCGTTCGCAGTCTATGACCTAAATTCCGGGATGTCACAACACAAGGGTTAAATCATTTTTTTTAAATGGATCAGTAAAATGTCAGATCAATTCCTAATATTGAGATAGATGATTCATGACGGCTAAATCCTTTAATAGTTATGTGAATTAATGGATGGATATTGTTACTTGTGGTAATTCCTTTCTAGGTTTGTGATTCCATTTGTTTAGTCATGATGTGTTATTTAATTTTGAGCAATATGTAAATCTAAACTCTGATCTTTGTTTACTAAAACTTTTAGTAGTTGTATTATTAGAAGATTTTGCTTAATGATTGTATTGTTTAAACTATGTAGGAATTATGGCTAATTCAATGATATTATCATCTGAATGAGATCCTTTTGAACAAGAAAATATGTTGGTTGATTGTACCTTCAATATTCATGTTGCTTGAATTGAGTTATTTGTCTATTGTATCACAAACTCCCATCAAAACTTATCTCAATGGTGAATTCATGGTTGGATCAAAGTCCCTTTCCTTTTTGGAATCAAAAATAAAATTCATTGTTATTTTTGGTGTTATATAAAGCTTTCCATCAATGGTAATATGATTATTTTTCATTATTCATCATAGTCAGTCAGGAATATAATCAAATAGCATGGTTTCAGTCATATATGGACTCAGTGAGCACTAACTCAGTCAGCAACTATCAAATGACCCCTTAGAAGCATATCAGATGTTCTATCAGGTGAGACAAATATTCCTGAAATACAACGATATTTGGTTGGAGCCAGTTCAAAGGCAGAAAGAATACAAAGATGAAAAGAGTCATTATGTATGCTTTAAGATTCCCTTAATTCATGGAAATTATACCTATAAGACCAATAAATCCAAAAAGGCCCATAGATATGGATCTTGTTTCTTTTGTAGAGAAACATAAAACTTGAAGACGAATTGTCCCACTTATCTGAAAAGAAGTGGTCAAACCAAAACTTCAAGTATCTATAAGATTAACTTATACTTTTCGTTTAACATTCAGGTATTTGATACTTTATGTTAATCTAATATTTGTAAATGCATACAGTTATTCAAGAAGAGTAAGCAGTTGAGCACAAATAGGTTGGAACTTCACTTCTAGATTTTATTATTTATGCTTAGAACATATGTTACTTGTAGTGTAAAATAATGCTTGTTTATGAACAATGTATGTTTTAAATTTATCATGTCTAAATATATATCTAAGTTAGTTGATTAAACGATTGATTATTTACTTAATTGTTTTTCATAAGGATCACCCTCATATTCTAAAATGGCTAATTTTGTTTTTTGAGAACTATATCTCGTATAGAACTATTAAGTAAATATCAATGTTTTCTAAATAATAAGTTCTATAAGAAAACACTTTTAACTAAAATGTGATTTGAATCAAAATTATGTATGACATTATTATCTTTATTATATAAACAAAATACACATATTCCAACTTCAAGAAATGGATTTTTGAAGTAAAATAATATAGTTTATTTGATATATGTGAATCTTATTTATGTATAAAAGATTACTAATTCCATTTTCAATAAACTATAGAGAAATAATTATTAAGGAACCAAACACAATGATATATGGTTTCCTTGATAGAGATTAGTGCCCATAGCTATAACAAGCCAGGTAATGTTACTATATATAGTAGTGTCCTTTTCGATTACACACAAGAACAAAATAAAACAGAACTGAAAAGATATTTATATGGCGGACTTGTTTTGCTAATTAATTAATAGTTTAATTAACTAATTAGAAAATAATGGAATATTTAAGAATGATTTGAATTCCATAGATAATTATTATCATATTTGGTAATTATCTTTAGCGTTTCAAATCATCACCATATATAAAGAGGGATCCAAAAGTGGTTTTAACATAAGTGAAAAATACCTTTCAACTATCAAAGTTTGAAACCCTCTCAAAACCCTAGAATCATTGAAGCCCAGTTCCCACGACGTGGTTACTAGCTTGCCACGACGTGGTTGAACATAGATTTGTGTTTTTGGCTCTATAAGCTGTTGGTCTTCAAGTTGTGGTTCATATTTGTTAGAGTTTTGGTTCTTGGATGAGGTGACAGAAGAGGAACTCTCCATTGGGTTCTCTAGTCCAACTAGCTTGTCAAAAAAAAGAAACCCACTAAGAAATCAAAGGTATGTTTTCATTTCATTATGTCCTAATGAGTTGCATAGAATTTTGAGTTGATATGTTGTTTCGAGTCTATTAGATAATAATTGTTTTTTCGTTGCCTATTGTTTTGGTATTTGACTAGGCTTGAAACCCATCAGTGGTATCAAAACTAGGTTAACTCAAGTTTATTGCACTTATACTTTGTCTTGGATAATATGTTAAGGTTTTTTTGTGTTGGATTTCTTGTTTAAATCATTTTAAATTGTATAGAAAGTTTACATTATTAAATTCGGCTTTGTTTATTCTTGAAAAATGATGATGGGTTCGTTATTCCTCTTCGTCACGACGTAGTTGGTCATCCAGCAAATCATGCGATCGGTCGATGCTGAACTTGGATCGTGATTGCTTTCATCGCCACGCTGTGGCCTCCTCTTGGTCACATCGTGATCTGCAACTAATAACCTTAAAATAATTAATTAATAATTTTTGCATTTTATGTGTGTCAAGACATGGTTGCTCATTCCCCACATAGTGGAACCTAAAGTTCCAGAACTTTCTAATTTTTTTCTTTTTTTGGTTGCTCACTCATTTTTATTTTAAGCACATACAAATTATCCTTTATATTAAAAGAAAAAATCAATTTGATTTAATTATATAATTAATTAAAAAAATGATTAGGAACCTTATAATTTAATTATTGATGTTTTTTTTAATTGAACTAAAAGACATATAATCTTCACACACACACACATACACACACACACACACACACACATATATATATATATATATATATATATATATATATAAAGTAAAATTGTATTTATATGTATAACACTAAAATAAACATTGCATCCTCGCATGTTTATTAAACGTGCATTGTTAGTCTTACCATAATTAGGCTTATCTTTATTGCTATAAAGGATGTTTAAGATAGATCTCTTTGATTCCTAATGAGGTTGGTTTTTAAGAGGCATTTATTTTTTGCCACCCTGACCGCCTTCTTGCATTTGAAGTAGAGTTACCTAAAGGGTTTGTTAGGACAAAAATGTACAAAGTTAAAAGTATTAACTTAAAAGTAGTAAAACAATATCATGTGTTATATAATAATGTGAATCTTATGCTTCCCATGGAAATTATGCCTTGTGGTATATTCTTTTTTGACATATGCATCTGTGGCTTACCAGCTCATCAAGATGAGAATATAGTTAAAGAAACGTATTTGTTGATCACGATTCTCAAGCGATTCTTGAGTTGAATCTCATTGTATCTTCGCATGGTTGATTCATCTTTTGGATCCATGATGCTCGGCTAATCCAGACATGATTATCAAATGAGCATTATAAGAGATTAACATGCTATTGACATAAGTCAATAACTCTCGTGTTCTAGGAATCTCATAGAGATTGAGATGGATAATAGTTTGTCTACCTAAATAACTTCATTTTGTAATTTTCGGCTAATCCACTTTACATTGTGAGGCCAAATATGGATCCTAGCCTTTTGATTCATAATTGATATTGGGTAATTATAGTAAAAGGATTTATTTATCAAACAAATTGTATTTCTTTCCCTTAATAGATGTCTTCTGGTTCGGGTGCAACTCATCTTCCTAAGCCAACCACTTTATCAAAGTTCTTACTACTCTCACTCCTCTCGCGAGATAAACTCACTGGTCCTAATTACCTTGATGAGATTTGCAACATGAGGATCACTCTAAGGTACAAAAAGAAGGAGTATGTCCTGGACGAGTATCTTGAAGAGGATCTTCCTAATGATGCTACTAAAGAAGAAGTTGCTAAACATGAAAAGCATCGTTATCACTCTATCGAGGTCTCTTGTCTGATATTGGCAACCATGTCTTCTAAACTCAAAAGAGTTGCGAGAAACTTAGGGCGTACAAAATGAACAAGTAGCTCGAAGACATGTTTTAAGAGAAATCTCAGACTGAGAGATTCAAGGTGATGCAATCAATTCTAGGTTGCAAGAAACAAGAGAGTAGTTATGTGAGTGCCTATGTTCTAAAGCTAAAAGGGTACTTAGACATAATTGAACGCTTTGGCATCCCATTCACTCAAGAGTTGGCTATTGATGTCATTCTTGACTCTTTGACTAGTACATACAAGCAGTTCACTATATACTACTATATGAAGGGTTTAGAAAAGAGTATCATGTAGCTACACACGATGCTCAAAATAGCTGAAGAAAGAAGCGTTCCACCTAGGAACCCAACCTTCACCACTCTTGTTCTGTCTATTAGGGAAGGTGGTGTCAGGAGAAAGATTTCCTCGCATCCCAATGTCAAGGGAAAATGGAAAGGGAAAGTTGGTGCTCTAAATTCCAACCCCAAGAAGGAAGTTTCTAACATACCACAAGTGAATTATCCTAAAGAATCAATTTATTACTACTGCCAAGAAAAGGTCCATTAGAAATGTAGTTGTACTAAGTATCTTGAGAATCATAATAAGAACAAGGACAAGGGTATCAGCATTGCAGGTATGTTACAATTAAATTGCATTCGGCCTCTACTTCTAACTATTGGATACTTGACACAACATGTGGAACCTGATGGGTTTTATAGGTTACAAAACTAATGTTCTTTCGGAATTTCACTTTACACTTAAGGGCACATGCAACCTATAGGATCTATTTCATACACTTTAAATGCAAAATACTACAAACAAAAAAACTTTATTAACCCTAATGTAATCTAAATATAATACAAGAATTAGGGTTACATACCTTTGATTTGTTTTAGTAAACAAATCACTCCAGTCCTTCCTTTGAAGAGCTTGGAAAGCTAGCACCAAAACGATGATGCCTCTAATGGCTTACACCCAAACCCAAGAAGTAGAAGACAATTGAGGAGAGAGAGGGAGAAGAAAATTTTGTTCATATACTTCTAGGAAAGAGTAACCACAAAAATCCTAGTCCAAGGGGTCCTATTTATAATTTAGGTAACTTCAGGATAAAACAATATTTGAATGAATTTAATCTTAATCCAAATCCTTTCCTTATATGCATCCACGAGGCTTCTGGAAACCCTAAGGAGTTTCCCAGAACCATCCTCTCTTAGATGGTTCTAGAATTGCCTCTTTTATTCAACTACTGAACAATTACAATTCATCCATTGCACCTTTAATTAATTTCAATTAATCCAAAATTAATTCTGATTAATAATTAATCAATTCTAATTGATTTCATATTAATTTATTAATCATATAAATCAAAAAATTAATTATTTAACAATTATATCTCATATTGATTTATTAATCACTTAATAAACTAACATACTGATTATCTATTTCCAATTAATATATTAATCACATAATATATTAATAAATAATTTCTCATATTTTCCAATTAGTTTATTAGTCATATAATAATCTGATAAATCATCATCTCTCTACGTATGTCATTCTAACCAAGTTCTAGACCAACCCAAAAATGATTTTGCTTCTAATTAAAATAAGTCAATTTACTTAATTTAATTAGGAATTTTAAGTCTAGGGTCCATTTTGTTATTTTTAAGAACTATGTTAAGAGAATTCTAGATTGCACTTTCTAGAACTTGTTCAGTTATAAGAACCTTGGATCAGGGTAGAAAGCGTCATATGACCCAACCCTAGGGACCATTTGTGACAATGTTCGGAAATTGGTCTGTCTCCCTCTTCTTTTTCAGACGCAGCTCGCAAGTGTATTTGTTACTCAATTTAGGACCTAACCTGTGTTTGCTTCCAAGGAAATGTTCATAACCCCATCAACCCTCTTATATAAATCCATATTCAGATTTTAGGGTAAGGGTTGTGTGCCGCAAGTGAGGGATCAGTTAGAGAGAGAGAGAGGGAGTGAGATAAGAAAGAACGAAAAACTAGAAATGGTGGTAGTCTCCTTTGGTCGGATCTTCAATGGCCCATCACCTACGACTTTAATGAGGATATAGGCGATATAGCAGCTCAATATGTTGGTCATATGGGTCAACAGGCGGTAGTGAAGGAACACCGGGAAGATTCCGGTAGAGGGCGGGTGTTAAGTGGTTGTGTGATGTTAGACCGACGTTTAGCTCCGGTACTCGATGAAGAATCCGCGACATGAGAAGAACCAACAACAACCTCGAAGTTTCCGGCAGCCTGTGATCAAATCCGATGAAGCACCTTGTTTTGGGGTTTCTATGGTGTTTTCCGACTTCAGGAAGCGTGAGCCGTGAGGGAGGCATAAGCCCTTGACCGTGTTTGACTTTTGTGTTTTGCTTTAGATTTTGGGCTTACTAGTGGACTAGTATGATTGGATCTGATTTTTGGGCTAAATATAAGTGGGTTAAGTGAAGTACTTATATAAATGAATACCACTTATAAATGACTAATTTCTTTTGTTTCATTATGATATTCTAACTAGGTGATATAGTAATACAGTTAATTCATCAAATATGCTTTAGAACTATATTTCTTAGATGAATGAATTATTGGAATTAGTGGTAATTCGTATTCACCATTATGTATATATGTTAAGTGTATATACTATGGTTGAAGAGTATTTTTAAGTAACTTAAAATGAATCATATTAGTCTAGTATTGGATCATAGATAGAAATAGTAATAGTAACATTTCGTATTTATAAATGATGGCTCTAAAATAGGAGTTTTGAGACATAAAATAATAAATTTGAACTAAACCTTGATAAGAAGATGTTACAATACCAAGTATTATCAAGTATTATGTCTTTAATTGTTCAATCAGGGTTAATTATTTATGTAGCAGTTCGAGGCAGTATCGGTACCACCTAAAATACTGTTAGGATTAGTTCAACATTCATTCAGGTGAATTCTCATGAACTTATTTATTATATGGACTATGCGATTATGTTATGTGAAACCACGAAAAGCCTCTTAAGTGAAGGAAGTGGTTATGGATTTGACAACCGGAGAAAAGCCTCGCAGAAAGAGAATCCAGTTGTTTAGTTCAAGTGATCATATACGAATTATCGACCACGCGAAGCCATTCCAAGGAAAGTGGTTTATGTAGGACAACTATAGAAAAGCCGCTTAAGTAAGGGAATCTAGTTGTGACCAATGATGCTAGCATATTTAGTTATATGTGATAGAATGTAAGTAATATGTAATTTATTACTTGATGCTTATATGTGTTATGCTTTTTTCATATGATTTGTATAATGGGTGAGTATTCTGATTGGGATATCTGGGCTTTCTCAAATGGGCATGGCATTTAGGTTATGTTATGATATGATTTTCGCAACAAATTTAGCTTCCTCATTTTATTACAATGATGTTGATATAAGGTAAAAAAATATCCTTATGATTTTTTGATGATTATGAACAGAACCTTTTTGTGAGACTTGTACTCTGATATATATATATATATATATATATATATATATATATATATATATATATATATATATATATATATATATATATATATATATATATATATATATATATATATATATATATATATATATATATATATATAGGGTTAAGTTCAAATGAGAACACTATTTAATGTGAGAACGTGAGAACACTATTTATGTTACTATTTTACTATGAATTTGTATATATACAACGATATGGTATTATTCATCAACAAATATACAAACAATCATACATTAATATTCACATTAAAATTTTGTATGTACAACTTTATGATATTATTCATCACCGAATATATGAACAATCACATATTTAACATTCACATTAGAATTTATTAAATTACTACATATATATATGTAAATTTTATAGTAGAATAGCAATATAAAATTGAATATATTCATATTATAGTTACTACAGTACTATATTTATTAAATTCATAGTACAATAATAACATAAAGTAGTGTTTTCACGTTCTCACATTAAATAGTATTCTCATTTGAATTTAACCATATATATATATATATATATATATATATATATATATATATATATATATGTATGTATATATATATATATATATATATATATATATATATATATATATATATCGATGACTGTGAGGACAATTCTCCATCACTTATTTCGTCAAGAGCATAAACGTCAAACCCAAATACTTCGTCGTGGTGCGTTCGCATGTTACCCACATCTGTGGAAACTAATACAGACTTGATGATTTAATCACGCACGGCGAAAGTACTAGTATTTTTCTTTAATTTGTTTTTAATTTTTAATTTTTTTTATTTTTTAAACTAAATATCGGTTTGATTTTTTAATGTTTAACAGTTATAAAATATTAATTAAGAAGAATATTAAGGATCATAATATTTTATGTTCATACTTTTTTTGGATCATATTATTTTTTATTCATAAAATTCTGGTTTAAATTGTTTTGAATCGTAGTATTTTGAATCATATGATATTTGATCAATAAAATATTCAATTAAATTTAGTTTTTGTTCAAAAACAAAAATTATGGATCATTATATATTTTGAATCATAAAAAATATAATTAAGGATTAGAAAATATTTGAGTCTAAATATTTTTTGATCATAGCAAATTAAGGATCATAAACAAGTTGAATCAAAAGTAAAGTACTAACATTTCTACTTCTTCTGCAGATCAATCCTTGAATCAGTCAAAGCACGAAGTTGAAGGATCTGTTTCTGAAAATAAAACTGAGTTTGAACCTGAAGTTTTAGTTTTAAATAAAGTCTTTAATTTTTCTGATGTTGCTAGCGACAATGTTTTTTGTGATGTTTCTGCACCTTCTGAAACTGTTTTGAATGGTTTCAAAGTCTTTGATGATGTGGTTGACAATTCTAATATTTGTGATGATAATAATGAAAAACCACCAGTTTCACAAGTCTCTCCATCTGATGCACCCTCACTTGTCTTACAATCTACTTCTTGTTCTTGTTCATGTTCATGTGAGAAAAGCAAGGGTGTTGGTATGGAAAACAAATCTGAGAAATACAGTACAAGTTTTAACAAAAACAAACAGATTTGTTTCAATTGTGGCATTGGTGGTCATATAGCTAGGAATTGTCCCACTACAATGCTTGTACATTTTGAGTCACCAAGAGGAAAGAATTAATCCAGAGGAAGGTCTTTAACTAGAAAGTCCTCTAGAACTCGTTCTCAGAATGATGATTGGAAGGATGATCGTAGTAGAAAACGGGTTGTTTTTCAAAAGCATAAAAGGGTCTTTCATAACAGAGTCCCAAACAGTTTGCCAAAACCGAGCATGGCCAAGCCTAGGTCGGTTTCGTCAAGAAGCAGCAATGGTTCTTCAACCAATTCTGGTAGAAAACCCAAGTGCTCCAAGCAAACTGATAAAAATCCTATTTCAAAACCACATGGGACTATTAGAAAACCTAATTATCAATGGTTGCCCAAAATAGCCTCCAATCCATCATCAATGTCCTTTGAGAAGTTATTAGATAATGATAAATTTGAAAAGGCATCAGGACAACCCAGGAAAGTAATGACCTGGGTTCCTAAATCTAAATGAACCCGTACATTTTGCAGGGACAATTGCGTAGCAATGTCATCAGACCTTGGTTCGTCGACAACGACTGCTCCCGGCATATGACAGGAGATATAGCCCAACTGAACAACATTCAATCTTTTAATAGGGGATATATTTCCTTTGCGGGTGGAGACGGAGGCAAGATTACTTAAAGAGGAACCGTCACAAATGGGGTGTTAAGTTTCGAAAATGTCAACTTTACTCCCGAATTGAAGCATAGTTTGTTGAGTGTATCTCAGATATGCGATAAAGGCTATTCTACGCATTTCACTGATAAGGAATGCATGATTCTCAAGCCAGGATTTGTCATTCCATAAGAGTGGATTCTTGTAAAATCTAAAAGGGATGGGAATGCCTACATCATTGATATGAATAGCAATCTTCCAGAACAAGTTACGTGCCTCTTTTCAAAGATCTCAGAGAAGATGCAACGCATGAAGCACTGAATCAATTTGAAAAACTCAGGGTTTGGAAGTTGGTTGAGTTGCCAAAGGGCAAAAAGTCTCTTGACACACGATGGGTCTATCGTAACAAGCAGGATGATTCAAGGGTTATTGTGCGAAATAAAGCTAGATTGGTGGTTCGCGGGTTTTGACAAGTCGAGGTTCTTGATTACACTAAGGTTTATGCTCCAGTAGCTCGCTTGGAGGCTATCCGTATCTTCCTTGCATATGCCTATTACATGAAATTCACTGTTTACCAAATGGACGTCAAGACAATCTTCTTGTATGGCAAGGTGAAGGAAGAAATCTACATTGATCAGCCCCCTGGGTTTGTTGACTCGAAGTTTCCTAATCATGTCTACAAGTTGGACAATGCATTGTATGGGTTACATCAAGCTCCTCGAGCGTGATATGCGACTCTAACAAAGCACTTGCTCGAGCATGGATACTCTCGTGGCACTATCGATCAAACTTTATTTATCAAGCATGTCGGTAATGATCAGATTCTAGTGCAAATCTATGTTGACGACATTATTTTTGGGTCGACCAGTCTGCAGCTTTGCAAGGAATTCGAAGGTGTTATGAAAAAGCGGTTCGAGATGAGTTCGTTGGGGGAAATGACCATGTTTATTGGGCTTCGGGTCAAACAAAATTCAACCGGAATCTTGCTACATCAAGCCAAGTATGTGGAAGATATTCTTGAGAAGATTGGGTTTCACGACGCTAAATATGCATCGACACGAATGGCTGAAAGACCTCTTCTAACTCCAGATCCTGATGGCGATTTCGTAGATCAGACTCTTTATAGATCGATGATTGGATCGCTGATGTATCTTACTGCAAGTCGTCCAGACATCATGTTTGCATTTTGTCAATGCGCATGTTATCAGGCTAATCCTAAACTTTCACATTTTATTGTTGTTAAAAGAATTTTTCGGTATATCAAAGGTAGCCCAAAATTAGGTCTCTTGTATCCGAAGAATTCTGAATTTGATTTATATGCTTTTGGTGACAGTAATTATGGAGGCTGTGAGCTTGACAGGAAATCTACTTCAGGAGGGTGTCAATATCTTGGTGACAGTTTAGTGTCATGGCAGTGCAAGAAGCAATACACTGTCTCAACCTGAACATCGGAGGCGGAATACGTTGTTGCATCTTCCTATTGTTCTCGAGTTATCTGGATCCAACATCAGCTGTTGGACTACTATCACAACTAGGAATTTGAAGCCTTGTAAGCATTGAACAAAGATAATAAATGTAAACCAACAATGGGAAAGCATGTAAGATGCTTATTCATTAACAACAAAATCTCAATCAAACACATCATACATGCACTGCAAATAGCCAACAAACAATTGGAAACACTAAAAAAAATCCTTGTTTGAGTCCATTTTTGGACTAGGATTTCCTTATTGGGCTCAATGGACCAATAAGCTTCCAATTGGACTATATTGGGCTTAGAACTCTTGAATGGGCTCTAATTGGACACACTTTCATTTATTTTAACATTTTGGGCCATACTGGGCCTAAAATGAAATAAAATACCTTAATGGACCTCATTGGGCCATAACTAACCTAATTAGCCCTAATGGGCCATAAAATTCATTTCTTGATTTATTTTGGGCCGATAGTTATCTAAATTATCTATGATTTGGACTTAGGCATTTAAGGTCCCAATTCTTTCCTTTTCCCTCTCCAAATCTCGGCCCAAGCCCAAATGAAAGGAGGAGTTGACTTCTCATGGCCACCTCATTTTTACATAATGGTCTTCCATACAACTTATCCCATGCCTCCATGCACACATCACCTCAAGACCTCTCTCTTCTCCTCTCTCTTTCTCTCGGCCGAAACAACACCAACACACACTTCACTCAAAAATCTCTCAAAGAAACTCTCTCCATTTCCTCTCCAAAATTTTCGAGATCTAGGGAGCTTTCAAGGAAATTATCCCACAAATTCTTCATCTAAGGTAAGATCATGCTTGGATCTATGATCTAGATTCTTTGTTTTATCAAAAATCTCTTCCTAACCCATGCAAAATGATGATCACTCTCTTAGAAACCCTCTAAGTTTGAAATCAACAAAGGAGGGCTTGCTAGGGACGAAAGTAACATCAAACTCCTCCCAACATTCTTCAAAACCGACATCACAACTCAAGGTGAGTTTCATACCCCTTCCTTTTCAGTTTTTATGAGTTTTATGGGGGAGAATACAAGAAAATGTGTAGATCTATGTGTAAATGTATGCTATATGTGATTTGATGCATGTATGTGTGTGTTATCATGTGTTTTGGGATGAATATGTCATCAAAAAGTGTGTAAAAACTGAGATCTATGACATGAGAAATGAAATAAACATAACTTAAGCTATTATACACTAATCAAGTCAAGAAAAATAGTTTATAAGGTTAGGATGAACATACTTGAACATGAGACCCATTTTGGGGCCTAAATTGTCAAAAATGCAAACTTGGGGTAAAAATCAACAAGTCACGGTTTCTGGAAGGTTAAAAGGGGCCAAAACAATTTCCATAAATATTTTCCTGATGTTTAGAAAGTTCTAAGGACTTAAAATGTAAATTTTTAACCTAATGGGCTAATTTTGGGCTTTTCGGCCCAATAAGCCTCAAAATGCGAAAATTTTACAAGTTGAAGGGCTGGAAATGAAATTTTCTGTAAAACAGGGAGTAGTTAGCATAATAGAATTTTTATAAGGTTCAAAAATGCTTTTCATTATCAAAAAGGACTAAAAATGCATACTTTTTAGATTTTGTGCCAAAAAGGTAAAAGTTGTGAAAAATGGATCCTTAACCGAGAATCACTATTCTAGATGGGATGAAGCTGTCAACTAAATAAACTTTGGGTTAAAATCGTGTTTTCATCAAATAAATTATACAAAAGTGTCAAGAAAAGTGTTTTAAGGACTAAAAATGAAATTCTTTTATATAAAAGGACCAAAAGTGTTATTTTTATAAAAGGAAGAGTAATGAAAAGGGTCAAACTTTACTTACAAACAAATCAAATCAAGATACAAGATCCGCGACTACCGACGAAATGGAAAACAAATACACTCTCAATAACGCATATTGTTACAAAACGAATTGATTCGGTCTCGAATCAATAACAACACACAATCGTTAAACCAAAGTAATTCGTTAATCACGCGATAATTACAATGATTCAATATACAAACTTTGGGCTTGAAAGTTTCAAATCATGCTTGTTGGGCCTTGCTAGCCCATCAACATGATCTTTGGGCCCAAAGGGATCATGCTTACGTGATATTGGGCCTTCTATGACCCAATTCCACGTAAAAGCACTTTCAATAGCTCTAATGTGTTATTGGGCCCTAATGGCCCATTAGTACTGCTAGTGAGGTCGAGAAGTCAAATGCGAGTTGTGCCAAGTGTCTTTTGCATTCCCGATAGCTTTGAATAACTCCTGGAAATAAAGGGGGCTTCGTACCCTACTTTTTCCTCAGTTGTTGGGCTTATGAGAAATCAAGTAAACAGATTCATGGCGTTAATCAGAAGAAATCAGGGTGGTTGGATTAAGTGAGTAGTACGGACGACGCCTTAAGGATCGTTCGTAATCTGTAGTTATAAACTAGTCATTTCTTTAAATGCGTGATTGTAATGACTCACAAACCCTAATTAATCTAATGTCACATGGGTAATCAAAACATTCGTCGTATCGGTATAACAATAAACAAGTCATGTAATTTACGTATTGGGGAAAACATCGGGTTTTCCCGGGAAGTTCAACATTTTCACTTGTGTGACGTATACAAAGTTCAACCATTAAACATGCTTTGAAAATCAACAAGCATATTTACGGATCTTCACACTTTTTATAAACAAACATTTTTTTTTTCCAGAAAATATCAGATTTTCTGGGTTTTTCAAACTTCACCAAATCATTTTACCATAACATTACTTATGAACTCACCAACATTTCATATGTTGACGTTTTCCAAATAACTTGTATTCTCAGGTAACAGGTAAGCCGAAGAATAAGTATCAAGAAATGTCATGGTGTTTTGTTTAAATTAACTGTCAGACAGTTTATGTTATGGATTTGTAATGTCTAAAACAATGTACTGAATGTAAACAATATCAGTTGTAATATTCCAATGCATGGTGATGAATTATGTTACGATTCATGTATATTCATTATGACGGTATTCAATTTGAGTCACAAGAGCCCTCGGACGTTTTCACCGTCTGGTTCGGGGGTGTGACAGGTTGGTATCAGAGCTCTATTTATAGTGAACTAGCATATCTAACCACACATTGATATGCAACTATAAACCAAAAAGAGGGACTAACACAACTCTGAACAAAACAAGTACAACATTACAATAAAAACACCCTTGCTTGTATTAGGAAAAAGAACATAATATCGAACCAAACTAGATAATGCTAGTATCTCGGTTAAGCCAGGATTGTTCTTAGTCGTATCAAGGAGTGGATGTAGCCTGATCAACTACATTTCCTCCAAGGTACAACTATCACATGTCCTGAGGAAATCGTGATAGCTAGGGAACCTAAAAACATACCCCTTTATCCCCAAGAAGAGAACACCAATTCAGTATATTTAACAACTAAAGCGGCATAGGTATGATATTA
Source organism: Lactuca saligna (assembly GCF_052625555.1). NCBI lineage: Eukaryota > Viridiplantae > Streptophyta > Magnoliopsida > Asterales > Asteraceae > Lactuca > Lactuca saligna. Next base: position 121,990,180 of record NC_136425.1, read on the forward strand.
GCATAATTATACACTCTCGCAAACAACATGGCTGGTTTCCACCACCCCGAGGATCCTTATTTCCCAGACCATGGGAATAACGGATGGTTGGACGAAGAGCCTGAAGAAGAGCTCGAGGAAGACCCCGAGGAAGAATCTGACGGGGAACCGGAGGCAGAAGTCGAGGGCGAACCTGCCGAACCAGTAGAAGAACAGGAGGAGGAAGAAGATGAAGGAAGCCTCAAAGAGGAACCCAGCGACAACGAAGGGTGTGATTCGGACGCGGAGTCCGAATTCATCAACCCCCTTATCCGATTAGGGTTCCCGCTTACCGGGTGGGCCCCACTGATCCTACACCCCCTGGGGTATTGATCTTTGGAGATGGAGCAAGCAGCAGGGACAACGACCCCCATTCGGCATGTCACACGAGTTCTTTGACCCGAGGGATGGAGGACCGGCCGATCGAGCCCTTCCGGTTATGGTGAGACGATTATGGAACACAGGCGACCTAGCTCAGAGTATCGCCGACCAGGTACGTCAGATGTGGACTAGGGTCGAGCGTGCAGAGCAGGAGACACGAGACGTCCTTCGAGATTTCCACATGAGGTAGGTGAGGTGGGAGTCCCGACTCCAGGACGCAGAACGACAGGTGGCTCATCTTTAGGGAGCATCCACTTCCTCAGCACCACCCCCGAGCACATCTCACCGCGACTAGGGTTAACCGTATCAGTCTTTCGTACTATGTCATTAGGATCTATGCTATGTACCCCGACTCTATGTTAAAGTGACTACACTACTCATAGAGCCGTTATGCTGTCAAACTAGTACCGCTTATGTATGCTCTTTCGAGCAAAATTTTCATCTATCAAATGCGGATAATATTAGTAAAAAAATTATATGTTTTACTTTGACGTTGTAATATGCTATGTGTTACGAATCCATGATTGTGTGCCAAATTGTGAAAGTACCTAAGTTCATGCCACACACCTAGCTTATAGGATCACACTCTCACAAAAAGCACAGACTCAACATCTTTCTGTTCAATGGAAGAAAGATGCCTCGACGACCAACCTGTGGAAACCCTAAGCCAAACCCGCCCGAGTTCAACTATGTTGCTTTTCAGGCAGCGGTATCAGTTGCAGTCACCGCGGCTATGGCACAAATTCACCAAGGGAACAATTTAGGAGTCAACGGACCAGGGGCTGGAAGTTCGAACAACGAGATGAATTAAGGACCTACCAAGACATGCTCCTACAAGGACTTCACCAACGCCAAACCACGAACCTTCAACGACACGGGAGGAATAATTACCCTGAAACGATGGATCGAGAAGGTGGAATCGGTGTTCGAGATATGTGAATGCCCTGAGGAGATGAAGGTAAAATTTGCCTCATGCACTCTTGTTGACCAAGCGCTCACTTGGTGGAATGGACATGTGAAAGCCATGACACTCCCCGTAGCTAATTCCATGCCTTGGGCAGAGATGAAAGAAATGTTGATGGCCGAATACTTCCCTCGTGGGAAAATTCAGAAAATGGAACAAGAGTTGTGGAATCTCTGATGGGTTTTGGTCATATGAACATTCCTATGTGCACATAGAAACCCTAATGCTTGGATCTAGGTTTCTCTAATTAAACATGCATTGAATCCAAGACTTCTAATGGCTAATTAGGTATAAGAACAATACAAAACCAGAGTTAGAAGCATACCTTGAAACACTTGTTTGATCTTCTTGTTCTTGGAGCTTTAGAGTCACAATTGTCACTCCTCTAATGGCTTACAAACACCAACTAGCAAAGAGAATGATTTGAGAGAGAGGAGAGAGGAGGAAATCGGCCAAGGTATCCTTACTTTAGAGGAGGTGCCAATTTCCCTTCCCCAAGGGGTCTATTTATACTTGTAAGGCTCCTAGGGTTTCACCCTTAAACCCTGATTGGATAACTATTACTCAAAGCAATCCAAATCCTTCCCAAGATAAGCCTTTGGACGATTTGTGGCTTATCCCAAGCCCTAGAAGTCGTCCAACCCTATCCATGAATGATTTACAGCCTAAAGTGTAACTATCAAACAATTAACAGTTTATACCCTCTTATTTAATTAATCCCCTTAAGTCACCAAATTAATACTAATTAATCTATGACTTATATTAATCAAATAACTATATTATTATTCTCATAATATATTAATAATATTTGTTCTCTCATAATAAATCATCCTACCAAGTTGCTATGGTGAAGGAAACCCAAAAGGACCATGCACAATCGGGTGAAATACTTGCCTAATATAGTTGCAGCCTTAGACACTATTCCAACAGTCTCCCACTTGGATAAGTCTAGTAACTATATGCGCAGGTACATTCCGATTTGCAATCGTAGCTCTCAAAGACGCTGTCAAACTCTGATCTAATCAATCTTGTCCTTTAGATAAGGGATCGTGCAGTCCTCTGTTAGATATCATGCGGACAATTCAATGGAATGATTAGTCTAGCATTTGGTTTCTCGATCTCCGATTTATTTGACATAGAACTTAATCGAACATATCAATTCAGTTCTGACCGGGCCCGGCACACAAGTCAAATCAAATCATCGAGCGGCCGAGACATCACTTTTTCCTTCTTAGAATAAAAAGTTACAGATAAACTTCGACTTATATGCATTTACTTATTCATTAACCAACTATACACAACAATGCGTTTTATAACATCGAGTTACCAATGCGTTTTCGCATTATCAATGTACAATCAATTAACCAATAACAAACCATATATCTAGGTTTGTTCCAATGCTCAAAACTAGTTCATAAGCACTCATGAACGTTGCAACAATCTTTTGCTATGTCTAAAACCATTTAGACACTCTACACACCTATTCATGACAATCTTCATTCATACCTACTTCCAACATATGAACAATTGTGGACAATTTGAATAATTCGATTATTCCTAATAAACTCAATTATTCTGGAAGTCATAACATGCAAAGTGAAACAATAGTTAAACAATTAACATAAGACAGTAACATTACTTATAAATAAAACTCCTTTATTTAATCATCAAATGTTAATTATATTTATCTATTACACGTTTCTAATACTATCTAATCTATGCTAATATCATCCTTTAGCCCAATACTCCTAGCATGCTGCAAATGCTTAACCCTACTCAGTCCCTTCGTAAGCGGATCTGCTGGGTTATCTTCTGATGATATCCTCTGCACTACGAGTTGTCCTTCTTCTACACGATGTCTAATAAAATGATATTTTCTGTCAATATGTCGCGATCTACCATGATCTCTCGGTTCCTTGGTTAAGGCAACCGCTCCTTCATTATCACAGAAAATCTCCATAGGCTCCTTTATGGAAGGTACAACTCCAAGATCACTAATGAAGTTCTTCAGCCATATTGCCTCCTTCGACGCTTCGCTCGCTGCAATGTACTCTGATTCGCACGTTGAATCAGCTACGGTTTCCTGCTTGGAATTTTTCCAAGTTACTGCTCCTCCATTCAGGGTAAAGACCCAACCCAACTGCGAACGGTAGTTGTCTCTGCCGGTTTGAAAACTAGCATCACTATACCCTCGCACCTTCAAGTCATCACTCCCTCCAAGGACTAAGAACCATTCCTTCGTCCTCCGAAGGTACTTAAGGATATTCTTCACCGCAATCCAATGGGCTCTGCCAGGATTCCCTTGATATCTACTAACCATGCTCAAAGCAAAGGCTACATCAGGGCGAGTACAAGTTATAACGTACATGATTGAGCCAACTGCGGAAGCGTATGGAACTCGGCTCATATCAGCTATCTTGGCTTCAGTACTCGGACTTTGAGTCTTACTCAGCTTGGCATTGCTTTGTATCAGTAATTCTCCCTTCTTCTAATTTTCCATACTAAAACGTTTTAGTACATCCTCTAAGTAAGTGTTCTGACTAATTCCTATTAGTCTCTTACTTCTTTCTCTTACTATCCTTATTCCCAAAATATAGGAAGCCTCTTCGAGGTCCTTCATAGCGAAGCACCTCCCGAGCCAGGACTTAACCTCCTGTAGAGTCGGGACGTCGTTTCCTATGAGTAATATGTCATCGACATATAGAACGAGAAAGCTTACTATACTCCCACTGGCTTTGACATATACACACGATTCATCTTCGCTTCATACAAATCCAAACTCTTTGACTTTCTCATCGAAACAAAGATTCCATCTGCGAGACGCTTGTTTAAGTCCATAAATGGACTTCTCAAGCCTACACACTCTATTCGGATGCTTTGAATCCACAAACCCCTCTGGCTGAGCCATGTAAACATCCTCATCCAACTTTCCTTCAAGGAAAGTGGTCTTGACATCCATTTGCTAAATCTCATAATCATGAAATGCGGCAATAGCTAGCATCACTCTAATAGACTTTATCTTCGCAACTGGTGAGAAGGTCTCTTCATAGTCAACTCCGGGAGTTTGAGTAAAGCCCTTAGCAACCAATTGTGCTTTATACGTGTGTACTTTTCCATCCACGTCGGTCTTCTTCTTGAAGATCCATTTGCACCCAACGGTCTTACGTCCGGGCAAATTATCAACCAAATTCCAAACTTGGTTATCATACATGGATTGGATCTCGCTATCCATTGCCTCTTTCCATTTCGCAGACTCTGGGCATGCCATGGCTTCCTTATAGCTAGTAGGTTCATCAAGGTTTATTAGTGTACTATCACTAATATACGTGTCCCCTTCGGTAGTAATATGAAAACCACACAACTGGGGTTGAAACCTAACTCTTTCAGAACGTCTAAGAGGTAATGATACGTCAATCGGTTCAACCGGAGTTTCCTGCTCGGGTTGAGTGCCAGCGGTTGAGGTTCCTTCATCTACAGACTCTTGAATCTCTTCAAGATCGATTTTCCTCCCACTGTCTCCTTGGCCTATGAGTTCTTGCTCTCGGAAAACTCCTCTCCTCGCAACAAAGACAACATTATCCTTCGGTCTATAGAAGAGATATCCAAAGGATTTCTGCGGGTAGCCGATGAAAATACATCGCTCTCTACGAGGTTCGAGCTTGTCGTGAGTATCTCGTCTTACGAAAGCCTCGCAACCCAAAACCTTGATATGTGCCAACGAAGGAGCTTTCCCCGTCCACATCTCGTGAGGTGTTATGGTAACCTTCTTAGTAGGGACTCGGTTAAGGATATGGGCGGTAGTCTCTAAGGCATACCCCCAAAAAGAGATAGATAGTGAAGCACGACTCATCATAGAGCGAACCATGTCCAACAAAGTTCGATTACACCTTTCTGCCACACCATTCAATTGTGGTGTCCTAGGTGGCATTAATTGTGAAACTATTCCACAACCCTTGAGATAATCGTGGAATTCAAGACTTAGGTACTGTCATCCTCGATCGGATCGAAGCATCTTGATCTTCCTGTCCAATTGATTCTCCACTTCATTCTTGAACTCTTTGAACTTTTCAAAAGTTTCTGACTTTTGCTTGATTAAGTAGATATACCCATATCTACTATAGTCATCGGTAAAAGTCACGTAGAAGCGGTTTCCATCCTTCGTGGTAGATCTAAACGGTCCACATACATCGGTATGTATGAGGTCCAATAGACCCTCACCCCTTTCGCACGTACCAACGAAGGGTGACTTAGTCATCTTTCCAAGTAAACAAGACTCGCATGTGTCATCTTCCCTAAGGTCGAATGACTCCAACACTCCATCCTTTTGGAGTTGGGCTATGCGTTTCTTGTTGACATGTCCAAGACGACAATGCCATAAGGATGCCTTATCCATACTATTGGAAGAATCCATGTACAAAACATCATTTCCTAAGTTATCAACAATCATAATAGTTTCATAAATTCCATTACATGGTATTGTTGGATAAGGTGTCTAAGTCCATAACTTATTTGGTATATACTTGACCCGACCGGCATGGTCCATTTGGGTTGCATCTCATCCAAACTATTATGGATAATTTTATGAGAGTTATACACATATGTTTATTAATATATTATAAGTTATAATATATTAATATGAAGTTACATTATTTAATTAGTTTTAGTCTTAAATTAATTATGAATTAATTTAGAGATTAAAAGGAAGACTAATTAGATTATGGGCTATTTGTTTTATATAGTGTGGGCTAATACTCATTTGTTAATGGGCTAGGCTTATGTGGAAGTCCATGGATGATCCATGGAGCTTTTAACCCATGGATCCTTGGAAAGGAAAAGACATGGGTTATTAGGGTTTCACCCTAACCATGCACACTATATAAGCATGCTTATGGAGCATGAAATGGAGCCTAAGGAAAAACTAGTGAACTAGTGTGTGTGTGTGTGCATGTGTGTGGCCGAAAATACAAGAGTGTGTATACTCTCTCAAAGTTTTCCAAGAGTTTGTGGTGTTTTGTGATTCCATTTGAGGCATTCACACTATTGGTTCTTGGCCCTCAAACTCCTTAGAACCAAACTCATCAAAAGGTATGTAATCTCTTCTAACTCTTTTATGTTGAAATGTTCCCCATTCCATGTTAGATAGGTTATAAACCTTGGAAAATTTATTATTTTTCATGTGTTTAGACAAACATAGATCCAAGGTTTATTAGGGTTGCATGCACACTTAGGAAGTGTTAGATTGCTCAAAACCCAACAGGTATAGCTTCAAAGTAAAAGACACCATTCAGATAAGCTAAAATAGAACCATTCTCATTATTAAAAGAAAATCTAAAACCTTGTCTAAATAAACCATGAAAAGAAATGATGTTTCTAGCCATTTCTGGCGAATAGCAACAATTGTTCAAATCTAAAGATAAACTATTCCTAAGCACTAAAGAATACACTCCAATCTTGGTCACAAGCGACGATCTTCTGTTCCCCATGATTAGATTTATTCTTCCATGCTCCACGTCTCTACTTCTTCTTAGTCCCTACACATTAGAACAAATGTGGTAACCACAACCGGTATCAAGAAACCAAGAAGTATTATGAGATGAATCGTTAGATTTAATTGTATATATACCTGTGCAAGATGGCTTGATCTTTCCTTCCTTGATGGCTTGCAGGTACTCTGGGCAGCTTCTCTTCCAATGTCCTATCTTGTGGTAGTGGTGGCACTCTGCCTCCTTCAGGTTAGGGCAGGGCTTAGTGGGATCAACTTTGGTCCCACTAGAAAAGGCATCATCTCGGGCTTTAACCTTTCGATAGTTCTTCGACGAAGCCTTCCTCTTCTTTCCCTTTCCTTGTCCAATTGCCAAGACAGGAGCAGCGGTGGATTGAGAGTTGGTGCAACAGACTTGTCCCTGAAGTTGCTCTCAGCGACCCTCAAGAGACCTTGGAGTTTGCTTAGGGTGACCTCTTCTTTGTTCATGTGATAGGTCATCCTAAATTGATTGTGGCTTGGAGGCAAAGAGTGAAGCACCATGTCGATCTCCAAGTCTTCCCCAAAGTCAACATTTAACTTGCAAAGGTGGTCGACATACCTTTGCAGCTTTTGCAAGTGCATGGTAAGAGACTCTCCATGACCCATCTTAGCGGAAATCATGTTCGTGAAAATCTCATAATGCTCTTGTCTCGCGTTTTGATGGTATCTCTCCAATAAGTCTTGGTGCATTTCGTACGGATACATGTCCTCATAGGACTTTTGGAATTCGGAGTTCATAGTCGCGATCATGATGCAATGCACTTTCATTGCATCACGCTCGTGAGTTTCGAAAGCGGTCATTTCGGCGGGAGTAGCAATTTCAGGGTTGATTTTCTCGAGCTTCTCATGGACGACATACTCCTTATCCTCATAGCGAGCAATCATGCGAATGTATCTTATCCACTCGCTAAAGTTCGTTCCATCAAAGGTGACCTTTTGACAAAGGCTCATCAAAGTGAAAGAACTCGCAACAGCATTGTTGGCGTTTGACATCTATAAATAGAAAGGATAAAGATAGATTAGAATATGAATCCCTAATTATCACCCAATAAGAAAAATTAGGGCTAGGATCCAACAACAATATTTACACATTAGAAAAGGGATGCTGTAATCTAATATGCAAACAATTTGAAGGTAAGTGAATGACGATTCACTAATTCTCCACCATGAAAAACATAACTTTAAGTCCTAAATGTATTGAGAATTCCTTGGTTTGGATGAGATTCATTGAAACTTTTTAATGGCATGTTTAAATCTCGATATGCCCCTCTTGTTTGTGACTGGGATACCGAGGATCACAAAACTAGGTGTGAATTACCATGCAAATTCACATGGTGCCTTCATTGTAACGATCACCTATTCGATGTGCCGGTAAACCACACACGCTCCATCGAACTATGATAAACAATGAATCACCCTTTGCCACCTTCGCTTAGAACCAATTAGTGTGCCGGTAAACCACACACGCTCCACTAACTTCATAGCAAGGTGCAAAGTGTAATTTCATGGGATTACATCAATTCACTTTTCCTAAAGTAACTAAGATTGGGAAATTTTAAGAAAACATGTAGTTACTTAGTACTTCTTATCATACTTTTAATGAGAGGATGAGGTTGCCCTATCCTACGCGTTCGGCTAACGACCCTCCACCAATCAAGCAGGCAGTGGGTGTCAGTGTACACCCATTAAGGGCCATTTTATAGGCCGCAACCTTATACCCACCTTATAGACCAGCTTCGTGAATGAGGCCTACTAACGGTAAGACTAGCATTTAAGTTATACATACATAGATATTAATCTTGTAATATTATATTAGTATAAGGTTGTATTTTAAACTTGTAAAATTCTAGGGTTTGAAATTTAAATTGTCTAAATTAAACTTTTAATCATAAAACATAAATTTCAAAACTTGAGGACTAATTTTAAACATTTAAAAACATAAAGGATCAAATAACAAATAATTCAAATTAACAATTAATCACATAATTATCCATATTTGATTTCTTGAAAAACAATTTACCAATTTTAATCAAAATAATTAATAATTATCATGTAAGGAAGTTAAATATTTTATTAATTGATAAATATCTTCAATTAGATCAAAAATATAATCATATATATCATAAAATCGGATTAGGGTTGATCTAATATGATTAAGGTAAGTTTCCATAAGATAAATATGAAAAAATCCCGTTTTTGGCTCTTCCTGACGCTCGGACTCGCCAAGTACCCAAACTGGACTCGCCGAGTCCATGACTCAGAAACACAAAAATCGAATTTTGCAGTTAAGATTCAAACATTTAAGCATCAATTTAATAGAAACCAATCTAAGCTATGATACCACTGATGGGTTTTGGTCATATGAACATTCCTATGTGCACATACAATGTAACATCCCAAAAAAACACAGTCTGAAAATTTCGTTTTAAATCAGTAATCAAACCATATTCATCAATGTCATATAAGAATCATAAACAATGTATGTCAAAATATCATAACAACTGTCAAACATATCAGAGTATAAATATCCCAGGCTGAACAAATGGTGTGTGCACTGCAATCTTCCCGAGCTCCTCTTTTGAAAACTGAGTACCTGAAACCAAAACTGAAACTGTAAGCACGAAGCTTAGTGAGCTCCCCCAAACTACCACATACCATACAATACATATAAACACATACTGGGCCTTTCCCACTACATCGGACCGAAGTCCAGAACTAACCAGGGCCTTGCCCTCTGCATCGGACCGAAGTCCGGAACTACTGAGGCCTTGCCTCCTGCATCAGACCGATGTCCGGAACTAACTGCATCGGACCGAAGTCCGGAACTGACTGCATCGGATGGAAGTCCGGAACTACTGATCATAGCATAGCATAAACATATCAACTAGTATGAACACATAAACAGCATACTGTATCGGGCTGTAACCCGGAACATATAACACATAAATCCTGTCTGAGCCACAAAGTCATCAAACATAATAAAATCTGCATCGGACCGAAGTCTGGAAGCTACTACTAGCTATACGGGCTGGCATTGTGGCCTTAGACCCGTTCCTATTGGAAGGAAACTCACCTCTCACTGCTGAAGTCCCGCAGACACAATCCCACACTGATGAAGTCCCGCAGACTCTACCCCAACTGTTGGATGACAGATTCCCGAACTGTCAACACCAAAATAACACACAATTAATAATTGGGTTCTAACACATAACTATAAATACATGCTTTGGATACTTACTACATTACCCCTAGCTTGGCTTACCCAAGCCCAAGGCCCAATCCATAGGCCCAAGTTCAACTAGGGATCAAAGCCCAACATATGGCCCAATTTTCCAAATTGGGCCCAAACCTCTACATGGACTCCCCTTAAGGCCCAATTGTCCAGTCCAGTCCAACATGTCTCATTCTAGGGGCCCAACATCATACAACCATCTATGCCCCAACTATGGCCCAATTTTCCAAATTGGGCCCAATCCTTCATATGGGCCTTACTCTAAAGCCCAACTAATTACCCTAGTCCATTTAATTATTCTTGGATGGCCCAACACAAAGCCCAAGTGAAAATTAGGGTTTCACATAAAATGACAATTAGGGTTAAGTGTTTCTCACTTAACCCATTAAGGGCTTATCCCACTAAGTACTTAATCCGTTAAGGACTTAATCCATTAAGTCCATTATTGGTTAGTGATATGGGCATATTTAGTTATAAAATTCATGCATTATCTTAATACTTTATGTTGATTTTTTCTCATTTAATGAACAAAAGGTGCTTAATTAGATTAAATATTTCATTTTCAGCAACAAATACATGCTCGAAAGGAAAATGAAGCGGAACTAGCGATTGGACGCTTGGATCATGGATTTTGAAGAAAGAAGGACGTTGCTGGACAGCTTGACCCCTCGTCAGTTTTTTGGCCATATCTCATGAACCGTAACTCAGATTGATGAGATTCAAAATGTTCTGAAAACTAGACACAATTTCGGATGACTTTCGTGTTTTGAGAAAATGCTGATTCCAAATGTACTCGGCGAGTAGGTTAGATTACTCGCCGAGTTGGTCTGAAGTTTCGCGATTCTGGACGCGCTGACTTGCCGTACACGGGTTTTAAGTGACGTACTCGCCGAGTAGTTCACTGGACTCGCCGAGTAGCCCCTGTTTTGTGAAAATCTATATAAAGGGACTTTCAGATCGATACCCTAGCAGAGAGATGAACCCTTGGAGGCCAATTGTCGACTAAAGGTGCTGCTAGAGCGTGGGAAGCAAGGGAATCAACCCTACATTCAATTTTAAGGAGAATCAAGTAAAAATCAAGTTTACTCTTGCCTAATCTCTTGTTTGAACTATGTTTTTGCCAATTGATTTCGTTTTTGAGCTTGTTTCTGCTGTAATTATGAGCTAAAAACTCATAACTTCTGTTTAGGTAGATGAATTTGTGAACATGGATTGATTATTTTATTAGGATTAATTTTAATTGGTGATTATGTTTTATTAAGCTTGTTAAAGAACCTTATGTGTTAACAATAACTATTCTTCTATTAATAAATCAGTAATTAAGTTGTATGAACATCTCTTAGTTGCTAATTTCATATGATTTACGTGACCACATAGTTGTATGTCTAGGAATAACGAATGTGAAACTAGAATTAACTAGAAGATAGGTAAGTTAATGTGTGAGCTTATGTGATACACCATCAACAAGAGGTTAATTGAATAACCAATTTGATTAGCTAATTACAAGTCTTTCTAAACCCGAATCAACAAACTAGGAAATTCGTTAATTTAGACAACTGGCCACTGCTTGAGTTAATTTGTTTCCTAAGGATTAGTAATAGCAAGCGTGAAACTAATCATCTCAGTCGGTAGCCAATGAAGAATTAATCCGATACATTGAAATCATCCATGGGAACAAACGAGTCGAACCTAAACAGAAGTCTTCTTTATTATTGAATTTAGTTGATTTTTATTTGCTTAGCTCTTAGTTTCTTAGTTTAAGTTTTAGTTAATTGTTTAAGTTTCTAGTCTTGCAAAACTAGAGAAAACTCCTTTCTATTACTTGTTTTATTTAGATAATATTAGCCTCTATTTTAATTGTTTACCGTTCCCTATGTTCGATACCCTACTTACCTGAACTAAACTATTAATCGATAGGTACACTGCCTTTCGTGTGTTTGTCTTTGTGTTTATGTTAGTAGGATTAAAACTAGTTGGTTTTACACACATCAAGTTTTTGGCGCCGTTGCCGGGGAACGGTTCTAAATAGTTAATTTTATTTGCTAATTGTTATCATATTTTTTTATTTTATTTGTTGATTAATTTTTTTTAGTTTAATTTTTATTTTTATTTATTATGTATTTTCCAAATCTCGATGCTCTGGATGCTTTTCTTGAGGAAGTAGTGCAGGTAAATGAGCAAAAAGATGAGGACTATGACTCAGATGATGATTTGAAGAAATTTGATAGATGGTTAGATAACATCTTGCCCAACACACAAGAACAATCTGAGTCACAAGAGCTAGAGTTAAAAGCTAAAGAATTTAATCCAAAAAGAGATTTGGAGGAACTAGAAAGATTGCTAGCAGAGGGGTCAGATGAAAAACAAGAAAAACCTGAGTTGCAGGATCCAAGTTGTGGTTTGACCATTACCACGACGTGGCCCCCTGTTCTTTCGGTTTGTGTTTCGAAGCGTGGGGTGATGACTCCAACTTTGGAGAAAGTTCTGAAGCACGATCCATTTATGATTAGTATCCAACCGGTTCCAACCCTTGTCAATATTCTTGGGTTTTATGAATTCAAGCTCGTTTGGCCACTTTTTGAAGAAAAGAGCCAAATTTCACTAATTGGTCAAAAGAAGATATTCAATGCAACGGATGGATGGGCATCGAATTTATTAGAAGTTTATTAGGTTGGGAGTCCAGCTAAAGACTCGCACAAAAAGAAGCGCTTGCGGGAGGCAACCCGTCATTAGAGTTTGCTTTTCTTTTTCTTTCTAAACTTCTAGTATTTAGGGATAATTTAGGATTTTTATTTTGATTTATTTTTATTATTACTTGGTATTTGTTTTTGATCTTTTCAGTTTGAGTGTAAGGATGCATGTGAGGATCTAGAGTCAAGGCTGATGAAGCGAGAAATCGAGTCTAGGCGAGAGAGGAAACGAAGCTTTGAGTCAAGCTATGAGTCCAATTGATAGAAGGGTTATATAGTGTTTATTACCTAAAGAAAAATGAGGGAAATTATTAGTTTATATAACCCCCATACATCAGAAATGGACTTGGGTAGAATAAAATTTTTATCACACAGCGGTCTACTCGCCGAGTGCATCTTATGGACTCGCCGAGTCCATGTGAAAATTCACGATTGTTCTGCGATTTACGCTTCAACTCGGCGAGTCTACATACTGACTCGACGAGTCGCTCATTCTTCTTACTTTTGAGCTGAAGATTTGATGACATTTGATATGGGCATTGATTCTATTCTTTGAAGATCATTTTCCGAGCATTTCCAAGAGTTTTTCCCTTATATTTGGAGCTTTTATAAAGACTGTACCACACGAGATTTTGACACCCAAGACATGGATGAGCTGTTCCCATGTCTAAAGTCAGCTGAAGATGGAGCTTTAAATGAAGAAGTTCAACCTTGGAACTACTACTAGTTAAATTTAAAGTTTTGCATAAAATTTGCTAGGATTAATTTAGAAAATTTTGGTAAAGCAATTAGGGATCATGCTAGTATTATATTTGATGATTGCATGAAAACCCAAATGTTTAGTTGAGCCTATATACGTTCTAGTGCATTTGTGGCTTCCTTATTCCAGTGAAATCATGGGACAAAAACACGACCTCGCTTAGTTTGAAGGATGCAATATGTTTAGCATCGTGTACCAGAAATGTATCCAGGAAAATTATTATCTTTAGCCAATAAAGGTTGAAGTTGAGCGCCCCTGCTTAAGCATGTAGGGTTTTGAGTGGAAAAAGTGTGTTACATGTTCAAAAAAAAAAGAGAGAGAATTACAAGAAAAAATTTGAAGAATTTTTGGAGCATCAAAGTTAAGTATGAAATTAGAAGATCGACAATTCCGAAGAAATTCAAAAGGTTGAAGATACCAAAAATCAAACAACAAGGTGGTGAATTCAAAGAAATTAAAGATTAAATGTCAAAGAAGTGAAGAATTCCAAAGAGCTCCAATGTGGTATCATAAATTGTAATTGTCTAGATTATGTATGCTTGGGTTGCTCAATCAAAAATACCTTGAGGTTAAGAGGTTTTCTGAGGATGGATTCGGAGGGATGCATAAAATGAGCATTGTTCGAAAAAAGCGGGTGAATGTTTATGAGGATTGTGAGTATTTGGAGTATGGGGGGTTATTACGAAAATTTTAGACACAAATGCATGCGTTGCGGTCTTGGCATAATGGCTGGGTTTGATTGGGATTGTCTTATGTAATATTAGTGTATTAAAATTCAGTTTTGCTTGGGGGCAAGCAAAAGTCAAGTGTGGGGTATTTTGATATGGGTATATTTAGTTATAAAATTCATGCATTATCTTAATACTTTATGTTGATTTTGTCTCATTTAATGAACAAAAGGTGCTTAATTAGATTAAATATTTCATTTTCAGCAACAAATACATGCTCGAAAGGAAAATGAAGCGGAACTAGCGATTGGACGCTTGGATCATGGATTTTGAAGAAAGAAGGACGTTGCTGGACAGCTTGACCCCTCGTCAGTTTTTTGGCCATATCTCATGAACCGTAACTCAGATTGATGAGATTCAAAATGTTCTGAAAACTAGACACAATTTCGGATGACTTTCGTGTTTTGAGAAAATGCTGATTCCAAACGTACTCGGCGAGTAGGTTAGATTACTCGCCGAGTTGGTCTGAAGTTTCGCGATTCTGGACGCGCTGACTTGCCGTACACGGGTTTTAAGTGACGTACTCGCCGAGTAGTTCACTGGACTCGCCGAGTAGCCCCTGTTTTGTGAAAATCTATATAAAGGGACTTTCAGATCGATACCCTAGCAGAGAGATGAACCCTTGGAGGCCAATTGTCGACTAAAGGTGCTGCTAGAGCGTGGGAAGCAAGGGAATCAACCCTACATTCAATTTTAAGGAGAATCAAGTAAAAATCAAGTTTACTCTTGCCTAATCTCTTGTTTGAACTATGTTTTTGCCAATTGATTTCGTTTTTGAGCTTGTTTCTGCTGTAATTATGAGCTAAAAACTCATAACTTCTGTTTAGGTAGATGAATTTGTGAACATGGATTGATTATTTTATTAGGATTAATTTTAATTGGTGATTATGTTTTATTAAGCTTGTTAAAGAACCTTATGTGTTAACAATAACTATTCTTCTATTAATAAATCAGTAATTAAGTTGTATGAACATCTCTTAGTTGCTAATTTCATATGATTTACGTGACCACATAGTTGTATGTCTAGGAATAACGAATGTGAAACTAGAATTAACTAGAAGATAGGTAAGTTAATGTGTGAGCTTATGTGATACACCATCAACAAGAGGTTAATTGAATAACCAATTTGATTAGCTAATTACAAGTCTTTCTAAACCCGAATCAACAAACTAGGAAATTCGTTAATTTAGACAACTGGCCACTGCTTGAGTTAATTTGTTTCCTAAGGATTAGTAATAGCAAACGTGAAACTAATCATCTTAGTCGGTAGCCAATGAAGCATTAATCCGATACATTGAAATCATCCATGGGAACAAACGAGTCGAACCTAAACAGAAGTCTTCTTTATTATTGAATTTAGTTGATTTTTATTTGCTTAGCTCTTAGTTTCTTAGTTTAAGTTTTAGTTAATTGTTTAAGTTTCTAGTCTTGCAAAACTAGAGAAAACTCCTTTCTATTACTTGTTTTATTTATATAATATTAGCCTCTATTTTAATTGTTTACCGTTCCCTGTGTTCGATACCCTACTTACCTGAACTAAACTACTAATCGATAGGTACACTGCCTTTCATGTGTTTGTCTTTGTGTTTAAGTTAGTAGGATTAAAACTAGTTGGTTTTACACACATCAGTTAGATTAATTTTTGCCAATGATTGTTATTTAATATTTCACTTATTAATTAAGTCTCGTTTGCATCCTGAAAAATTCTCAAATATTAGGATTTTCTCAATTAGTCCATTAAGGACTTGATCCATTAAATTCATTTACTCTACTATATAAATGGCATGGAATAATTTGGGCTTAATTCACAATCCAATCCAAATGACCCAAAAGTGGGTCCAAATAAGTCCAAGGCCCAAATACTCATAATTAGGGTTTTACACCCAAACATGGCCCAATAGGCCCAAAACCAATATCTAAGCCCATTAGGGTTTGCTAGCGGGGCACCACCCACTACCACCTAGGGTAGTGGTGGTTGATGGCGGCTCACAGCGGCGGCCACCACCCTAAGGTGGTGGTTTTCCATTTCTTTTCATTAATATTTTGGAAATTACCATTACAATGCTTTAGACACACACACACACACACTAACTAACTAACACACACACACACACAAACACACCATGGCGGCCGGCGGTGGCGCTTGGCGGCAGCTACCACCTCATGGTGGTGGTGGTGGTGGCCCTTTTCTCAACTTTTCCGGCTGTGAACTTTGCAAACAACTTCTAAAAAAAACACTCATACAAGGATCTACTCACACAGCCACCACCTCACGATGGCTTGTGGTGGCAGGAAGTGGTTTCAGGGCAACAACCACCATGGTCGGCGGCCATGGTGGGTTTTCTCTCGATCTCCGGCTAAACTGTCACGCCCACACAACAAACATAATCAGCAACAGCTTTGCAAGCTAATATGAACAAGAAACAACATAGTACCCTCACGACTCCGATTGCAAGACGCACCGAGCCACCCACCTGGTGGCATTTGGTAAAGGCAGCAGCAACTCAAGTGGCTCATCGGCGACACAACGGCGTTGCAACAACGAACTAGAGAGAAGAAGGGGCGAAGAGGACGAGCAGAGACCACCTTGGAATGAAGCAAAGCCCACATCAAAAGTGGACGGCACAAGGGCCACCGACGTCGCTGTGGATGAGGCGTTCGGTGGTGGCTTCATCTTCTTCACAAAGGCAGTGTAGCGGCGACAACACTCCTGTCGGTCTTCGACAGTTGTTTATGACTTCACCGGTAGCAGTTTATGGCGATGAAACAGTGGCAATGGCGTCGTTATCGGCAGTAAGGTGGAACGCTGACTCTCGGAGTCTAAGGCTTCAGTTGCGGCGATCGTCGGAGCTTCACTTGATCGGAGTGTGAGAGGGGAGAACAGGATGTTGGCGGCTGAAAACATGAGTGGCGGCCGATACAAACGTAGGTTTAGGGTTCACTTATCACTTATATACCCGGTGCCTTAAAACACATTCCCATATTAACATAATTGATCCCTCCTTCCTTCTTTTCTTTCATAATAACTCCCTAAATTACCAATAAACTCTTCAGCCTTCAAATCTTTTCAATTTAATCACGAACTTACTCTTTTAACCCCGACTTATAAAATTCTTCACCAATTAGTCCGGGACTCACATTTACTAATTTATTTAAATAAACGGGGCGTTACAACTCTCCCCCACTTATATTAGATTTCATCCTCAAAATCATTCCTTACCATTCCTTACACGCTAACTACTCATGTAACATGGCCATAAACCTGGGCATACCCTAGCCTTCTCTGGGTAGCTATGACCAATCATCACAAAGCCCTAACATTTGTAGGCGAACTAATCCCTCGCAACAAGATCACATCTACTTCATCTAAATTCTGATGTCTTGAGATGGTCCGAATCCCTGACAGACCACTCTACTGATTCATGATTGCTAAATCCAATCCACTTGTTTCTCAGCTGCCTACTCAACTTCTGGTAACTCAAGGCTCACACTAGAAAACAGAATCACAAATCTACTTATCCCTGTGATTCACTTATAGCTGGTCAATGTCCTGATAATCCCGCTGTGAGTGACTTAGCATATCCCAAGCTATCTGTGACTCTATCCATACATGAAATCTCAAAATACCATTACTGCTTGAGACACTAAACTGTCTGAAGCACTGAAATTTCTGAAACACTAAACTGCCTGAAATACTGAATTACCTGAACATTGAAATGCCTGAAATACTGAACTACCTGAAACACTTGAACTGCCGAAACACTAAACTGCCTGAAGCAGTATGTTGCCACATGGCTGCTTCCCGAAATTTAAGGAAGTGGTAAGGTGGGTTAGATCTGATCCCACATCGGCTGTGAAGGAGAACTAAGCATTCCTTATAAGGGATGTGGATACCTTCCCTATCACAACGCGTTTTAAAGCTGTGAGGGCAGCAGATCCCATAAGAACTCTGCAGTTAAGCATGCTCGGGCGGGAGTAGTACCGGGATGGGTGACCCCCTGGGAAGTCCTCGTGCCGAGTGGCCCAAAGCGGACATATTGTGATACGTGCTAGAGGGGGATGTTACAAATGGTATCAGAGCTAGGGCACGGGTCGATGTGTTCGACAGGGACGTCGAACCCCATAATGGGGGGTGAAGGTGGGTTAGATCTGATCCCACATCGGCTGGGAAGGAGAACTAAGCATTCCTTATAAGGGGTGTGGATACCTTCCCTATCACAACGCGTTTTAAAGCCGTGAGGGCAGCAGAACCCATAAGAACTTTGTAGTTAAGCGTGCTCAGGCGGGAGTAGTACCGAGATGGGTGACCCCCTAGGAAGTCCTCGTGCCGAGTGGCCCAAAGCGGACAATATTGTGATACGTGCCAGAGGGGGATGTTACATACAAACCCTAATGCTTGGATCTAGGTTTCTCTAATTAAAATTTAAACATGCATTGAGTCCAAGACTTCTAATGGCTAATTAGGTATAAGAACAATACAAAAACCAGAGTTAGAAGCATACCTTGAAACACTTGTTTGATCTTGTTGTTCTTGGAGCTTTAGAGACACAATTGTCACTCCTCTAATGACTTACAAACACCAACTAGCAAAGAGAATGATTTGAGAGAGAGGAGAGATGAGGAAATCGGCCAGGGTATCCTTACTTTAGAGGAGGTGCCGATTTCCCTTCCCCAAGGGGTATATTTATACTTGTAAGGCTCCTAGGGTTTCACCCTTAAACCCTGATTGCATAACTATGACTCAAAGCAATCCAAATCCTTCCCAAGATAAGCCTTTGGACGATTTGTGGCTTATCCCAAGCCCTAGAAATCGTCCAACCCTATCCATGAAGGATTTACAGCCTAAAGTGTAACTATCAAACAATTGACAGTTTATACCCTCTTATTTAATTAATCCCCTTAAGTCACCAAATTAATACTAATTAATTTATGACTTATATTAATCAAATAACTATATTATTATTGATCATATTATTCTCATAATATATTAATAATATCTATTCTCTCATAATAAATCATCCTACCAAGTTGCTATGGTGAAGACAACCCAAAAGGACCATGCACAATCGGGTCAAATACTTGCCTAATATAGTTGCAGCCTTAGACACTATTCCAACAATCTCACCGTCAGCAACGTGGATATAGATGCATACATATCAAGGTTTAGTGAACTGTCTTTGTTGTGCCCTGGAATGATCACCTCAGAAGGTAAGAAGATCGAGCGATTCATCTGGGGACTAACCTCCCCGATCCAAGGAAACGTGATAGCTGCAAATCCCGAAACTTTCGACAGTGCCAAGAGATTGGCCAAGAAGTTGTATGACCACAACAACTAGAAGGGTGAGAAGCCAGTGGATACTAAAGTTAAGAAGGAAAGTGACAAAAAAAAGGGAAAGAACAGTAAGAGGAAAGGATGTCAAGGCTCCGAATCATCCAAGAAACAGCAAACGGTGGCAGTTAATGTTGCAACCACACAAGTTCCATCCACACCACATGCTCCAGCCTCAGCTGCTCCAAGTGCTCCTAAACCTTATTCCGGTAACCTCCCCAAGTGCAACAAGTGCGGTCTCCAACACAATGGAGAATGAAAAGAGATGCAGTGCACCAGTTGCAATCGGAAGGGGGCACACGACAAAGTACTGCACGACTTACCCTCCTCAGAACCAACAACAGGGAAACAACAACAACAATAACCGCAACAACAACAACAACAACACCGACAATGGAGGAAACAATACAGGACCAACTCACACCTGCTATGGATGTGGATAGACTGGGCATTTCCGTCGAAATTGCCCCAACAACAACAATCCCGGAAATAGAGGAACAAGAAGGGTGCTGGCCATGGGTTAGGGAGAAGCGATTCAGGATCCCGCTGTTGTTACCGGTACGTTCCTCCTAAACCACACTTATGCATGCATCCTATTTGATACCGGAGCAGAACGAAGTTTTATGAGCAATAAGTTTAAACATTTGTTAAAACAACAACCCTAGAAGCTCAATGAAACCTTTACGGTGGAAATGGCCAATGGGAAAACCGAATCCACTGGGGAAGTCTACATCGGATGTACCCTAACTCTAAATCAACACGTCTTCCGAATAGACTTAATGCTTGTTTCCATTAGAAGTTTTGATGTGATTATTGGCATGGACTCGTTAAGCCGCCACCATGCTGAAATTATGTGTCACGAGAAAGTCGTTCGCCTTCACCTTCCAAATCATGAAACCCTAGTTATTTACGGATACAAACCTAGCATGAACCTTCGTCTCATCTCGTGCGTCCAGGCACAGAAGCATCTATGAAAGAACGATTTGACGTTCCTGGCGCATATTGTGGATAAAACCAAGGAAGAGGTTAACGTTCGAGACATTCCTATAGCACGTGAATTCCCAGACATATTTCCTGAAGATCTTCCTGGAGTACCCCCAGAGAGACAAGTTGAATTCCGAATTGATCTTGTTCCAAGAGCTACTCCCATCGCTAAATCGCCTTACCGATTAGCTCCTGCTGAGATGCAGGAATTGTCCAACCAACTAAGTGAACTCTTGGGCAAAGGATGCATCCTACCCAGCTTCTCGCCATGGGGAGCTCCATTCCTCTTTATCAAGAAGAAAGACGGATGTTTTAGGATGTGCATTGATTACAGGGAACTAAACAAGCTCACTGTCAAAAATCGGTATCCACTCCCACGAATTGACGATATATTTGACCAGCTCCAAGGAGCCAGTTACTTCTCTAAGATAGATCTACGATCTAGGTACCATCAACTCAAGGTCCGGGAAGAGGATATTCCCAAAAACGCTTTCCGAACTCGTTACGGACATTATGAATTTGTCGTAATGCCCTTTGGTCTAACGAATGCCCCTGCCGCATTCATGGACCTAATGAATCGAATCTGCCGACCATTCCTAGACAACTTTGTTATTGTTTTCATTGACGACATTCTAGTCTATTCCCGAAGCGAAGAAGAGCATGGCCAACATCTCCAAAAAATCCTGAAAACCCTGCGAACTGAGAAGCTATACGCAAAACTCTCCAAGTGTGAGTTCTGGATCCGTAGCGTGAACTTTTTGGGTCATGTTGTTAGTCAGGAAGGAATACATGTGGATCCTTCTAAGGTCAAATCCATCGAAGGATGGGCCGTCCCGACGACACCCACATAAATTCACCAATTCTTAGGACTAGCAGGTTACTACAGGAGGTTCATTCAAAACTTCTCTAAGATCGCCAAGCCACTTACCTCGATTACACAAAAGGGAGTACAATTCAAATGGACGGACAAACAATAAGTTTCATTCCGAACTCTGAAGCGAGCACTCTGCAGTGCCCCGATACTATCACTACCAGAGGGAACGGAAGATTTCGTAGTCTACTGTGACGCTTAAAATCAGGGTTTAGGTTGCATTCTCATGCAGCGTAGAAAGGTGATAGCTTACGCATCCCGACAACTCAAGACACACGAAGTGAATTACACAACCCACGATCTAGAGTTGGGAGCAGTGGTCTTCGCCCTGAAGATTTGGAGGCATTACCTTTATGGTACGAAGTGCACCATCTTCACGGACCACAAGAGTCTCCAGCACATCTTGAATCAAAAAGAGCTGAATATGAGGCAACAAAGATGGGTTAAACTATTAAACGATTATGAGTGTGAAATCAAGTACCACCCAGGCAAGGCCAATGTGCTAGTTGATGCCTTGAGCCAAAAAGAGTCCTCTAATCGTCGTGTGAAAACTCTCTCAATAACCATCCAATCCCACCTAACCACTCAGATCAGGGCAGCTCAGTCAAATGCTATGAAGGCGAAAGATAGAACGAGCGAAGCATTACGCGGAATGGAGAAGAATCTCGAGGTGAAAGAGGGTGGAGTATACTATTTCATGAACCGTATTTGGGTCCCTAAACTTGGAGGATTTAGGGAGGTAGTCATGAGTGAAGCTCACAAGACGCGATACTCCATCCATCCGGGTTCGGACAAAATGTACTTGGATATTAAACAACATTATTGGTGACCTAACATGAAGGCAGAAATTTCCACCTATGTCAGCAAATGCCTTACTTGTGCCAAGGTAAAGGTGGAATACTAGAAGCCCTCGGGGTTATTACAGCAACCAGTAATTCCCGAGTGGAAATAGGAAGGGATTTCTATGGATTTTGTGACCAAGCTACCCAAGACGTCAGATGGATTGGACACTATATGGGTAATAGTTGACCGACTGATGAAATCCGCTCATTTCATGCCAATAAAAGAATCCTACAAGATGGAGAGACTGACAAGAATATACATTTGAGAAATCGTGAGGCTTCACGGAGTACCAGTGTCTATCATCTCAGATAGAGATAGTAGGTTCACTTCATGTTTTTGGCAATCACTTCAGAAAGCACTGGGAACCCATCTAGACATGAGCACTGCTTATCACCCACAAACGGATAGCCAAAGCGAACGAACCATTCAAATGCTCGAAGACATGCTTCGCGCATGCGTGATAGACTTTGGGAAGTCCTGGGATACCCACTTACCCTTAGTTGAATTCTCTTATAACAACAGTTACCATTCGAGCATCAAAGTCGCTCCTTTCGAAGAGCTATATGGACGTAAGTGTAGATAACCGTTGTGTTGGGCTGAGGTGGGTGACACCCAGCTAGCGAGGGAACTAGCATCAGACAAGATGCTAACGGGACCGAATATCATACGTGAAACCACGGAAAAGATAGTTCAAATCAGAGCTCGATTACAAGCATCGTGCGACCGACAAAAGAGCTACGCTGATAGACTGTGAAAGCCCTTAGAGTTTCAGGTCGGGGATCGAGTGTTGTTAAAAGTTTCTCCCTGGAAAGGGGTCATTCGTTTTGGAAAACAGGGAAAACTGAACCCATGATAGATTGGACCTTTCGAGATTCTAGCCCGAATTAGTCCAGTGGCGTACAGACTGCAGCTACCCGCTGAGCTCAACAGTGTACACCCCGTGTTCCATGTTTCTAATCTAAAGAAGTGCATATCCGATGAAACTCTCATCATTCCCCTTGACGAAATTGAAATCAACAAGAATCTCCTGTTCGTTGAAAAACCAGTCGAAATCATGGACAGGAAGGTGAAGCGTACTAAGCAAAGACACATCCCGATCGTGAAAGTACGGTGGAAAGCGAAGCGTGGGCCAGAATTCACGTGGGAACGCGAAGATCAAATAAAGCAAAAGTAACCTCATTTATTCTAACATTCTCAAATCGGGCTTTCAAAAGAATTTCGGGACGAAATTCCCTCTAACGGGGGGATGATGTCACAACTAGGAATTTGAAGCCTTGTAAGCATTGAACAAAGATAACAAATGTAAACCAACAATGGGAAAGCATGTAAGATGCTTATTCATTAACAACAAAATCTCAATCAAACACATCATACATGCACTGCAAATAGCCAACAAACAATTGGAAACCCTAAAAAAATCCTTGTTTGAGTCTATTTTTGGACTAGGATTTCCTTATTGGGCCCAATAGACCAATAAGCTTCCAATTGGACTATCTTGGGTTTAGAACTCTTGAATGGGCTCTAATTGGACCCACTTTCACTTATTTTAACATTTTGGGCCATATTTGTAACAGCCCGGAATTTCAGGTATTGTTTTAAAACTATTTTTGGGACATTTTAGGAAAGGACTCGGCGAGTTGGTTCCTGACTCGCCGAGTAGGACCACAGGCTTGGTCGCGGATGCGCGACTGGACTCGACGAGTCCAGATATGGACTCGGTGAGTCGACACTGTTCAGCAGAAACCCTAACTGTTTAGTTTGGAACGTATATAATGCCTATTAGGCCGTCATTGTACGTTTTTTTGGCCGATTGTGAAGAACCTAAGCATCTGTGGACGACTAGAGGAGAAGGGAAGGCTATTGGGACCTTGAGGAGATTGTTAGGCAAGAAGAGGCAAGGTTTTGGTCAAAGGAATATCAAGAGGATTGAGTTCTGAAGGTTGGGGACACAGAGAACACGTTTTTCAGGTAATACTCGGACCATTTCTGTTGTTTTGGTGGTGTACACGAATCTAGGGTTTATGAGACCCATTTGGGGATTAGATAGATTATTATGTTGTTACCCAATCGTTTATACCCCAGTAATAGGATGCTTAGAGGTCCAGAAAGTCCCATGATTGCATGTCTCGGGACCATGCGTATTTCAGGAGGCAGATGATCGACTGCATGGCATGGACTCGCCGAGTCCAATGATCAGACTCGGCGAGTAGCTTGAAGATTTACTGGGACTCGCCGAGTTGTTCTTCATACTCGGCGAGTAGCTTGAGGATTCATTGGAATTCGTCGAGTTGTTCTTCAGACTCGGCGAGTGGAGTCGGGGTGGCCCCGCGATTCTTCCATGAGGATCTCGTCGAGTCAGGAGGGCTACTCGACGAGTAGAAAGGGGAACAACAGGGAAGTTGGGGAGGACATCTAGACTCGTCGAGTCGCCTTTGCACTCGACGAGTCCGGTCAAGTTGACCGTTGACCAGAGTTGACCTGCATGTAATTTCGTAGGGTCAGTTGTCTTGTTTGATAAGATTATTAATAAGGGTATATGGTATTATAGGGAGACTGCAGATCGGCGGACCGAGTGCGAGTGGTTTCAAGAGTTTATAGTTTACATACTACGAGGTGAGTCTTCTCACTATACTTCACCCGAAAGGGGATGACTGTGAGACCGGAAGGTCGTATATGATATGTGTTATTTATGCTATAAATAGAAAGGTAGATGCTATGCATGATATGTATGTTTATACGGGCCGGAAGGCGATATGTTATGTGATAGAAAGGTCAGGTATGATGTATGATGTATGTGCTATGTGTATTATATTCAATGTATTATGTGTTGTAAATGTTATGGGCCGGAAGGCAATATACTATGGGCCGGAAGGCAATATGATACGGGCCGGAAGGCAATATGTTATGGGCCGGAAGGCGATTATGTTACGGGCCGGAAGGCAGTGTATTGTGGACCGGAAGGTCAGGGCCTGGAAAGGCGTATGTGTGTAAGTCGTATACTGGGGAACTCACTAAGCATTTATGCTTACAAGTTGTTATGTATGTATTTCAGGTACTAGCGAGGACCGTGGGAAGGTGCCAGCATGATGCATACACACTGCTGCTATTTGAGATCTTGGGGATTTTATATATGTATTTGATATGAAACATGAAATAAATATTATTGGTTGAATGAAACTACTTTATTTTAAATGAAAATTTTATTTGAAAATTTGCGTTGTTACAATTGGTATCAGAGCCTTGGTTTGAGGGATTCGGGTGTACCTTCGGGTGTAACTGAACTCAAACCGAGGATTTGAGGAAAAATCTTTTAAAAATAATAAATACATAAACTTGTATAAATGGTAAAGTGGTAAACAAGAAAGACGCAGTGTGTACGATCAGCCAGCGCCCGAACGGTAAAGATCCCCATAATACCTTACAATGTTATGTTATGCACCGAATTATGAATTGTTATGCATGCTAGAAGACTAGGTATTCCTGATAGGACTAGAGTGGCCTGTTTTGTGATGCCTTAGTCTAGGGAGTTTGCTTATATGCGATATTTGATAGCGTGCAGGTAGGTAGTGCATATTAGAAGTAGAGTACTCACTATTCGGGGTTCGGGGAGGAAGATTTGGGATGAATGCTGATACGGTGTGGTTGGTAGTATTGGGCCCGTACTACCGAAGACACCGGGTCGGTGGGCGACCCAAGTAAGAATCCCTGGATGTCGGAGACTGAGTAGGGTTGCGTTATCGAGTGCAACAGTACTTGATGGAGTCTCTGATAATCTTATGTTATATTTCAGAGACATTATGGTTACGACACGCCACGGAGCGAGTTCGAGCAGTATGAGTGACAAGGAGATTCGTCAGATGATTCAGGAGGAGGTAGCTGCGGCGGTTCGGGCTGAGATCCCGGAGATGTTTGGGTCCATTAAGACCACCCTGATGGAGGAGTTTGAGGAGCGGTACGCCGCACTGACTGAAGCTGCAGTCGCTGCCGCTACCGCAGCTATGGCCGCTGCTAGGCCGCAAGGGGGTGATTCGTTGCTATTCCGAGAATTCAGCAACACGAAACCCCCTGAGTTCGATGGGACGCAGGATCCGATTGCGGCGATGAGGTGGATCGCCGACATTGAGGGGTGCTTCTATACTTGCTCATGCCCGGAGCATCTGAGGGTACGGTTCGCCTTGAACCAGCTCCGTCTGGGAGCGAAGGATTGGTGGAATTTCGTAACGGTGAACTTCACTCTGGCGGAGATTTCAGCGGTGACATGGGAGAGGTTTACTGAGATGTTCAGGGATGAGTACGTTCCCCCAGTGGAGAGAGAACGATTGATTCAGGAGTTCTTGACCCTTAAGCAGGGTACTGATTCCGTTGCGGTGGTCACACGGAAGTTTCACGAGAGGGCGATGTTCTGCCCCGAGCTGGTGTCTACAGAGCAGTCACGGATGAGCCGGTACTTGGGCGTGTTGAGGAGGGATATCCAGGAGTTTGTGTCAAACTCCACCTATCGTACTTTTACTGAGCTTCAGGCGAATGCCAGGAAGCGCGAGATCGAGTTAGAGACCCAGGCCAGGGAGGAGGCCGAGTCTCGGCGGGCGGACCGGCGACCGGATTAGTTTCAGCCGGCAGCCAAGCGGACCAAGTCCGCTGATTCGAGGATGGGAGGTCCGAAGGGCCGCACTTGCGCGAAGTGCGGCAAGGGTCATGAGGGAGCGTGTCGAGCTGGTGGTTGCTACAAGTGTGGCAAGGAGGGACACATTGCCAGGGATTGCCCTAAGGGGTTTATGGTTTGCTTTCACTGCAACCAGACAGGCCATCGGAAGGCCGAGTGCCCGCAGCTTCGTCAGGGATCTACACCTACTACCAGGACTACTGAGACCCGACCGGCGAAGGTCGAGGCCCCGAGGGCTCGCGGGAGAGCCTTTCAGCTGACTGCGGAGGAGGTCCGCGCTGCGCCCGATGTTGTGGCAGGTACTTTTCTTGTGAACTCTATGCCTGCTCTAGTGTTATTTGATTCGGGTGTGAGTAGATCCTTTGTATCGTTAGCTTTTAGTCAGCATATCGGCATTAGTCGTGAGCCGTTAAGTCGGCCTCTGAGCGTTTCTATTGCGGTCGAGAGGGTGGTTTGTGCCACGGAGGTTCTTCGGGGATGCGTGCTAGAGATTTTCGGGGTTGCGTTTCCGATTGACCTAATTCCTATTGCGATGGGGGATGTCTGTGTCATCGTGGGCATGGACTGGTTGAGCCGATTTAGCGACGTCATCGACTGCGAGCATCAGCTGGTGACTATACAAGACCCTAGTGGGGGAGTTCTTACGGTATACGGCGAGGGTACCCGTTCGGGATCAGCTTTTTGTTCGGCCGCTAGGGCGAGGCAATGCCTACAGCAGGGATGCAGAGGTTTTATGGCGTATGTGATCGATACGCGGGAGACTTCCGAGAGACCGAGGACAGTGGAGGAGGTTCCAGTGGTGCGCGAGTTTCCAGATGTTTTTCCCGAGGATTTGCCGGGAGTACCTCCTGCGAGGCAAGTAGAGTTTGGTATCGATCTGGTTCCGGGGGCTGCGCCTATTGCGAAGGTGCCTTATCGTCTTGCACCTCCGGAGATGCAAGAGCTGTCCTCGCAACTCCAGGAGTTACTGGGGAAGGGATTTATTCGGCCGAGTAGCTCGCCGTGGGGAGCACCGATTCTGTTCGTCAAGAAGAAGGATGGTTCACACCGGATGTGTATTGATTACCGGGAGTTGAACAAGGTGACGGTCAAGAACCGCTATCCGTTACCGAGGATCGATGATCTATTCGATCAGTTGCAAGGGGCATCTTGGTTTTCCAAGATCGATTTGAGATCAGGGTACCATCAGGTAAAAGTGCGGGATGAGGACGTCCAGAAGACAGCGTTTAGGACGCGGTATGGGCATTACGAGTTCGTGGTGATGCCTTTCGGGCTCACCAATGCCCCGGTAGTGTTCATGGACCTCATGAACAGGGTATGCAGGTCGATGCTGGATCGGTCTGTGATCGTATTTATCGACGACATCCTAGTGTATTCGCGAACTAGAGAGCAGCATGAGGGACATTTGAGGGAGGTCCTTGAGGTACTGAGGTCGGAGAAGCTATATGCAAAATTCTCCAAATGTGACTTCTGGTTGCGGGAGGTCCAATTTCTTGGACATGTTGTTAATCAGGCAGAGATATTGGTCGATCCAGCCAAGGTGGAAGCAGTGATGAGTTGGGAGGCACCGAAGTCACCTTCCGAGATCAGGAGTTTCCTTGGGTTGGCGGGGTACTATCGGAGGTTTATTAGGGACTTCTCCAAGATCGCGGTACCGCTCACCAGGTTGACCCGGAAGGGTGTTACATTCTCATGGGGACCCGAGCAGCAGACTTCCTTCGAGACACTTCGTCGGAGACTATGCGAAGCCCCGGTATTAGCTCTCCCGGAAGGGATGGAGGATTTTTTCGTATATTGCGACGCGTCGATTTCGGGACTGGGTGCAGTGTTGATGCAGAGGGGCCATGTGATAGCTTATGCATCGAGGCAGCTAAAGCCTCACGAGGCGAGGTATCCCACGCATGACTTAGAGTTGGGGGCAGTAGTGTTCGCTCTCAAAATTTGGCGTCACTACCTGTACGGGGTTCGTTGTACTATATACACAGACCATAAGAGTTTGAAGTATTTGATGGATCAACCCAACCTAAATATGCGTCAGAGGAGATGGTTGGACGTGGTTAAGGATTATGACTGTGAGATCCTATACCACCCAGGCAAGGCTAATGTGGTAGCCGATGCATTGAGTCGTAGGGCGGAGAGCACTCCATTGCGAGACGTATGTCTGAGACTGACGGTGATGACTCCGGTATTAGATGCTATTCGGGGGGCACAAGCCGAGGTTGTGAGATCCGAAATATAGAAGAAAGAGCGGGTCGCTGGGTTAGTTTCGGAGTTCGTTAAGGATGGACGAGGACTTCTGACGTTTTAGGGTCGGATTTGGGTACCATTCGTGGGCGGTACGCGTGCTACTTTGATGGAGGAGGCTCATAGATCGAAATTCTCGATCCATCCCGGTGCTACGAAGATGTATTTGGACTTGAGAAAGGAATATTGGTGGCCTTGCATGAAGAGAGACGTCGCTTGGTTCATTGAGAGGTGTTTGACCTGCCGTAGGGTTAAGGCCGAGCACCAGAGACCGCATGGTAATTTGCAGCCCTTGGAGATTCCTAAGTGGAAGTGGGAACAGATTACGATGGATTTCATCACCAAATTGCCGAGAACTGCCAGAGGAGTCGATGCAATTTGGGTGATTGTGGATAGGTTGACGAAGAGTGCACACTTCCTTGCCATTAGCGAGAGTTCATCAGTGGAGAAGTTGGCGGAGTTATACGTGAGAGAGATAGTATCTCGGCATGGAGTGCCGATCTCGATTGTTTCAGACCGTGATGTACGCTTCACTTCCAGGTTCTGGAAGAAATTCCATGAGGAGCTGGGTACTAAACTGCATTTTAGTACCGCATACCATCCCCAGACAGACGGTCAGAGCGAGCGGACGATTCAGACATTGGAAGACATGCTTAGAGCGTGTGTGTTAGACTTCGGGGGTAGCTGGGATGCGCATTTGCCTTTGGCTGAGTTTTCCTACAACAACAGCCATCATTCGAGCATTGGTATGCCACTTTTTGAGTTGTTGTATGGTAGGAGGTGTCGGACTCCCATTTGCTGGGGAGAGGTGGGACAGAGAATGATGGGCAGTACAGAGATCATACTTCAGACGACCGAGCAGATTCAGCAGGTTAGGCAGAGGTTATTGACCGCCCAGAGCCGACAGAAGAGTTATGCGGATAGACGCCGGTCCGAGCTAGAATTCCAGGTTGGCAACTTCGTTCTCCTGAAGGTTTCTCCCTGGAAGGGAGTGATCCGGTTCAGAAAGAGGGGCAAATTAGGGCCCCGGTTCATAGGTCCATTTCGGGTAATTGCAAGAGTAGGTCGGGTAGCTTATCGGCTAGAATTGCCAGCAGAGTTGGGATAGATTCATAATACCTTTCACGTATCACAGTTGAGGAAGTGTATAGCCGATGAATCGGCAGTGGTTCCGTTAGAGGACATTCAGGTGGATGCGAGCCTGAATTACGCCGAGAGACCGGTAGCTATCAGGGATCGGAAGATCAAGGTTCTGCGGAACAAGGAGGTACCTCTGGTGTTGGTTCAGTGGCAACACCGGAAGGGATCGGAGATGACTTGGGAGCCGGAGCGTGAAATGCGGGAGCAACATCCGGAGTTATTCGCAGAGTGAGACTTCGAGGGCGAAGTCTAGTTCTAGTGGGGGAGAGTTGTAACAGCCCGGAATTTCAGGTATTGTTTTAAAACTATTTTTGGGACATTTTAGGAAGGGACTCGGCGAGTTGGTGCCTGACTCGCCGAGTAGGACCACAGGCTTGGTCGCGGATGCGCGACTGGACTCGACGAGTCCAGATATGGACTCGGCGAGTCGACGCTGTTCAGCAGAAACCCTAGCCGTTTAGTTTGGAACGTATATAATGCCTCTTAGGCCGTCATTGTACGTTTTTTTGGCCGATTGTGAAGAACCTAAGCATCTGTGGACGACTAGAGGAGAAGGGAAGGCTATTGGGACCTTGAGGAGATTGTTAGGCAAGAAGAGGCAAGGTTTTGGTCAAAGGAAGATCAAGAGGATTGAGTTCTGAAGGTTGGGGACACAGAGAACACGTTTTTCAGGTAATACTCGGACCATTTCAGTTGTTTTGGTGGTGTACACGAATCTAGGGTTTATGAGACCCATTTGGGGATTAGATAGATTATTATGTTGTTACCCAATCGTTTATACCCCAGTAATAGGATGCTTAGAGGTCCAGAAAGTCCCATGATTGCATGTCTCGGGACCATGCGTATTTCAGGAGGCAGATGATCGACTGCATGGCATGGACTCGCCGAGTCCAATGATCAGACTCGGCGAGTAGCTTGAAGATTTACTGGGACTCACCGAGTTGTTCTTCAGACTCGGCGAGTAGCTTGAGGATTCATTGGAACTCGTCGAGTTGTTCTTCAGACTCGGCGAGTGGAGTCGGGGTGGCCCCGCGATTCTTCCACGAGGATCTCGTCGAGTCAGGAGGGATACTCGATGAGTAGAAAGGGGAACAACAGGGAAGTTGGGGAGGATGTCTAGACTCGTCGAGTCGCCTTTGCACTCGACGAGTCCGGTCAAGTTGACCGTTGACCAGAGTTGACCTGCATGTAATTTCGTAGGGTCAGTTGTCTTGTTTGATAAGATTATTAATAAGGGTATATGGTATTATAGGGAGACTGCAGATCGGCGGACCGAGTGCGAGTGGTTTCAAGAGTTTATAGTTTACATACTACGAGGTGAGTCTTCTCACTATACTTCACCCGAAAGGGGATGACTGTGAGACCGGAAGGTCGTATATGATATGTGTTATTTATGCTATAAATAGAAAGGTAGATGCTATGCATGATATGTATGTTTATACGGGCCGGAAGGCGATATGTTATGTGATAGAAAGGTCAGGTATGATGTATGATGTATGTGCTATGTGTATTATATTCAATGTATTATGTGTTGTAAATGTTATGGGCCGGAAGGCAATATACTATGGGCCGGAAGGCAATATGATACGGGCCGGAAGGCAATATGTTATGGGCCGGAAGGCGATTATGTTACGGGCTGGAAGGCTATGTATTGTGGACCGGAAGGTCAGGGCCTGGAAAGGCGTATGTGTGTAAGTCGTATACTGGGGAACTCACTAAGCATTTATGCTTACAAGTTGTTATGTATGTGTTTCAGGTACTAGCGAGGACCGTGGGAAGGCGCCGGCATGATGCATACACACTGCTGCTATTTGAGATCTTGGGGATTTTATATATGTATTTGATATGAAACATGAAATAAATATTATTGGTTGAATGAAACTACTTTATTTTAAATGCAAAATTTTATTTGAAAATTTGCGTTGTTACAATATTGGGCCTAGAATGAATTAAAATACCTTAATGGACCTCATTGGGCCATAACTAACCTAATTAGCCCTAATGGGCCATAAAAATCATTTCTTGATTTATTTTGGGCCAATAGTTATCTAAATTATCTATGATTTGGACTAAGTCATTTAAGGGCCCAATTCCGTTTCCCTCTCCAAATCTCGGCCCAAGCCCAAATGAAAGGAGGAGTTGACTTCTCATGGCCACCTCATTTTTACATAATGGTCTTCCATGCAACTAATCTCATGTTTCCATGTACACATCACCTCAAGACCTCTCTCTTCTCCTCTCTCTTTCTCTCGGCCGAAACAACACCAACACACACACTTCACTCAAAAATCTCTCAAAGAAACTCTCTCCATTTCCTCTCCAAAATTTTCGAGATCTAGGGAGCTTTCAAGGAAATTATCCCACAAATTCTTCATCTAAGGTAAGATCACGCTTGGATCTATGATCTAGATTCGTAGTTTTATTAAAAATCTCTTCCTAACCCATGCAAAATCATGATCACTCTCTTAGAAACCCTCTAAGTTCGAAATCATCAAAGGAGGGCTTGCTACGGCCGAAAGTAACATCAAACTCCTCCCAACATTCTTCAAAACCGAAATCACAACTCAAGGTGAGTTTCATACCCCTTCCTTTTCGTTTTTTATGAGTTTTATGGGGTAGAATACAAGAAAATGTGTAGATCTATGTGTAAATGTATGCTATGTGTGATTTGATGCATGTATGTGTGTGTTATCATGTGTTTTGGGATGAATATGTTATCAAAAAGTGTGTAAAAACCGAGATCTAAGACATGAGAAAGGAAATAAACATAAATTAAGCTATTATACACTAATCAAGTCAAGAAAAATAGTTTATAAGGTTAGGATGAACATACTTGAACATGAGACCCATTTTGGGGCCTAAATTGTCAAAAATGCAAACTTGGGGTAAAAATCAACAAGTCACGGTTTCTGGAAGGTTAAAAGGGGTCAAAACAGTTTACATAAATATTTTCCTGATGTTTAGAAATTCCTAAGGACTTAAAATGTAAATTTTTAACCTAATGGGCTAATTTTGGGCTTTTCGGCCCAATAAGCCTCAAAATGCGAAAATTTTACAAGTTGAAGGGCTGGAAATGAAATTTTCTGTAAAACAGGGAGTAATTAGCATAATAGAATGTTTATAAGGTTCAAAAATGCTTTTCATTATCAAAAAGGACTAAAAAGGCAAACTTTTTAGATTTTGTGCCAAAAATGTAAAAGTTGTGAAAAATGGATCCTTAACCGAGAATCACTATTCTAGAGGGGCTGAAGCTGTCAACTAAATAAACTTTGGGTTAAAATCGTGTTTTCATCAAATAAATTATACAAAAGTGTCAAGAAAAGTGTTTTAAGGACTAAAAATGAAATTCTTTTATATAATAGGACCAAAAGTGTTATTTTTATAAAAGGAAGAGTAATGAAAAGGGTCAAACTTTACTTACAAACAAATCAAATCAAGATACAAGATCCGCGACTACCGACAAAATGGAAAACAAATACACTCTCAATAACACATATTGTTACAAAACAAATTGATTCGGTCTCGAATCAATAACAACACAAAATCGTTAAACCAAAGTAATTCGTTAATCACGCGATAATTACAATGATTCAATATACAAACTTTGGGCTTGAAAGTTTCAAATCATGCTTGTTGGGCCTTGCTAGCCCATCAACATGATCTTTGGGCCCAAAGGGATCATGCTTACGTGATATTGGGCCTTCTATGACCCAATTCCACGTAAAAGCACTTTCAATAGCTCTAATGTGTTATTAGGCCCTAATGGCCCATTAGTACTGCTAGTGAGGTCGAGAAGTCAAATGCAAGTTGTGCCAAGTGTCTTTTGCATTCCCGATAGCTTTGAATAACTCCTGGAAATAAAGGGGGACTTCGTATCCTCCTTTTTCCTCAGTTGTTGGGCTTATGAGAAATCAAGTAAACAGATTCATGGCGTTAATCAGGAGAAATCAGGGTGGTTGGATTAAGTGAGTAGTACGGACGACGCCTTAAGGATCGTTCGTAATCTGTAGTTATAAACTAGTCATTTCTTTAAATGCGTGATTGTAACGACTCACAAACCCTAATTAATCCAATGTCACCTGGGTATCAAAACATTCGTCGTATCGGTATAACAATAAACAAGTCATGTAATTTACGTATTGGGGAAAACATCGGGTTTTCCCGGGAAGTTCAACATTGTCACTTGTGTGACGTATACAAAGTTCAACCATTAAACATGCTTTGAAAATCAACAAGCATATTTACGGATCTTCACACTTTTTATAAACAAACATTTTTTCCAGAAAATATTGGATTTTCTGGGTTTTTCAAACTTCACCAAATCATTTTACCATAACATTACTTATGAACTCACCAACATTTCATATGTTGACGTTTTCCAAAATAACTTGTATTCTCAGGTAACAGGTTAGCCGAAGAATAAGTATCAAGAAATGTCATGGTGTTTTGCTTACATTATCTGTCAGACAGTTTATGTTATGGATTTGTAATGTCTAAAACAATGTACTGAATGTAAACAATATCAGTTGTAATATTCCAATGTATGGTGATGAATTATGTTATGATTCATGTATATTCATTGTGATGGTATTCAATTTGAGTCACAAGAACCCTCGGACGTTCCACTGTCCGGTTCGGGGGTGTGACAACTACAATTTGAATTACTTAGAAACCCCCATCTACTGTGATAATGAGGCCGCAATTCAATTTGCCAAAAATCTTGTCCAACATTCTAAAACCAAGCACATCGACATTAAAATTCGTTTCATCAGAGACTGTTATGAACGTTCACTTATCCAGCTGCAACAGGTTCCCACTGCCAATAATGTGGCGGATCTGTTCACTAAGCCCTTTAACAAAGCTTGCTTCGATGTGCTTGTGGGAAATCTGAAAATGATTCTTTTTAAGGATTAACTTTTTCAATTTTATTTCTTTTTGTTTTCTTAATTCTTCTTAAATTTTAAAATTTATTTTGTTTTTGTAGGTAGGCTAGTTTAAATTTGCACGTTTTATTTCATTCTATTTTTCACTCTCAACCATGCACAAATTTAGGGGGAGAAATAATCAAAAAATCCAAAAACGGTAAAAAAAATCCAAAAATCCAAAAACAATACAAAAAAAAAATTATATTGCTGACAGTTTTGTTTGTAGGTGTTGTGACGGGAAATGATATTAGCAAGTGATAACGGACAATTTGAATCTACGTAACTTACCTAAATTGAATTGTCTACGCTCTGTGCTCGATGCGCTGGTAGGCACGAAAGATTTTAAATGGACTTGACTAGGGAGAGTTGAACTTAATAAATTCAAGGAGTTGACAACACATTAACCTAGTTAGATCCGTTTAGCCTGACATCACGACGCTCGGATAGGTTGAGCAGGGAGATATACATGAGAATCTGTCTGTCACATTAAAATAACCCGTATCTAGAACTGTGGATTAACTTTTCCTCGATGTGCGGATTCTGTCCTTAATTCCAATTTTGATGGGGTGACTGGGGAATTCCAATAAACTAGGTCTGTAGAAGATTATTTTCTTGCTTTCTGTCTATTAGTCATATGTTGCCTCCTCTGCGTGATCGAGAGATTCGACCTGGACTGTAACATATGCAATTCTATCTCTCTGCATCTTCTCTCTATGCAATTCTTTCTATCTGTTAGCCACATACTGTCTCCTTTGTGTGACTCATAATCCGACCTGGTACACAGTATATGCAACATTCTCTTCTCAATCTCTCTAAAACTTCAGTTAGTCATATGTTTCATCCTTTGCGTGATTGGAAGAGAACCGACCTGAATGTATAGCACATGTATATCATGTGTTAGAAGAAAGTAAGCACATACTCACATGATTAGACGATGCTCAGACATCACTACGGCTCTTCAAGTAGAACTCTTCGGTGAAACCAGGATATCTTCACACACCGGGTTCCTCGCGGACAGAGCTTCGGCTCGGAAACTCTTTTCTTCTCGGGATCTTTGGGCTTCGGGACTCGCTTCAGGTCTCGAGATGTTATCTCGGGGGTTAAAATAGGTCTTAGAGGGTGTATCGGGAGTGGGAGAGAAGGGATGGAGCAACCATAATCGGTTGGCCCTTCAAATCTATTTATAGGACAAAATTTGCCCTTGCCACGTCGTGGCACCTTTTTTGTCGCACCCCAAAACCGAAGGCGGAGACGTTCCGGGGCGGAGGGCGTCATGTAAAGTATCACAACCAATGTACATAGCAATCATAGTAAACACAAACATTACATTACATTACATAGGAATATTTACATTTGTTTGAAAGAAAAGTGAAGTTACACATGATTATATATATACATCCAAAATGAACAAAAGTAAAGACGAGACTGCTAAAATACTCCGTCTTCTCCAAAAGATCGCGGATTACCTGTCTGACGAGGACCTGAGAATACAAGCAGTTTTTAAAAATATCAGCATAAAGCTGGTGAGTTCATAAGCGGTTTGTTTCTATAAAAGAACAAGTTTTCTTTGGTATTCTGAAAAAGTTGTTATCCAAGAAAATCCCATATTCTCTTATAAGAAAAGTTTAGCTAACCATTTGTTATACAGTTTGGTTAAGAACAGTTATGTTATCCTAGGAAAAACCCTTATTTTCCTTAAAAGTTGGTGGTTGGTTATCGATTCGGAATGTAGTGTACAAGTATCTACCATACTTGTAGCGTTTGAGTGACGTTTCCTGAAAGCCTGGTTATCCTTGAAAAGTACGTTAGTTTTAACACGTATATAAAACTATTAAGTAGGGAGTAAACTAATTCTTAAGGTTATTAGCTTACTAGGTTCATTATTACCAACAAGTAACTCTCTGTTATCTAAATTGCGAGTTACACAACCATACGATAGAGTAGATATGGCAATAAGAAGTCCAGTATCATTTTATGACTTTTGTCACCCGTAGACCTGCCGGTCCCACTGTAGCTAGCAGCAAGGTGCGGGGTAGTCAGCCCCGTATAGATCTATACACTCAAGTCACGCTCTCCGTCCAGGAGATTCTGGTTACAGAGGTGGTCCTCCACTCGCGTATCTCTGTGCAGTGTTTCAAAGGACGTGTCTCCAATTTTTAAGATTAACAAATTTACAAGTAATAATGCGGAAATCCTGTTTTAGATTCTGGTTACAAAGGTGGTCCTCCACTCGCGTATCTCTGTGGAGTGTTACAGAGGACGTCTAAAGTTCTAAGATTAATGATTTTAACAGTAACAAAGTGGAAAATCATTTGTGAAATATATAATATAACATTATATAATGAGATTTGCAATCAGTTTGAAAACTAACTCTGCAAGTCAAACGGTTGGTTAATACGGTTTCCAATGTTAAAAGCATATGGAATATGAAACATTTCAAATGAAATAATAAGTTTGAGTACAAGATATTCTTGTACTTTTGCTTGTATTCCCCCTGAAAACATTGAAAACACGGAAAAAGGTGTAGGGGTATGAACTCACCAAACGAGAAATGTGTCGGTTAGGATGCTAAGTGTCAGTTCGGGGCTTGAATACACGCGAGGTTCCTATGTAATATGAAGAGATACATAATTGTATCTAATTAGACTTTGATCCACTAATTAATTAGGATAGTACACTCCGAGATGCGAAAACACTTTATTTCGAGTATTAGGAGTGATTCGGGTTGCATCTAAGGAGGTGTAAGGCCTAGATATCTTCAAGAGTAAAATCCTAAGGGAGTTTTCAGCCTAATGACCATATCCCCATGAGTTTACGGCCGTAAACTCATGGGTGGAGTGTTCTTGGTTGCTTAAAGGTCTTATAACACTAGTGGAATAAGGCTAGGTTAAGTTCTAAGGCATTGGAAGGGATTAAACCATCAAAGGGACCATTTTAAGGAGTTTACGGCTGTAAACAAGGATTTTACGGCCGTAAATTCTCACATGCACTTTCCTTTTGTGTTTTGGTGATCCTAGGTTAATCACAAGTGGTTCTAGTCCAAAGTACAAGCCATGGAAGGAAGTTAGGGCACCATTTGACCACTTTAGAGGAGTTTACGGCCCAAGAACTATTCCTTGGGGGGTTTACGGCCGTAATCTCCTAAGGAGGTGGTTTCTTTCATGTTTAAGGTCCCTAGCACAATGGTGGTTGGTTCTAGACATTATTCCAAGGCATAGGAGGTGTTTAAGGGGCATTTTAACATCTTAAATGGTGTTTACGGCCTTAGAAGGGGTGTTTACGGTCCAAGCATGCACTTGGGCCGTAAACTCATGTTTACTCCCCATATGTCAAGATTTTGGTGCTCTAAGTCCATTCATGTAAGCCCCTAAGTCTTTTCTAAGCACTAGAAGTGATTTAGGAGGGTTTGGGGCTCCAAAACCCCATTTAAGGGTGTTTGCGGTTTTGGATTGTTCTTGGACCGTAAACACATGTCTTTGGTCCTTTTGGATGATTTAGACACAAATTTAAAGGACAAACAAGCTAAACTATCTGTTAGGAGGGATTACTTACCATTTTGGAGCTTGAATGGGTGATTTTGGGATCAAAGTTTGGGTTTGTAGAGAGAGAGTAGCGAGAGAGAGTGAAAAAGCTTCAAATGAGGTCCTCTCAACTTTATATATGGTTTGAGTTTGAGACCCGGTGGAAATCTACCCGATACTGACGTTAAACGAGGCTTATGGTCGTTCACGATTTAGTTGTCGTAACCCGACGTGGTCGAAACTAAAAATTTTCCAAATAAAAATTGGGGTGTTTTCACGTGGTTTTATTTCGTTCCAACACTTAAAATAAAAATATTAATATATTTTCCTAACCCAAAAGTTAACGGAAATTTTTTGATAAAATAAATTTTATTAACGGAAATGGGTTACATCGACGGAATAAATTACAGGTTGTCACATTTTTCCACGTCGTCGGTTTGGTCTTCACTGCATGCGTCATCGTCCACTTGCTTTGTCAGGCTCCGGAATGCATCAGAAGTCATGCCACGTCGTGGCCACTGTTGCCACGTCGTCGCCACTATTGCCATGTCGTAGTCTCTGACACAGCTTTTGGGTTCGCTCCCCGAACTTCAGAAATTCATAAATTTTGCATATGAACTCTGTTTTTGACGTTCTTTATATCGACACGTAGTTGAGATTATGATCTACAACTCTCTTTTAGACTCCGTTGGCTAATTTTTACTTTATTTTTAATATATAATAAATATATTACTTATATATTATTTTTAGTAGGCCGGGACAGGAAAACTCCGTTATAAATTCATAACTTCTTCATCCCACGTCCGTTTTCGCCTATCTTTTTATCGTTTCACTACTATTAACGAGATCTTAGATTCTTGTTTAGATTGTTTCGGCTAAAAACCGCTCGATCTCAAATCGAGTATTCGGGCTGCATACTGCTAAGTCGAAACTTCAGAAAATCATAACTTCCTCATACGAAGTCAGATTTGGGCATTCTTTTTATGCACGCTCTCGGTTTAACGAACTCTTCAACTTTCGTGTAGATTACTAAGGCTATATATTTTTCTATCTTAAATTCGTATTTTACGTCATTCGGCATCGTGTCGGTTCTGTCGCGAAACTTCGACAGGTCATAACTTCTTCGTTATAACTCGGATTTGGGCGTTCTTTATATGTACGGAATCCTTGTAACATATACTATAACTTAGTTAAGATTAATCCTTATAAATAATCTTCCATAAAAAAGTCATTTTTGATGCTTATCATCTCTAAATTGACTAGCCCAGATCTACGGGCGTTACAATTATCTCCCCCTTAGGATGATTACGTCCCGGAATCATCAACGAAATAGGACCTATAAAAATGATTCCAATCTTCTGACTTACGTCAGATGTTACATCAAACTTGGTTCTCATGTAACAAACTCAGCGTAGTCGGACTCAATTTGATATGTCCACTAGGGTTGGAATAACAACCATCTTACTAGTCATTACCGAAACAATGGTAATCACATACTTGAATAAAACAGAATCTATTATTAGCTTCTTGGTAACCTTGCGACTTCCCATGATCCAAGCGTAAGTCCTGTGCTTCCAGTAGTATAGATCTCTACTACTATTCACACCTACTCATACTCGTCCCAAGTATTGTCTCGCGGTCCCCAAGTCCTAAAATCACAAAACAATTTAACATATACGAATGTGTCCAATTAATCATATAAATTTTCCTAGACTCTACTAGGACTTCTTCCATGCGTATCTTCACTCATCAATTCTACTTTAACTTGGTGAGTGATGGAAATTCCAGACGATAGGACAAATTCAAGAATTACACCAATCGTTCCATTATCCAGCCAATCGAAGGTGTACTTCAGACGTACCGTACTCCTCTAAACGTTCCGTTATTTTATAAACATAAACTAAAGGCAAGACACCACTCTTACGATATCTTCCGATATGTGTCATTCACTATCATAAGCCTTTCATTTCCTCCATTTACTCAATTCTCTACGAGTCTTCACCATAACGTTTTGTACACCCAAGTTGACGTTCGGTGTACCGGGCAAGAATTTAAGATAAGAAAGCTTTATTTACGATAGACGTATAAATCTACTTATCACTCCGAAACGTTTACATGTGTCACACCCCGAAACCGAAGGCGGAAACATCTCGGGGTGGAGGTGACTTCATGGGGATATCATAACCAATGTACATAGTATGCAAAGTAAAACACAAAACCTTACATTACATAGATTTCATTACATCAATTGAAAAGTAAAGTAGTACAAGTTTCATAGATACATAATTTAAACAAAAGAAAGACGAGTCTTCTACGCACTCCGTCTTCACTAAAAGAGATCATCGGGTACCTGTCTAATGCGGACCTGAGAAGACAAGCGGTTTGAAAATCAGCATAAAGTTGGTGAGTTCATAAGCGGTTTGTTTTATGAAAAGAACGAGTTCCTTTGGTTTCCTGAAAAAGCAGTTATCCAAGAAAATCCCATATTTTCTTAAAAGTAATGTTTACCAAATCCAAATTGTAAGGTAAAATATGTATACTGAAAACATGATTGTTCTTGTAAATTCTAAAGTTTAGTTATCTAACTTATTACACTAATCTGGTTACGTACTACTGTTACTCAGGAAAATCCTATATTTTCCTACATGTGTGTGTGTGAACTGTTACCGATTCCGATTATGTTCAATGTTATCCCCAGGAAAACCCCATGTTTTCCTGAATGTGAGTGAAGTATCCTGAAATTCCGATTATCGTTAAATGTACATTAGTTTTATTACGTACATAAAACTAATAAATAAGTGTAAAGTGTTAATAATCTTGATTGCGAGTCCTTAACCATACTTTCAGACTAGATATGACTCGGGTCGTGGCCAGTATCCTATTTATGACTTTCGTCACCCTTGAACCTTTCGGTTCGGCTGTAGCTAGCAGCCAGGTGCGGGATTATCAGTCCCGTATAGATCTATACACTCAAGTCACGCTCTCCTAAGATCGGTGATTCTGGTTACAGGGGTAGTCCTCCACTCTCTCGTGCCAAGGAAGTGTTACAGAGGACGTGTCTTCAATCTTTAAGATTTCCCTTTAATTCTTGTGTCTACGGGAGGTAGTATCTATGACTAACTATGTTCTAATGGTGCCTGTCCTTTACACTCGAGCCCAGGTGTTTTATTAAGGTCAATACGATTGTTTTATGTTTCCTAATGGTGTCTGTCTTTTACACTCGAACCTAGGTGTGTTATTAAGAACATTATGATTATTTTATGTTTTCTAATGGTGTCTGTCCCTTACACTCGAGCCTAGGTGTTTTATTACAAACATTAAAAATGTTTTATAATCTCTATTAGTATAAGCGTGAATAATCAATTGTGACGTATAAAACATAACAATATATAACAAGAATTGACATCCTTTGAACAAACAACTCTACAAGTTAAAACAGTTTATTAGTGGGTTTTCAATTCTTAAAAGCATCAAAATTATGAAACCATTTAAAATGAAGTAATGAATTTAAGTACAAGATATCTTTGTACTTTTGCTTGTATTCCCCCC
Source organism: Lactuca saligna (assembly GCF_052625555.1). NCBI lineage: Eukaryota > Viridiplantae > Streptophyta > Magnoliopsida > Asterales > Asteraceae > Lactuca > Lactuca saligna. Next base: position 122,032,546 of record NC_136425.1, read on the forward strand.
TGAAACATTTGAAAATCATTGAAAAATGGTAGGGGTATGAACTCACCGGGCAAGAAATGTGTCGACGGGAATGCTAAACGCTGGATCAAGGCTTGAAAACGTGCGAGGTTCCTATGTAATGTTAAATGATACACAAAGGTATCTAATTATAATTTAAAACACTAATCAGATACGATTATACACTCCAAGATGCGAAAACACTTCAAATTAAGTGTTTGGAGTGACCCGGGTGACTTTTCTGGACATGAATGGATAGGATATGGAGTTTACTCTCCAAGAGTAAACTCTAGGGAGTGTTCACGGCCTTAAGCACCACATCCTTATGAGTTTACGGCCGTAAACTCATGGTGGGTGTTCTTATGAGATAAATGGCCTTAAATCAAATGAGGGGTGTTGCTAAGTTTAGTTCTAGGGCATTATCAAGGAATTAAGTCAACCATATGGACCAATTTATGAGTTTACGAGAGTAAACTAAGTGTTTACGTCCGTAAACTCTCACCCACATCATCCTTAATTGTTTTGAAGGTCAATGATTAATCACAAATGATTCAACTTAATTTTACAAGACTTGGGGTGAGTTTAGGGCATCAAATGACACATATATAGGAGTTTACTGCCCTGGAGCATATGCTATGGCCGTAAACTCTCAAATGTAGGGTTATTGTTATGTTTAAGGCCCCCATATAATTTTTGGTAGTTCTAGGATTTATTCCAAGGCTTATGAGGTGTGTAAGTTGCATTTTAACACCCAAAAAGGAGTTTACTCCCCATGAAATGGTGTTTACGGCATAAGCTTGTTCTTGGGTAGTAAACTCATGTTTACTCCTCAAAAATGATATTCAAGGTGTTCTAAGTCCAATCCAATAAGTCCTTAAGCCATATCTAAGCTCCTATGGTGATTTTGGTGGGTTTTAAGGCTCAAAAACCCCACTTACATGTGTTCACGGCCTAAGGCTGTTTCAGGGCCGTAAACACATGTTTATGGTCCTATTCCATGATTTGAACACGAAAATGAAGGCTAAGGATGTTATACTAGGAGCTAGGATGATTACCTTGGTGTTTTGAAGCTTGAAATGGATGATTTTGGATCCACAAGTTGGATTTGAGGAGAGAGGTTAGAGAGAGTGTGAAAGGGCTCCAAATGAGTCTTAATTCACTTTAAATATGGTTTGAATTGGATACACGATGGAATTCTACCCGATACTGACGTTAACCGATGCTTTGGGTCGCACCCGATTAAGTTGTCGTTACTCGATATGGTCGAAACTAAAAATTTTCAATTTACTAGTTTGGGACGTTTTCACATGTTTCCAACATGTTTGGATATTTACAAGGTCAAAATAAAAGTTTTAACTTAATTGACCTAGTTCGAAGACGAAATCGGAACAATTCACTTAAGACGAGTTTTATTAATGAAACAGTTACGACGAGGGAACAAAATTTCGGGTTGTTACATTATCCCCCTGTTAGAGGGAATTTCTTCCCGAAATTCAAGAATTAAGATACATGTTATGGAAAAGAATGCGGATGTGTCTTCTGTATCGGGTCTTCGTGCTCCCAAGTGAATTCAGGTTCTCGCTTGGAAGTTCAGCTAACCATCACTAACGCGATATGGCTTTGTTTCGTACGTTTGATCTCTCGGTCTATGGTCTCGATTTGTTCATGAGGAATTACTAAGGTTTCATCGGACAAATACTTCTAAAGATTCGGAATGTGGGAGACAAGATGGACATTTCTAAGTTCTGAAGGTACTCGGAGTTCGAAGGCTACGGGGTGGATCCTAATAAGGATCTCGAAGGGTCTAATGTACCACTAGTTAAGCTTTCCGTGCTTTCCATAGTGCATCATGTCTTTCCAGGGTGAGACCATTAACAGGACATGATCTCTAGCTTTGAATTCCAGAGGTTTATGTTGTCTGTAGGAGTAACCCTTCTATCGATCTAGTGAAGCTTTCTATGGGTATCTTCGGTGCCGAACAATTCTCTATTGTTTCGATCTTAAGAGGATCCACGCGTATGTCTTCAATGCCTACTACATGACTGGAGGAAAATGGTTTGACCGAAGGGTATCAATACGAACTCTTAGTGATCATATCGAGTCTTGAATGCTGTCTTTGAAGCATTACTCTCATGAACTCATAACTGATGATGTCTCGACCTAGGGTCTATCTCCGAGGAGTAGCTAGCTCCTGAATTTAATCGAAGAAGTCATCTACTCAGGAAAGAGGATATCGGTTTTGACGGTTAAATCATTAAGTCGACTGGATAACTCTTGCATTTCTGCTGGGGCAAAAATGGTACAGAGATTTGGCTGCGAAGATAGTTCCCGGGATTAAGTCGATACGAGACTCGACTTGACGTTCGGGAGGAATTCTCGGGAGCTCTTTGGGAAGATATCAGGAATATTATAGTTTCGTGGGACGCTCTAGAGGTCTTTAACTTCTTGTTTCTCGCTGATTGTATGGACTAGGAATACCTAACACTCCTTTTTGCAGAAGTTTTTTTTTGAGCTTTGATACAGGAAATGATGTGAAGATTTGGGCCAAGCTTGACACCATATATCATGAGGGTCCGGTCAAAGAGGAAAGTGAGATGAATAACTTTTTCATAACAAAGTGTATCAGTATGATCAGGTCTCAACTGATACATGCCAAATATAACATCAAAGCTCTTTATTGAAACTAAAATCAGGTCAATAAGGAAAGAATGATTACTCGAGATAAGGATACAGTTCAGAGATAAGTCGTTAGTGCACTCATTCTCACCGGTAACCATCTTGACGGCAAATGTTTCGGTTATTGGACGAGGACTATGTTTACGCAGATATCTGAATGAATGACTAATAAAACTTTCTTGACACTAGATTTGAAAAGGATGCGAGTATAAGAATTGTCGAGAAGAAATATACCCGCGGCAGTGCTGGGATCAGCGCTTGCCTCCTCTTGCCTTATAGCTAAAACCATCTCGGTGTTGTTGACGTTGTTGGTGGTTGTTGCTTTTGGGCGGTTTCGCTTGAAATGCCCAATTTCTCTACAACTATAGCAGGCTCGAACAGTAGTCGTTCCGAAAGCTTGATTGATTAGTGGGGCTGGTTTTCTACAGGTTCGAGTAAGGTGGCCCTTCTTGCCACAGTTGTTACAGAGTTTTTCACGACACGGTCCTGGAGTATAATCATGGTAGCTGCACTTATCACACCAAGGGAGATTACCCGCATACCTAGTGATAGGTGCTTGGGTTGTAGGCGCAACAACTGGAGTAGCGGTAGCTTGAACTGTAGATACAACAACAGGAGTAGCGGCGGCTTGAACTACCATAGTTTCACGCCTCTTGGAGGGTCCTTGGAAACTCTGACCCTTTCGCTTTTTCTAGAAAACTTTGTTACTCTTATTACGCTCATTCTGATGCTCCTGAACATTTTCATGGTTTTGGGGGTTGGTGTTACTTCCTGGTCCACTTAACCTGTTAGAGAACAAATATGTTACTATGGCAGCCACTGCGGCAGACACAGCCAACTGGGTCATCATTGGATCGAATTGAGGAGGGGGTGGCGACGGAGGGTTGTTGTTACTTGAAATGGATCCTTCCTTTGAAGACATTTCGATCTAAAGTGATTAGGAAAAAGAGGATGGTAAGTCCTCTGCATTAAATCAAGAGATATGAAACAAAGGATATCTCTTTAAGAAAAACATATAATTCTATTAAGCGATAGAGCAGGAAGGAATTTTCAAGGCAGATAAACTATCGCTAAAGGAATGATCGAGGGGTAACGCTTGAATAAGAATTTTCTACAACAAAGTTGGATCTAGAAATACTCCCATAGTATTTCATAATTCGCTGCGACGACGATTCGTTGTTTGGGGTATTTGGGTAAGTTTTAGGCATGCTGAACACCACAGTCACTCCCAGGCACATGTTGGCCGTGTCTCGAATGAATATAGTTGATCAGGCTATACTGACCCTAGACACGACTACATAACTGCCCAGGTTTAACCGCAGCATACAACACCTATTTACTTATGTTTCGTTCTACTTGTAGTTACGTATCTCTACGGTTAGGTATACTTGTAATGTTTTTGAAAATACTTATATTTTGAAGTATACTTTTAGTTCAGAGCACTTAGGCCCCTTAATGTTTATAGTCTTATACTATGTAAAGTTTGGTATACTCAGTTCACTATAAACAAGGGCTCTGATACCAATCTATCACACCCCAAAACCGAAGGCGGAAACGTCTCGGGGTGGAGGTGACTTCATGGGGATATCATAACCAATGTACATAGTAAGCAAAGTAAAACACAAAACATTACATTACATAGATTTCATTACATCAGTTGAAAAGTAAAGTAGTACAAGTTTCATAGATACATAGTTTAAACAAAAGAAAGACAAGTCTTCTACACACTCCGTCTTCACCAAAAGAGATTGTCGGGTACCTGTCTAATGCGGACCTAAGAATACAAGCGGTTTGAAAATCAACATAAATCTGGTGAGTTCATAAGCGGTTTGTTTTATGAAAAGAACGAGTTCCTTTGGTTTCCTGAAAAAGCAATTATCCAAGAAAATCCCATATTTTCTTAAAAGTAATGTTTACCAAATCCAAATTGTAAGGTAAAAGATGTATACTGGAAACATGATTGTTCTTGTAAATTGTAAAGTTTAGTTATCTAACTTATTACACTTTCCTAGTTATGTACTACTGTTACTCAGGAAAATCCTATATTTTCCTACATGTGTGTGTGTGAACTGTTACCGATTCCGATTATGTTCAATGTTACCCCCAGGAAAACCCCATGTTTTCGTGAAAGTGAGTGAAGTATCCTGGAATTTCGATTATCCTTAAATGTACATTAGTTTTATTACGTACATAAAACTAATAAATAAGTGTAAAGTGTTAATAATATTGATTGCGAGTCCTTAACCATACTTTCAGACTAGATATGATTCGGGTCGTGGCCAGTATCCTATTTATGACTTTCGTCACCCTTGAACCTTTCGGTTCGGCTGTAGCTAGCAGCCAGGTGCGGGATTGTCAGTCCCGTATAGATCTATACACTCAAGTCACGCTCTCCTAAGCTCGGAGATTCTGGTTACAGGGGTAGTCCTCCACTCTCTCGTGCCAAGGAAGTGTTACAGAGGGCGTGTCTCCAATCTTTAAGATTTCCCTTTACTTCTCTTGTCTACGGGAAGTAGTATCTATGACTAACAATGTTCTAATGGTGCCTGTCCTTTACACTCGAGCCCAGGTATTTTATTAAGGTCAATACGATTGTTTTATGTTTCCTAATGGTATCTGTCTTTTACACTCGAACCTAGGTGTGTTATTAAGAACATTACGATTATTTTATGTTTTCTAATGGTGTCTGTCCCTTACACTCGAGCCTAGGTGTTTTATTACAGACATTAAAAATGTTTTATAATCTCTATTAGTATAAGCGTGAATAATCAATTGTGACGTATAAAACATAACAATATATAACAAGAATTGAAATCGTTTGAACAAACAACTCTACAAGTTAAAACAGTTTATTAGTGGGTTTTCAATTCTTAAAAGCATCAAAATTATGAAACCATTTAAAATGAAGTAATGAATTTAAGTACAAGATATCTTTGTACTTTTTCTTGTATTCCCCCCCTGAAAACATTTGAAAATCATTGAAAAATGGTAGGGGTATGAACTCACCGGGCAAGAAATGTGTCGACGGGAATGCTAAACGCTGGATCAAGGCTTGAAAATGTGCGAGGTTCCTATGTAATGTTAAATGATACACAAAGGTATCTAATTAGAATTTAAAACACTAATCAGATACGATTATACACTCCAAGATGCGAAAACACTTCAAATTAAGTGTTTGGAGTGACTCGGGTGACTTTTCTAGACATGAATGGCTAGGATATGGAGTTTACTCTCCAAGAGTAAACTCTAGGGAGTGTTCATGGCCTTAAACACCACATCCTTATGATTTTATGGCCGTAAACTCATGGTGGGTGTTCTTATGAGATAAATGGCCTTAAATCAAATGAGGGGTGTTGCTAAGTTTAGTTCTAGGGCATTATCAAGGAATTAAGTCAACCATATGGACCAATTTATGAGTTTACGGGAGTAAACTAAGTTTTTATGTCCGTAAACTCTTACCCACATCATCCTTAATTGTTTTGAAGGTCAATGATTAATCACAAATGATTCAACTCAATTTTACAAGACTTGGGGTGAGTTTAGGGCATCAAATGACACATATATAGGAGTTTACGGCCCTGGAGCATATGCTATGGCCGTAAACTCTCAAATGTAGGGTTATTGTTATGTTTAAGGCCCCCATATAATTTTTGGTTGGTTCTAGGATTTATTCCAAGGCTTATGAGGTGTGTAAGTTGCATTTTAACACCCAAAAAGGAGTTTACTCCCCATGAAATGGTGTTTACGGCATAAGCTTGTTCTTGGGTAGTAAACTCATTTTTACTCCTCAAAAATGATATTCAAGGTGTTCTAAGTCCAATCCAATAAGTCCTTAAGCCATATCTAAGCTCCTATGGTGATTTTGGTGGGTTTTAAGGCTCAAAAACCCCATTTACATGTGTTCACAGCCTAAGGCTGTTTCAGGGCCGTAAACACATGTTTATGGTCCTAGTCCATGATTTGAACACAAAAATGAAGGCTAAGGATGTTATACTAGGAGCTAGGATGATTACCTTGGTGTTTTGAAGCTTGAAATGGATGATTTTGAATCAACAAGTTGGATTTGAGGAGAGAGGTTAGAGAGAGTGTGAAAAGGCTCCAAATGAGTCTTAATTCACTTTAAATATGGTTTGAATTGGATACACGATGGAATTCTACCCGATACCGACGTTAACCGATGCTTTGGGTCGCACCCGATTAAGTTGTCGTTACCCGATATGGTCGAAACTAAAAATTTTCAATTTACTAGTTTGGGACGTTTTCACATGTTTCCAACATGTTTGGATATTTACAAGGTCAAAATAAAAGTTTTAACTTAATTGACCTAGTTCGAAGACGAAATCGGAACAACTCACTTAAGACGAGTTTTATTAATGAAACAGTTACGGCGAGGGAACAAAATTTCGGGTTGTTACACCATGCTAGTTCTAATATCGTATACATATGCTTAGAATCCTAAACACATAAGTTTTCCAGATCCGGTTGGCAACAAACCATAGATCTAAAAAAATATATCATATATGGAAAACATATAACATTTAGCACACAAAAGCATTTTAGGCAACTTTCCTAAAATATACTAGTGCTCGTGTCTTAAAATATGGTAGACACTCATCTCACAATCATCGCTTAGCATTCTAAGTTTAAGTCTAGAAATCCTACAAATTCCTAGTTCGCTTAAACTAATGCTCTGATACCAACTGTGACATCCCCAATTTTACGGCCAGAAAAGACCGATTTGTTTATGCTTTGTTTCATAAATCAGAGTAATCGTTTAAAGAAAATGGTTGCGGAATTTGTTCCCAAAACAAGATATGATAATAACTTATGAAAACATTTCTCAAAGAGAATGTATTTTATTTAATAATAAAACCTTGGGATGTCATGTTCCGATACATACCAAAAGCATAAACAATATAAAATAGACCTTACAACAGTTATTTATAACTACTGATCTATAATCCAAAATCTCTCGTCAAGTCCATCAACTTATACCCTTATGCCATTACCTGTAATGCAAAGAAAACTGAGTGGGTCAGGCTTGGGAGCCTGGTGAGCATATAGGGTTTTCAACCCACAATAATACATTTATTATATATTCAATTATCAAACAATCAACCCAAATACCCATCCCCATTATCCTCTTTATTTCTTAAGGTTTTACCCTAAGAATCAATTAACCTTTATCCATTCGTTCCTAAGGATTTACCTAAGGAATCGGCATGAAGTCCATTGCTGCTAAAGTTTATCTATCAGGTACTAAATCCATAGCTATCAGGAGCTAACTCCATAGTCACCAAGGTTCACTCAACAAGCACTAACTCCATAGTCGCCAAGGTTTACTCAACATGCACTAACTCCATAGTCGCCAAGGTTTACTTTAATATGCGCTAACTCCATAGTCACCAAGGTTTATACAATAGGCGCTAACTCCATAGTCACCAAGGTTTATACAATAGGCGCTAACTCCATAGTCACCAAGGTTTATACAATAGGCGCTAACTCCATAGTCACCAAGGTTTATACAATAGGTGCTAACTCCATAGTCACCAAGGTTTATACAATAGGCGCTAACTCCATAGTCACCAAAGTTTATACAATAGGCGTTAACTCCATAGTCACCAAGGTTTATACAATAGGCTCTAACTCCATAGTCACCAAGGTTTATACAATAGGCACTACGTCTCATAGTTTCCACTATTTCTTCTACCCATGTTCTACCCACCATATTTTGTAGATATAAAATACATATATAGTTTGAATCATTTAACACCCGTATAAAAACATCAATTCCGAGCCCATCTCAAATAGACAAATAATACATAACACATAGCACGTATTTCATAGCTAATACTTTATATTTATGTGTTAGAAGAAAGTAACCACACACTCACATGATTAGACGATGCTCAAACAGCACTACGGATCTTCAAGTAGAACTCTTGGGTGAAACCGGGATATCTTCACACACCGGGTTTCTCGCAGACAGAGCTTCGGCTCGGAAACTCTTTTCTTCTAGGGATCCTCGGGCTTCGGGACTCACTTCGGGTCTCGGGATGTTATCAGGGCTTTCAGGGTTAAAATAGGGCTTATAGGGTGTATTGGGAGTGGGAGAGAAGGGATGGAGCAACTATAATCGACTGGCCCTTCAAATCTATTTATAGGGCAAAATTTGCCCTTGCCACGTCGTGGCACCTTTTTCCACATTGTGGGCTTCGTCGTCACTGCATGTGTCATCGTCCACTTGCTCTGTCAGGCTCCAGAATGCATCAGAAGTCATGCCACATCGTGGCCACTGATTCCACGTCGTGGTCTCTAACACAGCTTTGGGGTTCTCGCCCCTAACTTCATAAATTCATAACTTTCGCATACGAACTCCCTTTTTGACGTTCTTTATATCGATGCGTAGGTGATATTATGATCTACAACTCTCGTTTAGACTCTGTTGGCTAATTTTGACTTTATTTTTAATATATTATAAATATATTACTTATATATTATTTTTAGTAGGCCGGGACAGGAAAACTCCGTTGTAAATTCATAACTTCTTCATTCGACGTCCGTTTTCGCCTATCTTTTTATAGTTTCACTACTATTAACGAGATCTTAGATTCTCGTTTAGATTGTTTCGGCTAAAACCGCTAGATCTCAAATCGAGTATTCGGGCTGCATACTGCTAAGTCAAAACTTCAGAAAATCATAACTTCCTCATACGAAGTTAGATTTGGGCATTCTTTTTATGCACTGTGACAATCGTCAACCTTGAGTCAAGCCAAGTCATCAAGTCAAGCCGGTCAACTCTATTAAACCTTGTGTATTAGGGTTTGTGCTATGTTCATACTGTATAACTTGCTATATTAATGGGAAAACATCACTTGAGAAAAGTCTTGTGTTAAAAATTTCCTAAGCCCTAATGCTAATCAATGAACTAAACTGATAAAAACAATAATGCATACTCATCGGGAGTGTGTAAGATCCTTAAACGAGGCCTAATAGGGTTTACAAACCTTGCATTGCGAAGCCGGGCACTCACACATGCCACACTCGAAACCTCTCTCAATCGTTTTCACTCTACCTCTCTCTATTTGAAATCTCTCCCAAATCTCTCTAAGTATGTGAAATCTCTCTCAAATATCTCTTTGTATGAGAAATCTCTCCAAGAATGTCAAATCTCTCTCAAATCTCTCCAAGTATGTGAAATCTCTCTCAAATATCTCTTTGTATGAGAAATCTCCCCAAGAATGTCAAATCTCTCCAAGTATGTGAAACCTCTCTCAAATATCTCTTTGTATGAGAAATCTCTCCAAGAATGTCAAATCTCTCCCAAATCTCTCCAAGTGTGAGAAATCTCTCCCAAATCTCTCTCAAAAGTTTCCCGTAACTTTTTGGAATCATTCGGGTCATTCCGGCCCTTAACCGGGTCAAAAACGGCTTAAAACGGGGCGAAAACGAGAAAAATAGGCTTTAGGAACCGAAACCGGAATGAGAGGCTTCTTAGGACCAGAGACCGAGCCTCTGGTGGCTAAGAGACCAGAGACCGAGCCTCTGGTGGCTAAGAGACCCAAGACCAACCGAGCGATCGGTCCCTCTCGGTGCCTCTCGGTCCGCCTCCACTCTCGGTGCCTCTCGGTCTCTGTTCGCTACTCCGCATCTCTGTTCGCTGTCTCGCCTCTCTGTTCGCTACTTCGCCTCTCTGTTCTCCTTCTCACTCTCTGTCTCGCGCGCCTCCCTGTTCCCTCCCACCTCTCGGTTCCTACCCTCTCCCTTCTCCCCTCTCGGTTCCTTCCTTCTCTCTTCTTCTTCTCTCGGTTTCTGCCTCCCTCTCTCTCGGTTCAGCACCAGAAGGCCGAGCCTCGGCCAGATTTCGCATATTTGCCACTTTTAGCCCATTTTTGATATTTTTGACATTTTAAGCCCGTTTTTCATGATTTTAAAGCGGGATTTTCTCCAGAAATTATATTTTAACATTATAAACTCTAAATATTCATAATTTAAACTTATTTTGATGAAAATCATTATTTAAATAATAAAGATCTAATGGGGGATTTATTTAAGGTGGAGTGTTGACTTTGCCTTAACTTATGACACAAGCAACCACCCCACACCCACTCTATGACCAGCCATACCTCCCCACCTTACCTAGGTCACTTCAATGTTCCCTTACACTCAAATTTCACTCACTCCCACGTTTTTGAGCTGGAACAAACAACCACACTCCTCATTTTCTCTCATTTCTCTCATTCCACTAAGTAACAAACATCACTTTTTCTCTCAAACTCTTCTACACAAATTTTCGAGATCCAAGGCTGATTTCAAGTGTTCTTCCACACTTAGTAAGTAAAAATTCATCCTCCCTATTATTATTTCACTTCATTCTACTCAAATCTTTGATTGCTTACACAAACTCCCTAACTATGATGTTAGATTCTCGAAAACCTTCAAGGCATCTCCAAGTGTTCTTGAATTAAACACTTCCATTCTTCAACAATCATCTACTGAAATCACTTAAGGTGAGTTCATACCCCTACATTTTCATGTTTTCTCAAGTTTTCAGGGGGGGGGGGGAATACAAGTTAAAACACTAAGAACATATCTAAATTTTTCTAACAGCCTTCATCAGAAAAGTTCAACTCCATTCACGGACTGTTTTGGACATCTTAAACATTTTTGTTTTCAAAACTGTACAAGGTGCAAATAGTTCAAGTTTTTAGCTTTAAAATGGATACTTGCACATCTCCATACGATTTGTCTACAATTTATGGTGATTTTTACAAAACTGCCTATCATTTCAAACAACAATCCGGACCAGTCTGTGATTTTGGACTTTTTCACCCAAGTTAGAGGTCATTATAAATTGTGATAAAAATTATGAGCAAACTAGACACATTTTGTGAACTCTCAGAATTTACGGATCTAGTTTTCGACTTCGTATGATTTTTCTATGATTCTTCCAAAAACAGGGCAGAATGGCTAAAGTTAGCCAACAGCATGTAAATATCATAACACTTTGTATTATGTTGAGCAAAGTGTATAATCATAAGTTCTAATATTTGAATGTGTTTCCATGTTAGTTTATGATTATGAACTGAAACTAAGACATTCATATTAAATATTATTCATTCATTTTAGAACACTTATTATCTAACTATAAAAAGTATAGTTTGATGAATTCATAACACTAATACATTTCCATAAAAGAGTTCATACATATTACATACATTTTAGATAAACTATAATAGGTATAGTTTATGATACATCACTCAACGCATTCGTACAAAAAGGGTACATTCATACAAGAAAGATTTATATTCACTCACATTTCACGTAAACTTGTTAGCATATGTTGTGAGACTCTCTCTCTCCCCGTACGTCCGAGTGCGGGATATAATTCCTGGTAGTTATAATCAGAATCTCCTTGAGGGAGAACGTGATACTTGTATATAGATCTATATTGGGTTTGACACCCCACACCTTGCTGCTAGCTACAGTGGGACCTGCAGGTCTACGGGTGACAAATGTCATTTCATCTTTGCGACGCTTGAGAAACGTTGTGGCAGGTTCACATAGTCACAGTATGATTATAGCGACTCACTTAGGGAGATAACAATTCATAAAGTTTACGGAATTTCTTAAAACCGAAGTAGGTTTTAGGTTGATTTAAAATTTGCTTTCCATATCATTTCAAACTCACGACATTTCTACTAAGTAAGGATGATTTCTTATATATTTTGGTCTTGGTTATAAGGTTACATTTTTCGGATTTCAAGGAAAATATCGGATTTTTTTTCTGAAACAAACGCGACATTTACATGTGAAAGACTTCTACTAAGTTTATTAATAAAAGCTTATGAACTCACCAACCTTTGTGTTGACACTTTTCAAACAACTTGTATTCACAGGAAAACACTAATCAGGTTATCAAGTGCTTTTGAGAATGGGACGTTAAGGCGTCAAACTTTTCATATTTTGACAACATATTGTAATTGATTTTGAAACATGTAATTCATACAAGTGATGTAACTTTTTCAATTATATATATGTTGGTTGTGTTTGCTTGAATTACTATTGAAATTGTGGTTATGATGCTATACATGAAGTCCTCCACCCCCGGACGTTTCCGCCATCCTTGGTTTGGGGGTGTGACAGATTGGTATCAGAGCACGGTTTATAGTGAATTAAGTATGTCAACCACATAAGATATACAAACTATAAACACATTTGGGACTAAAAGTCTCTGATTCTTAAAGTGATTTACAGAGTTGTACTTTTAGAAAACAAATAATTTCTTGTTTTAAAGTATACTTGCATGCATTCTATACTAGCATGGTGTTATAACTTAGGAGAACATAAATTGAAAGAGGAGGAGTCGAACATTACTAATACGCCTTAGCATGTGTAATCAGTTCTGGGAAGGATATAGCCTGATCAACTATATCCGTCCAAGAAGTAAATTACGCACACTAAGGAATAGTCGTAATGAGCGACAAATCTGAAAACCAAATTACACTCCATAAAGAACACGCTAAGAACCAAATATAAACATTTAAAAATACTATAGGAGTATTTGTACATTTCTATAGCGCCAAATTATTATTTTCCGATACGTACTTCTTAACCCCGTTTCTCGTGCAGACGACATGGCAGGATTTCACCTACCCGGGGACCCCTACTTTCCCAATCAGGGAAACGCGGGATGGATCGAAGACGAGCCCGAGGAGGATCCCGAAGAGGATCCCGAGGAGGATCCCGAAGAGGATCCCGAGGAGGAGCCCGAGGAGGAAGACGAACAAGAAGAAGAAGAGGAGGAAGACGAACAAGAAGAAGAAGAGGAAGAAGAGGAAGTAGAGGAAGGTGATGAGGTAGTCATGGTTGGGAACGAAGCGGAGGAACCACCAGAAGTATTCAACCCTCCCTACATCGCGAGGGTACCCGCGCACCGTTTTGGTTACAACGGACCTGAACCCCCTTGGGTAACAACGATCGAAAGATGGAGCCGACAACAACGCCAACGGTCACCATATGGCTACCAACGAGGTTACTATGATCTCACTCATGGTGGACCGGCTGACAGGGCTCTCCCCGTCACGATACAACGAATGGCAAGAATGGATGATCGTGGTAGAACTACGACAGATCAGGTCCGGGAGTTAAGTGCCATTGTACAGTCTACTACGGATCGCACCAGAAACCTGGAACGAGACTCCCACCACCGAGACCAACTCATTCGAGACCTTCTCGCGGCTCAAGCAGAAACAAGAGAGTATCGGGAAAGATACATGGCACTCGAAGAGAGAATGGTTATAGCCGAACGCAAATTGGCGGAACTACAGGGCGCATCGACATCATCGCAGCCTCCGTCAAAGAAAGGTCGCAGTGATTAGAACTCGTTGCTATTCTCCCGTCTTAGTAGTAGAATTTTATGAGTACGCGTTGGTGCTACTCCTTGTATGTAGGTCAACCCTGCGACTATGTGATTACACTATTCAAAGGGCTTTTGTAATGCCAAAAACTACCTTTTGTAACGATGTAATGTAGACCCTTATGAGGTCAAACTTTTCCCTCTAAACATTATGTACTAAAAGTTATCAATGAAATTTGGCATGTGTTTTATTTATTGAATGCTTGGCACTATACATCATGACCTGATCACACAAACAGTTTACGAATAATAAAGTTATGATAAAATACAAGAGGGATGAAACCAGTATCACTCGACTCGTTATCACTATTGAAGTCTTACCGACTAGTCATTTTTTTTATGACAGAACCATGCCACCAAGGAAAAGACCAAGGCCTTCCAACAACCCAGTGCCGCCTCCACCACCACCTCCGCAGTTTGATCCTGCAATGTTCCAGGCTGCAGTAACGGCAGCCGTGGCGGCAGCAATGTTGCAAATGGGAACCCATGGTTCCGGCGGTTCTGGATCCGGAACTACCAATTCCATTCATGGGGACAGCATGGGGCGTACGAGGGAGTGCTCTTACAAAGACTTCACGAATGGCAAACCCGATCCTTTCAATGGAAGCGGGGGCGTTATCACACTGGTGCAATGGTTCGAAAGGACCGAGGCAGTTTTTGAAATCTGCGCTTGTCCCGAAGCGAGCAAGGTCAAGTATGCGGCATTCACTTTCACTGGAAAAGCACTTACTTGGTGGAATGGCCGAGTTAAGTCACTTACTCCTGCAGTAGCTAACGCAATCAGCTGGGAGGATTTGAAAGCCCTAATGTTAAAGGAATACTGCCCGAGGGGCTAAATACAAAAACTTGAAGAAGAACTTTGGAACCTCAGGATGACAGACACTGATCTTGAAACTTATACTGCCTGCTTCAACGACCTAGCACTCCTCTGTCCAACAATGGTCACTCCAGAAGAGAAGAAGGTGGAACGATATCTCTGGGGCCTATCATCCCAGATTCAAGATAGTGTCTTGGCCTCGAAACCCACTACCTTTGAAAGTGCCAAGGAATTGGCACAACAACTCATAGATCACAGGGCTAGCCGTGGTACCGTGATAACCACCACCGACCGAACAAAAGGAGGGAACAACAAGAGGAAGTTCTGGAGCAATAAAAGGAAACAACAAAATCAAGACCCCGCCAAAAAGCAACCGATTGTTGCTGTACGTGCCGCCACTACTACTGTCACTCCAGCGCCACCGAAACAGTATACAGGAAGTCTTCCCAAGTGCAACAAGTGTAACTACCACCATAACGGTGCTTGTCGAGAGTTACACTGCAATAACTGTAACAAAAAGGGGCACACTGCACGATTCTGTAGAGCGACTACCCAACCCGCCACACAAGTCGCTACGACCGCCAACACTGGGGCAAGCCAAGCCTGCTATGGATGTGGTGAAACGGGACACTTCAGGAGGAACTGCCCCAAGGCACGAGCCCCTAATGCTGGAGGTGTAGGGAGAGTCCTAACTTTAGGACAGGGAGAAGTAGTCAGGGATCCCTCTGTGGTTACTGGTACGTTCCTCCTCAATAACTCTTATGCATGCGTACTTTTCGATAGTGGGGCAGAAAGAAGTTTCATAAGTCACCAATTCAAACATATACTTAAGCAAAATTCTCAACCACTAGAAGATTCTTACATCGTAGAAATGGCAAATGGAAAGGTTGAGCGCGCTAATGATATTTACATAGGGTGTACTCTCACTCTAGACAACCATTTGTTCAAAATCGACCTTATGCCGGTCACCATAAAAAGCTTCGATATAATCATTGGTATGGATTGGCTAAGCCTTCATCGTGCCGACATTCTATGTTACGAAAGGGCCGTCCGCCTCAATCTGCCGAATGGCAACGTTCTCATCGTTTATGGCAATAAACCTAGTGCGAACCTACAAATCATCTCTTGTGTTAAAACCCAAAAGTACCTCCGAAAGCAATACCATGTTTTCTTAGCCCACATCGTAGATAAGAAACAGGAGGTGAAGGACATCAAAGAAATTCCAGAAGTATGCAACTTCCCTGATGTTTTCCCAGACGATCTGCCTGGTGTACCACTCGCACGACAAGTCGAATTTCGGATCGACTTAATCCCAGGAGCTACCCCCGTCGCCAGGGCTCCATATCGCTTAGCACCGGCAGAAATGCAAGAACTATCCAGCCAGTTGAATGAACTATTGAGCAAAGGGTTCATCAGGCCAAGCTTCTCGCCCTGGGGAGCACCAGTCTTATTTGTAAAGAAGAAGGATGGGTCTTTTCGCATGTGCATAGACTATCGAGAACTAAACAAACTCACTATCAAGAACCGTTATCCCCTACCCCGAATCGACGACCTCTTCGACCAGCTCCAAGGAGCCAGCTACTTTTCAAAAATCAACCTGAGGTCGGGCTATCATCAACTGCGAGTTCAGGAAGAGGATATCCCCAAGACGGCATTCAGAACTCGTTATGGGCACTATGAGTTTGTAGTGATGCCATTCGGGTTAACAAATGCGCCTGCGGTGTTCATGGATTTGATGAATCGAGTGTGTCGACCCTTCTTGGATAAATTCGTCATCGTATTCATCGACGATATCCTGGTCTATTCGAGGAGCGAAGAAGAGCACAGACATCACCTACGACTAGTTCTGGAAGTTTTAAGGACCGAGAAGCTTTACGCTAAATTCTCAAAGTGTGAATTTTGGCTCCGAGAAGTAGGATTCCTTGGCCACGTAGTAAGCAAGGAAGGAATACATGTGGACCCCTCGAAGATCAAAGCAATCGAAGATTGGTCAACACCTACAACGCCAACAGAAATCCGACAGTTTTTGGGACTCGCAGGCTACTATCGAAGATTCATACAAAACTTCTCCAAAATCGCTAAGCCTCTCACCACCTTGACTCAGAAAGGGGTGGTATTCGAATGGGAAGATAAACAAGAAGCCGCCTTCCAGACACTAAAGCAAGCCCTATGCAGCGCACCAGTCTTGTCTCTTCCAGAAGGAACTGATGATTTTGTGGTGTATTGCGATGCTTCAAATCAAGGCCTCGGCTGTGTGCTCATGCAAAGGGGAAAGGTCATCGCTTATGCATCAAGGCAACTGAAGACACATGAAGTTAATTACACAACCCACGACCTTGAATTGGGAGCTGTGGTGTTTGCCCTGAAGATCTGGAGGCACTACCTCTACGGCACCAAGTGCACCATCTTCACTGATCACAAAAGTCTTCAACACATTCTCAATCAGAAAGAACTTAACATGCGCCAAAAGAGATGGGTGGAATTGCTGAATGACTACGAATGTGAAATTCGCTACCACCCGGGCAAGGCTAATGTAGTAGCCGATGCCTTAAGCAGGAAGGAATACTCGGGTCGCCGAGTAAAATCCCTAACCATCACCATTCACTCCCAACTGGCCACCCAGATCAAGGACGCCCAATTAGAAGCCCTGAAACCAGAAAACGTGGCAAGCGAAGCACTAAGAGGGATGGATAAGAACTTGGAAGTCAAAGGGGATGGAGCTCGTTATCTCATGAATCGAATTTGGACACCGAAATTCGGTGGGTACCGAGACGTTGTAATGAACGAGGCCCACAAGACTCGATACTCCATTCATCCGGGGTCAGATAAGATGTACCTAGACCTCAAAAAGTTATACTGGTGGCCAAACATGAAGGCTGAAATTGCTACCTATGTGAGCAAGTGCCTCACTTGCGCCAAGGTCAAGGTGGAATATCAGAAGCCATCAGGACTACTTCAACAACCAGATATACCCGAGTGGAAGTGGGAGCGAATAACCATGGACTTCGTAACCAAATTGCCTAAGACATCAGGTGGGATGGATACCATATGGGTGGTTGTGGACAGATTGACCAAGTCCGCGCACTTCCTGCCAATAAAGGAAACAGACAAGATGGAAAAGTTGACCAGGACGTACATTAAAGAGATCGTGCGACTACATGGTGTACCAACATCCATTATCTCTGATCGAGATAGTAGATTCACCTCACGTTTCTGGCAGTCCCTACAGAAGTCTCTAGGAACCAGGCTAGACATGAGTACGGCCTACCATCCACAAACGGACGGACAAAGCGAGAGAACCATCCAGACGTTGGAAGACATGCTGAGAGCCTGCGTGATAGATTTTGGTAAGGCATGGGATACCCATCTACCGCTTATCGAATTCTCTTATAATAACAGTTATCACACTAGTATTGGAGTCGCTCCATTCGAAGCTCTCTACGGTCGCAAGTGTAGATCACCACTGTGTTGGGCCGAAGTTGGAGATACTCAGCTAGCCAGAGGGCAAATCCCTGATAGCACCCTTACTGGGCCTGAAATCATAAGGGAAACCACAGAAAAGATCATTCAAATTCGAGAAAGACTAAAAGCGCCTCGTGATCGACAAAAGAGTTACGCAGATAGTCGACGCAAACCTTTAGAATTCCAGGTCGGAGACCGGGTACTACTAAAAGTTTCCCCCTGGAAAGGGATGATACGTTTCGGTAAACGGGGGAAACTAAACCCAAGATACATCGGTCCGTTCGAAATCCTTGCTAGGATTGGACCTATGGCGTACAAACTCTGACTACCACAAGAACTTAGTAATGTGCACCCTACCTTCCACGTGTCCAACTTAAAGAAGTGTCTGTCTGACGAGACACTCGTAATACCACTCGAAGAAATCGAAGTTAATGAAAATCTCCACTTTGTGGAGGAACCCGTCGAGATCATGGATCGAGAGATCAAGAGAACAAAACAAAGTCGCATTCCCATAGTGAAGGTTCGTTGGAACGCGAAACGAGGGCCTGAGTTTACCTGGGAACGTGAAGATCAAATGAAGCAAAAGTATCCACATCTTTTCCCAAACCCTTGAAGTCCCAGCCGAAGTTAAATTTCGGGACGAAATTCCCTCTAACGGGGGGATGATGTGACAATCGTCAATCTTGAGTCAAGCCAAGTCATCAAGTCAAGCCGGTCAACTCTATTAAACCTTGTGTATTAGGGTTTGTGCTATGTTCATACTGTATAACTTGCTATATTAACGGGAAAACATCACTTGAGAAAAGTCTTGTGTTAAAAATTTCCTAAGCCCTAATGCTAATCAATGAACTAAACTGATAAAAACAATAATGCATACTCATCGGGAGTGTGTAAGATCCTTAAACGAGGCCTAATAGGGTTTACAAACCTTGCATTGCGAAGCCGGGCACTCACACATGCCACACTCGAAACCTCTCTCAATCGTTTTCACTCTACCTCTCTCTATTTGAAATCTCTCCCAAATCTCTCTAAGTATGTGAAATCTCTCTCAAATATCTCTTTGTATGAGAAATCTCTCCAAGAATGTCAAATCTCTCTCAAATCTCTCCAAGTATGTGAAATCTCTCTCAAATATCTCTTTGTATGAGAAATCTCCCCAAGAATGTCAAATCTCTCCAAGTATGTGAAACCTCTCTCAAATATCTCTTTGTATGAGAAATCTCTCCAAGAATGTCAAATCTCTCCCAAATCTCTCCAAGTGTGAGAAATCTCTCCCAAATCTCTCTCAAAAGTTTCCCGTAACTTTTTGGAATCATTCGGGTCATTCCGGCCCTTAACCGGGTCAAAAACGGCTTAAAACGGGGCGAAAACGAGAAAAATAGGCTTTAGGAACCGAAACCGGAATGAGAGGCTTCTTAGGACCAGAGACCGAGCCTCTGGTGGCTAAGAGACCAGAGACCGAGCCTCTGGTGGCTAAGAGACCCGAGACCAACCGAGCGATCGGTCCCTCTCGGTGCCTCTCGGTCCGCCTCCACTCTCGGTGCCTCTCGGTCTCTGTTCGCTACTCCGCATCTCTGTTCGCTGTCTCGCCTCTCTGTTCGCTACTTCGCCTCTCTGTTCTCCTTCTCACTCTCTGTCTCGCGCGCCTCCCTGTCCCCTCCCACCTCTCGGTTCCTACCCTCTCCCTTCTCCCCTCTCGGCTCCTTCCTTCTCTCTTCTTCTTCTCTCGGTTTCTGCCTCCCTCTCTCTCGGTTCAGCACCAGAAGGCCGAGCCTCGGCCAGATTTCGCATATTTGCCACTTTTAGCCCATTTTTGATATTTTTGACATTTTAAGCCCGTTTTTCATGATTTTAAAGCGGGATTTTCTCCAGAAATTATATTTTAACATTATAAACTCTAAATATTCATAATTTAAACTTATTTTGATGAAAATCATTATTTAAATAATAAAGATCTAATGGGGGATTTATTTAAGGTGGAGTGTTGACTTTGCCTTAACTTATGACACAAGCAACCACCCCACACCCACTCTATGACCAGCCATACCTCCCCACCTTACCTAGGTCACTTCAATGTTCCCTTACACTCAAATTTCACTCACTCCCACGTTTTTGAGCTGGAACAAACAACCACACTCCTCATTTTCTCTCATTTCTCTCATTCCACTAAGTAACAAACATCACTTTTTCTCTCAAACTCTTCTACACAAATTTTCGAGATCCAAGGCTGATTTCAAGTGTTCTTCCACACTTAGTAAGTAAAAATTCATCCTCCCTATTATTATTTCACTTCATTCTACTCAAATCTTTGATTGCTTACACAAACTCCCTAACTATGATGTTAGATTCTCGAAAACCTTCAAGGCATCTCCAAGTGTTCTTGAATTAAACACTTCCATTCTTCAACAATCATCTACTGAAATCACTTAAGGTGAGTTCATACCCCTACATTTTCATGTTTTCTCAAGTTTTCATGGGGGGGGGGGGGGGGGGAATACAAGTTAAAACACTAAGAACATATCTAAATTTTTCTAACAGCCTTCATCAGAAAAGTTCAACTCCATTCACGGACTGTTTTGGACATCTTAAACATTTTTGTTTTCAAAACTGTACAAGGTGCAAATAGTTCAAGTTTTTAGCTTTAAAATGGATACTTGCACATCTCCATACGATTTGTCTACAATTTATGGTGATTTTTACAAAACTGCCTATCATTTCAAACAACAATCCGGACCAGTCTGTGATTTTGGACTTTTTCACCCAAGTTAGAGGTCATTATAAATTGTGATAAAAATTATGAGCAAACTAGACACATTTTGTGAACTCTCAGAATTTACGGATCTAGTTTTCGACTTCGTATGATTTTTCTATGATTCTTCCAAAAACAGGGCAGAATGGCTAAAGTTAGCCAACAGCATGTAAATATCATAACACTTTGTATTATGTTGAGCAAAGTGTATAATCATAAGTTCTAATATTTGAATGTGTTTCCATGTTAGTTTATGATTATGAACTGAAACTAAGACATTCATATTAAATATTATTCATTCATTTTAGAACACGTATTATCTAACTATAAAAAGTATAGTTTGATGAATTCATAACACTAATACATTTCCATAAAAGAGTTCATACATATTACATACATTTTAGATAAACTATAATAGGTATAGTTTATGATACATCACTCAACGCACTCGTACAAAAAGGGTACATTCATACAAGAAAGATTTATATTCACTCACATTTCACGTAAACTTGTTAGCCTATGTTGTGAGACTCTCTCTCTCCCCGTACGTCCGAGTGCGGGATATAATTCCTGGTAGTTATAATCAGAATCTCCTTGAGGGAGAACGTGATACTTGTATATAGATCTATATTGGGTTTGACACCCCACACCTTGCTGCTAGCTACAGTGGGACCTGCAGGTCTACGGGTGACAAATGTCATTTCATCTTCGCGACGCCTGAGAAACGTTGTGGCAGGTTCACATAGTCACAGTATGATTATAGCGACTCACTTAGGGAGATAACAATTCATAAAGTTTACGGAATTTCTTAAAACCGAAGTAGGTTTTAGGTTGATTTAAAATTTGCTTTCCATATCATTTCAAACTCACGACATTTCTACTAAGTAAGGATGATTTCTTATATATTTTGGTCTTGGTTATAAGGTTACATTTTTCGGATTTCAAGGAAAATATCGGATTTTTTTTCTGAAACAAACGCGACATTTACATGTGAAAGACTTCTACTAAGTTTATTAATAAAAGCTTATGAACTCACCAACCTTTGTGTTGACACTTTTCAAACAACTTGTATTCACAGGAAAACACTAATCAGGTTATCAAGTGCTTTTGAGAATGGGATGTTAAGGCGTCAAACTTTTCATATTTTGACAACATATTGTAATTGATTTTGAAACATGTAATTCATACAAGTGATGTAACTTTTTCAATTATATATATGTTGGTTGTGTTTGCTTGAATTACTATTGAAATTGTGGTTATGATGTTATACATGAAGTTCTCCACCCCCGGACGTTTCCGCCATCCTTGGTTTGGGGGTGTGACATGCACGCTCTCGGTTTAACGAAATTTTCAACTTTCGTGTAGATTACTAAGGCTAGATATCGTTCTATCTTAAATTCGTATTTTACGTCATTCGGTGTCGTGCTGGTTCTGTCGCGAAACTTCGACAGATCATAACTTCTTCGTTATAACTCGAATTTCAACGTTCTTTATATGTACGAAATCCTTTTAACATATACTATAACTTAGTTAAGATTAATCCTTCTAAATAATCTTCCATCAAAAATTCATTTTTGATGTTTATCGTCTCTAAATTGACTAGCCCGGATCTACGGGCGTTACAAACGGTGACAGTGTCAGGGATTCCTCCCCTTGACAGTGTTTTGCCTACATCCGAACCACGTCAAGATGATCAATCAACAGACCAGACCATGCAACCCCCATCCAAGAGAAGACGAAGAGATCCTAGGGTCAGGCTTCTGGATTCTAGCCTTTCTCAAGGCATGCCTATTACTCCAACTATTGTAACTGCAGAACCGTTAATTGAAGGCCCTAGTACCATTTTTGAAACTGGTGGCTCCTCTGTTCCACCATGGTTTTCTCCCCTAAGGGCAAATCTCGAAGAAGCTTCCGTACGTTTGGCTCAATTTCTGGCTCAAGAACAAACCGCTGCAACTACTTCTAAGGCCAAAGGAATCGCCTTTAGAGAAAGTCAGTCTAGAGATGAAGATTCTATGATCGACGAACTTCAGAAGAGAGTAAATGTGTTGGATCAGAAAAACATTGAGCTCAACATCCAAGCTGAAGATCTTCTAAGTGAGAATACTAATTTGAAGCTTCAAGTTTCTGATCTCCAAGAAGATAGAGCTACAAAGACCAAGCAAATCTCTAAGCTCCAAGCTCATTTCAATCTTTTGACCTCCAACTATTTTGATCTCAAGAAGAAGCTTGAAGAAGATTTGGGTGTTAAATACAAGACATCTGCTGATGAGTATATAATTAATCTTCATTCTCAGGCTCACCCCATTGCTGTGCCAACTGCTGAGACCTCACGGGTCGTGAACCGCTTCGAAAGAGAACCTTCCCATGCTCCACATGTTGCATAGATTATCAGAGACAGACAAGCTAAAGCCACCGAGAAGGGACAACTCTTATTCAAGAGGAGTTCCGACAAAAACGCACCCGAGAACAAGCCCATAATTATTGTTACAAATCTTGAGGTCGTAAGGTTTAGAGACACGTATGGTGATAGGTCAGGAATTATATCTTGGGGTTTTCATGATCCCTTGAAAATGTGGATTGTCTGGAGAAAGAGCGGTAATACAGAGCTCTATAAAGACTGTCATGACTTTAACTCTTGGACCAGGGTGGATCTTTCAGAGCTATCTCAATCTCCTTTCTCAAATCCGACAGATAATCAATAAGTAACTAATTTCAAACACTTCTTGGAAGATCAAGTGAAGAAGGGCTTTCCATCAATGAAGAATGTTGAATCCGTGATAAAGCACTATCCAGATATCATTGATCCCAAAGTTGGTCATCCCCTCCAGGTGGTGATGTGGCCTGCTACAAATCAGGTCAAACAAATTCCAGTGCTTCAGAGTTATCCGGATGGATCCTTGAGTTCTATGCTTTATTGGGTATTTGATGAGACCACAGCTTCTGCTGTCATCAAGCTGAAGGAAGGATGCATTCGTTTGTATGACATAAGGGATTTGTTCCAGTTTAGAAAATGGGACATTCATCATTTGGGCCATTATCAGATCCAAGTTGCTGAGGAGATATTTGAGTCTACCGTAAAATAGTACACTGCTATGGTTGTTGAAATTATAAACAAGTGAATGTGGAATGGAGCGATGGGGATAGAAGATGTGATGATCATGAACTAAAATTAACTTCAAGCTAGCACCAAACCAAGGGGGAGATTGAAGGGTCTAATCAATGGTTTGGTCTAGGCTTTCACTGTAATAGGGTCTAATGTCACTGTAGCCCCACGAACTTACATGTTTTGGTTTAAAAGGTCCCTTACGTTATTTTTTGGCTTTATAAGGGCATGAATTAAAATTTAACCAGCTAATTTGGGATTTTGACCTAATTCAAACGCTTTCATTGCCTACTTATCATCCAACTAATCTAGCGAGTCAAATCACACGACTCAGTTTACACATCAACGACTCACCCGCTGAGTTGGCTTGCTTGGGCCCTAAGGGTTCAGTGGTCCCCTACTATATAATTGAAGGGTCTGCTGGACAAAACCCTAAAAATTTGTTACCACTTCTGGCCAAACACTAGCCGACAACCGATAATATAATACTCGCTTTGCCTTTCACTGTCTTCCATGGAGCCTACCCCACCACCATCACTACATACTATAAACTCCAATAACTCTATAAGCTCAACAGATAGTCTTAACTTGAACGATTTGTACACGATCTTCTGTGACTGTGGTGAAAAGATAGCTGAGCAAAAAGGTGAGGTGGAGCGCATGAAGGATGAGATAGGTCGCGATTACCTTCATTCCAGGGTTGATGTCCTCAACATGAAGCAAAAGGTTCAAGAAGGTTGAGAAGTAGATCAAAGCGACTGCACTGTTGGTTGTGGGTCTTGTCATCATGATGCTCCTGCTAATGATTTTCATCATTCCCTTGATAATTAGCAAGTGAATCTCATGGAAGTGGTTTGTAGTGGTATGATACTATAGTGGTCGTAATCTTCTGTTAGTTTTAAAGTTTTTTTTATTGTCATATATGTTATTAGGATTATGTGTGTTCGTTTGTCTTAGTAGTACTCCAGTTTGTGTAGGTAGTGGTAATCAAGTGGTGGTTGTAAAGGTAATTTATGGATGTATTTTGAAGTCCTGCTTACCTGTAACACACATTTTGATATGATCTTTATGAAATGTAAAGAGATTGAATGGGTTATTGTTGTTGATTAAGGGTAATGATTTGGATATTTGGTTGCCTTACTTAATGATAATTAATTATGTTTGGTGCACCAACTATGATAGATGTGCTTGAGGTCAAACAAAAAGGGTATTTTCATCAAGGGGTATTTTCATCATTTTTTCTTTATAAGTACTTTACTACCTAACCCCGCAGTGGCTTTCTTTTTCCCTGTGATTGTATGCATTCTGAAGTAAAGAGCTCTCGGAATTAATGAAGCGAAAATGGTGAAATGCTCTTGTGGATGTGTCGCCATAATAATGTCAGAACTGGAAATTTTGTGTCATGTAATCTATACATTCAAGCTTATGTGAATCAAAAACTTCAATCAAATACATCATACAAATACTACAAATAGTCATCAAACAATTGGGAACACTAGAAGTTCTTAATTAGGTCCATTTTGGGACTAGAACTTCCTTATTGGACCTAATAGGCCAATAAGCTTCCAATTTAACTATCTTGGGTTTAGAACCCTAATTGGATTCAAATTGGACCCACATTTATTTTATTCAACATTTTAGGTCATGTTGGACCTAGAATGAAATGAACTAAAAGCCTTGATACATGAATAACCTAAACTAGTCCAATAAAAATATGAAAATCCTACCACATTTTTTTAGGTATAAAACACACCCTAACTAACTCTAATTTTGGGCTTAAGGGGAAAAAGCCCAAATTTTTCTTCTCCCTTTCCAATTCTCGGCCCAAGGCCCAAACCCAAAGAGAAATGGAAGTGTTGACTTTGGATGCCACCTCACTAATACCCAAAGGACATCCATGCATTGTATCTCATTTTTCCATGCAAGTATCACTTCAAAGATCACCTCACTTCTTCCTCTCCCTCACTCTCGGCCGAATCCCAAACACACACACAAACATTTCACTCACCTTTTCTGTCAAAGAGCTCTCTCCATTTCTCTCCAAATTTTCGAAGATCCAAGAGGAATTCAAGGGAGTTCTTCCACAAAGATCATCATCTAGGTAAGTTGAAGCTTGGATCCACACTTTAGACTTCTTCTTATATCCAAAAACCTCTTCTTAACTCTCATGAAATCATGAACTTGTGTCTTAGAACTCCATAAACTCGAGATCCTCAACAAGGGGTGCTAGGGTCGAAAATCACCAAGTTTTCTTCCATCCCTTCTTCAAAAACCGAATCAACATCCAAAGGTGAGTTTCATACCCCCTTATTTTCGGTTTTTATAAGTTTTTGTGGGGGAGAATACAAGAAAAGGTGTAGATCCATTATTATGTGTATGTTGTGGTTGATTTCTATGCTTATATGTGTGTTTTGTATGACTTTGATGCTAGATCTAGTGATGAAATGCTAAAAACTGAGATATATGTTTTATTCTAGCATAAAATATACTATTACATGCAAAGTATACTAAGAAAAATAGCCAAATGGCTTGACAACACTTATTTTGGGCTAAAAACTCATTTTTTTTACATAAAATGTTAAAAATACAAAGTTGAAGGGTCTAAAATGAAATATTTCGAAATCTGATGGGTGAGATGAGTCAAAACAGTTTACATAATGCATTTTC
The DNA here is from genome assembly GCF_052625555.1 of Lactuca saligna. Lineage (NCBI taxonomy): Eukaryota > Viridiplantae > Streptophyta > Magnoliopsida > Asterales > Asteraceae > Lactuca > Lactuca saligna. The sequence goes on from NC_136425.1 coordinate 122,059,439, forward strand.
TGAAAATGTGCTATTTGGAGGGTTAAAAACATAAATTCCAAGCTTATTGGGCTAAATATGACATTTTCGGCCCAATGAGGCCCAATATGCGAAATTTTCTAATTTGGGGGACCAAAACTGCATTTTTCTGTAAAAAAGTGGACTATAAGTGTTCCATGTACTTTTCAAAGGTTTAAAATGCTTTTCAAATTTAAAAAGGACCAAAGTTGCAAAGATTTTCCAAATTGGGCCAAAAATGTAAAAATTGCGAAAAAGAGGGGTTATAACCGAGAAAACTGCAATTTCAAGGACTTAAGCTGTTTTCTATGAAAAATATGCTGGAAAATACTTATTTCAATAATTTTTGGTGTTAAAATGACAAGAAAATTGATTTAAGAACCAAACCGGAAAGTTTTTAAATAAAGGGGTGAAAAGGGTAAATTTTACAAATAAGGAGGGACTGAAAACAGAAAATTCTCAAGGCTAGTTCAATACATGCAATTTGACCAAATGATGGTACCACGCCTATCGACGAAATACAATACATTACAATACCAAAAGTCGTTGTCAAACGAATTGGTTCGGTCTCGAACCAATAACAATCCGAAACTACTAACACGACGACACTATGACATTACGACATTACGATTCATAACTAATAACGATTGGGAAATCACTATACATGCGAGTGTGCACAAACGTCTACGCACCATCTTTGGGCCCCAAAAGTGTAAAATCTTGTTTGTTGAGCCTAGCTAGCCCAATGACCTGATCTTAAGGCCCGAAGACCTCTCTCTTACGAAGTGTTGGGTTTTACCGATCCGACATCACGTAAAAGGACATTCAATGGCAAACATGATGCTGGTCCCCAAGGGTCCTTCAGTGCTGCTAGTAAAGTCTGTAACTCACGATTGCGGGTTGGGCTTCGGGCCCTTCGCAATTGCAATGGTCTTGAACAACGCGGGGAAATACCGAGGGTTTCGCACCTTCTCTTCTTCCCTCCGGTCATGGGACTACACAAGTCCGGGAGGATTGAGTGGTGTGAAGAATTACGAGTGACGCCTAAGGGATCGCTTGTAAGGTTGTCGATTGGACGTTTTCATTAACGCATGTCACAACACTTCACCACCCACTGTATTCTCAATGCCTCCGGAGCTCAACGGTATCCTCTAACGCAACGAAACAACGGTATACAAACTAAGTAAAGCAAAGTGATAGGAAAACGTTGGGTTTTCCTAGGGTTTTCAACAATTACAATTATGAATTATCGGTCGAATTTCACAACTCTTACGCTTACATCTATAGAATTCAAACAAGCATACTCATGGATCATCACATATTTTTACACTATTCTATTTTTAGAAAATATCGGATTTTCTGATGGTTTTCAAACAATACATTGGATTTCAAACACTACTTATGAACTCACCAACATTTCATATGTTGACGTTTTCAAAATACTTGTATTCTCAGGTAACAGATAAGGTGAAGGATGATTTGTACTCTATGACGTTTTGCTGTGGTTTAAGTAGTATCAAACAGTTATTTTTTTTTTTTGAGAATGTAATGTTTTGAACAATGTAAACGCTACCGGTTGTATGATCCCAAATGTTGGTGATGTATAATGTTATGTTTCATGTATATGCATTGTGATGGTATTCAATGAGTCACGACAGCCTCCGGACGTTTCCGCCGCCTGGTCCGGGGGTGTGACAGGTTGGTATCAGAGCTTTGTTTATAGTGAACTAGCATATCTAGCCACATATGGATATGCAACTATAAACCAAAAAGAGGGACTAACATAACTCTGAACAAAACAAGTAAATAAAACACCCTTGCTTGCACTAGGAATAGGAACATAACGCCGAACCAAACAAAAATAATACTAGTGTCTCGGTTAATTCAGGACTGTTCTTAGTAATACCAAGGAGTGAATGCAGCCTGATCAACTACATTCTCTCCAAAGTAAAACTAACACACGTCCTGATGAGATCGGGATTTCTAGGGAATCTAAAACTATACCCCTACCACCGAAAAGAGAACGTCTGTTTAGCTTGTGCCATAGCGTTAGAATCATAGGAAAGTGATAGCTTATTCATATACTTTCTCCCAGTCTTCATGGAGGGAGAGCATCAGGGCATTCAGTTCCTCCAAGTCCCAGGGGCACACGGAGTACTCGAAGACGAACCAGAGGGGAACCAAGAGGGAGTCCACGGCGTTGAACCTGACGAGTACATGGACACCGACTACGAGTTCGAGGAGACCGACGATGACATGGAGGAGGATCAGGCCCCGGTCATGGGTCACGTCGCATCTCCTGTTAGCGAAGTGCAACAGGATCCCCACGTCCCACCAGTGAACTCCGCAAGGGAGAATCGCTCCCCAGAAGCCGTGATTACCGACTTACGGCAACAACTGTTCGCCATGGAAGCACGAGCCATGCAAGTAGAGCTTGAGAGGGATGAGGTCATAGTAGACATGACAGAGATGGCGCAGCTGTTGGCTCAGCACTTTGGCATATGATTTCACCGTTATAGTAGGACGCAACTCATCGTGGTTAGGGATAGACTTATCTTAGTAGATCGTTAGGAAATATGCTATGTACTCCGACTCTATGTTTAAGTGACTACACTACTCATAGAGTCGTTATGCTGTCGAACTAGTATCACTCATGTGTGCTCCTACGAGCAAATTTTCATGTATCAAACGCGGATAATATTAATAAATTTTTACGTGTTTTATTACGATATTGCAAATTGCTACGTGTTGAGATATTATTATTGATTGGTAAATGGTAGTAGTGTTTAAGTTCGTACCATGCACCTAGTCAGTAGGATCACGACCTCACCGAAACCACATACCCTCAACATCTTTCCGTTTTGTCACAGAAAGATGCCTCTCCGACCTACTCGCGGAAACCCAGGACCAACCCCACCTGAAGTTGACTCAGCCGCTTTCCAGGCAGCTGTATCTGCAGCAGTCACTGCAGCGATTACGCAAATTCAACAAGGGAACAATGGAGGAGTCAATGGGCAAGGAGCCGGAAGTTCAAACAATAGAATGAATCAAGGACCCACCAAGACATGTACCTACAAGGACTTCACAAACGCCAAACCACGAACTTTTAATGGCACTGGAGGAGTGATCACTCTGAAGCGATGGATCGAAAAGGTGGAGTCGGTATTCGAGATATGCGACTGCCCTGAGCACATGAAGGTGAAGTTCGCAGCCTGCACTTTTGTGAATCAAGCACTCACCTGGTGGAACGGACATGTAGAATCCATGACACTCCCTGTAGCCAACTCTATACCATGGACGGAGATGAAAGAAATGTTAATGGCAGAGTACTGCCCACGAGGCGAAATACAGAAGATGGAACAAGAGCTATGGAACCTCACGGTGCAGAACGCGAATATCGATGCCTACATATCGAGATTTAGCGAACTATCTCTGCTGTGCCCGGGTATGATCACCTCGGAAGGAAAGAAGATTGAGCGATTCATCTGGGGACTCACATCACCAATTCAAGGGAATGTGATAGCTGCAAACCCCGGAACATTTGACAGTGCAAAGAGACTGGCAAAAAGGTTGTACGACCATAACAACAAAAAGGGAGAGAAGCCAGTGGAGGCTGAGAAGACGAAGGAAGGAGATGGCAAGAGGGGAAAAAACAATAAGAGGAAGGGGCGCCAGGGCCCCGACACCTCCAAGAAGCAGCAGACAGTGGCGGTTAATGCTGTTACCACATCGGTTCCAGCCGCACCACATGCTCCAACCTCAGCCACTTCAAATGCTTCCAAACCTTATTCCGGTAATCTTCCCAAATGCAACAAGTGCGGTTTCCATCACTATGGAGAATGCAAGGATTTTCAGTGCACCATTTGCAACCGAAGGGGTCACACCGCAAAGTACTGCAAGGCTTATCCATCCCATAACCAAAATCAGGGAATCAACAACAACAACCCTCGCAACAACAACAACGCCCATGCCAGCGGCAATAGCGCAGGGCCTAGCTACACCTGCTACGGATGCGGGAAGACTGGACACATCCGCCGAGACTGTCCCAACAACAACAATTTAAGAAATGGAGGAACAGGAAGGATGTTGAACATGGGTCAGAGTGAGGCTATTCAAGACCCTTCTGTTGTTACCGGTACGTTTCTCTTAAACCACGCATATGCATGCATCTTATTTGACACCGAAGCGGAGCGAAGTTTCGTAAGCAATAAGTTTAAGCACTTATTAAAACAACTTCCCCAAAAGCTAAATGAAGCCTATACGGTGGAAATGGCCAATGGGAAAACCGAATCCACTGGGGAAATCTACACCGGATGTACCCTAACTCTTAATCAACACGTTTTTCGAATAGACCTAATGCCAGTGTCAATTAGGAGCTTCGATGTGATCATCGGCATGGACTGGTTAAGCCCCCACCATGCCGAAATTATGTGCCATGAGAAGGCCGTCCGTCTTCGCCTTCCAAATCACGAAACCCTAGTAATTTACGGAGACAAATCTAGCATGAACCTTCACCTCGTTTCGTGTATCAAAGCACAAAAATATCTACGAAGGAACAATCTGGCGTTCCTGGCTCACGTGGTGGACAAAACCAAGGAGGAGGTTAACGTTCGAGACATTCTCGTAGTATGTGAATTTCCGGATGTGTTTCCTGAAGATCTTCCGGGAGTACCCCCAGAGAGACAGGTGGAGTTTCGAATCGACCTCATTCCAGGAGCAACTCCTCTCGCTAAATCACCCTACCGGTTGGCTCCTGCCGAAATGCAGGAATTATCCAGCCAACTCAGCGAACTTCTGGATAAGGGATTTATACGACCTAGTTACTCGCCATGGGGAGCTCCGGTGCTCTTTGTCAAAAAGAAAGACGGATCTTTTAGAATGTGTATCAATTACCGAGAGTTAAATAAACTCACAATCAAGAACCGCTACCCACTCCCACGAATCGATGACCTATTTGACCACCTCCAAGGAGCTAGTTATTTTTCTAAAATAGATCTACGGTCCGGATACCACCAACTCAAAGTCTGGGAAGAGGATATTCCAAAAACCGCTTTCCGAACTCGCTACGGACATTATGAATTTGTCGTAATGCCCTTCGGTCTAACGAATGCCCCTGCCGCATTTATGGACCTAATGAATCGAATCTGCCGACCGTTTCTCGACAACTTTGTCATTGTTTTTATCGATGACATCCTAGTCTATTCTCGAAGCAAGGAAGAGCATGGCCAACATCTTCGACAAGTCTTAGAAACTCTACGATCAGAAAAACTTTATGCCAAACTCTCCAAGTGTGAGTTCTGGCTGCGGAGCGTGAACTTCCTAGGTCATGTAGTCAGCCAAGATGGAATCCATGTGGATCCCTCTAAGGTCAAAGCTGTAGAAGGATGGGCAATCCCGACAACACCCATAGAAATTCGTCAATTCTTGGGATTAGCAGGCTACTATAGGAGGTTCATTCAAAACTTCTCTAAGATCGCCAAGCCACTTACCTCGCTTACGCAAAAGGGCGTACCATTCAAATGGACAGACAAACAAGAGATCGCGTTTCGAACCTTGAAACAAGCTCTCTGTAGCGCACCTGTACTATCTCTGCCTGAAGGAACGGAAGACTTTGTAGTCTACTGCGACGCGTCAAATCAAGGTTTAGGTTGCGTTCTCATGCAACGTGGGAGAGTGATAGCCTATGCATCCCGCCAGCTAAAGACGCATGAAGTAAACTACACGACCCATGACCTAGAGTTGGGAGCTGTAGTCTTTGCCCTAAAAATTTGGAGGCATTACCTTTATGGTACAAAGTGCACCATCTTCACGGATCACAAGAGTCTCCAACACATCTTGAACCAAAAGGAGTTAAACATGAGGCAACGAAGATGGGTTGAGTTGCTAAATGATTATGAGTGTGAGATTAAGTATCACCCAGGCAAGGCCAACGTGGTAGCTGATGCATTAAGTCGGAAGGAGTACTCTAATCGTTATACGAAAACTCTCTCGATAACCATTCAATCACACCTGGCCACTCAAATTGTAGTAGCCCAGTCAGAGGCCATGAAGACAGAAAACAGAGCAAGCGAAGTATTACGCAGAATGGAAAAGAACCTGGAGGCAAGGGAGAATGGAGTATACTATTTCATGAACCGTATTTGGGTCCCTAAATTTGGAGGGTTTAGAGATATTGTCATGAAGGAAGCCCACAAGACGCGATACTCCATTCATCCCGGTTCCGATAAGATGTATTTGGATATTAAGCAACGCTATTGGTGGCCTAACATGAAGGCGGAAATCGCGACCTACGTCAGTAAGTGCCTTACGTGCACCAAAGTAAAAGTGGAATACCAAAAACCCTCAGGATTGTTACAACAACCGGCAATCCCTGAGTGGAAATGGGAGGGGATTTCTATGGATTTCGTGACCAAGCTACCCAAAACTTCGGATGGATTAGACACTATATGGGTAATAATCGACCGACTAACGAAATCTGCCCATTTCCTGCCAATTAAAGAATCATACAAGATGGAGAGATTGACGCGTTTATACATTTGAGAGGTCGTGAGACTCCATGGAATACCAACATCTATCATCTCGGATAGGGACAGTAGGTTCACGTCCCGATTTTGGCAATCACTCCATAAGGCGATGGGAACAAACCTCGATATGAGCACCGCTTATCATCCACAAACGGATGGTCAAAGCGAGCGAACCATCCAAACGCTCGAAGATATGCTCCGCGCATGCGTGATAGACTTTGGAAAGTCTTGGGATACCCACCTACCCTTAATCGAGTTCTCATACAACAATAGTTACCATTCGAGCATCAAGGTGGCTCCTTTCGAAGCACTGTACGGGCGTAAATGTAGATCACCGCTATGTTGGGCTGAAGTAGGTGACACCCAGCTAGCAAAGACCCATACGTCGGACAAAACACTAACGGGACCAGAGATCATCCGTGAAACCACAGAAAAGATCGTTCAAATCAGAGCTCGACTGCAAGCATCGCGCGACCGACAAAAGAGCTACGCTGACAAACGGTGGAAGCCCTTAGAATTTCAGGTCGGTGACCGAGTACTGTTAAAAGTCTCGCCCTGGAAAGGGGTTATATGTTTCGGAAAACGGGGAAAACTAAATCCGCGATACGTTGGACCTTTCGAAATCGTCGCCCGAATTGGTCCAGTAGCATACAGACTGCAACTACCCGCAGAGCTAAACGGAGTACACCCCGTGTTTTACGTCTCTAATCTGAAGAAGTGTCTCTCAGATGAAACACTCGTCATTCCTCTTGACGAAATCGAAATCAATGAGAAACTCCTGTTCGTTGAGGAACCAATTGAAATCATGGACAGGGAGGTGAAGCGTACTAAGCAGAGTCGCATCCCGATTGTGAAAGTACGGTGGAACGCAAAGCGTGGGCCAGAATTCACTTGGGAATGCGAAGATCAAATAAAGCAAAAGTACCCTCACCTATTCTAGCATTCTCAAATCTAGCTTTCGAACAGAATTTCGGGACGAAATTCCCTCTAACGGGGGGATGATGTCACAACTGGAAATTTTGTGTCATGTAATCTATAAATTCAAGCTTATGTGAATCAAAAACTTCAATCAAATACATCATACAAATACTACAAATAGTCATCAAACAATTGGGAACACTAGAAGTTCTTAATTAGGTCCATTTTGGGACTAGAACTTCCTTATTGGACCTAATGGGCCAATAAGCTTCCAATTTAACTATCTTGGGTTTAGAACCCTAATTGGATTCAAATTGGACCCACATTTATTTTATTCAACAGTTTAGGTCATGTTGGACCTAGAATGAAATGAACTAAAAGCCTTGATACATGAATAACCTAAACTAGTCCAATAAAAATATGAAAATCCTACCACATTCTTTTAGGTATAAAACACACCCTAACTAACTCTAATTTTGGGCTTAAGGGGAAAAAGCCCAAATTTTTCTTCTCCCTTTCCAATTCTCGGCCCAAGGCCCAAACCCAAAGAGAAATGGAAGTGTTGACTTTGGATGCCACCTCACTAATACCCAAAGGACATCCATGCATTGTATCTCATTTTTCCATGCAAGTATCACTTCAAAGATCACCTCACTTCTTCCTCTCCCTCACTCTCGGCCGAATCCCAAACACACACACAAACATTTCACTCATGTTTTCTCTCAAAGAGCTCTCTCCATTTCTCTCCAAATTTTCGAAGATCCAAGAGGAATTCAAGGGAGTTCTTCCACAAAGATCATCATCTAGGTAAGTTGAAGCTTGGATCCACACTTTAGACTTCTTCTTATATCCAAAAACCTCTTCTTAACTCTCATGAAATCATGAACTTGTGTCTTAGAACTCCATAAACTCGAGATCCTCAACAAGGGGTGCTAGGGTCGAAAATCACCAAGTTTTCTTCCATCCCTTCTTCAAAAACCAAATCAACATCCAAAGGTGAGTTTCATACCCCCTTATTTTTGGTTTTTATAAGTTTTTGTGGGGGAGAATACAAGAAAAGGTGTAGATCCATCATTATGTGTATGTTGTGGTTGATTTCTATGCTTATATGTGTGTTTTGTATGACTTTGATGCTAGATCTAGTGATGAAATGCTAAAAACTGAGATATATGTTTTATTCTAGCATAAAATATACTATTACATGCAAAGTATATTAAGAAAAATAGCCAAATGGCTTGACAACACTTATTTTGGGCTAAAAACTCATTTTTTTGACATAAAATGTTAAAAATACAAAGTTGAAGGGTCTAAAATGAAATATTTCGAAATCTAATGGGTGAGATGAGTCAAAATAGTTTACATAATGCATTTTCTGAAAATGTGCTATTTGGAGGGTTAAAAACATAAATTCCAAGCTTATTGGGCTAAATATGACATTTTCGGCCCAATGAGGCCCAATATGCGAAATTTTCTAATTTGGGGGACCAAAACTGCATTTTTCTGTAAAAAAGTGGACTATAAGTGTTCCATGTACTTTTCAAAGGTTTAAAATGCTTTTCAAATTTAAAAAGGACCAAAGTTGCAAAGATTTTCCAAATTGGGCCAAAAATGTAAAAATTGCGAAAAAGAGGGGTTATAACCGAGAAAACTGCAATTTCAAGGACTTAAGCTGTTTTCTATGAAAAATATGCTGGAAAATACTTATTTCAATAATTTTTGGTGTTAAAATGACAAGAAAATTGATTTAAGAACCAAACCGGAAAGTTTTTAAATAAAGGGGTGAAAAGGGTAAATTTTACAAATAAGGAGGGACTGAAAACAGAAAATTCTCAAGGCTAGTTCAATACATGCAATTTGACCAAATGATGGTACCACGCCTATCGACGAAATACAATACATTACAATACCAAAAGTCGTTGTCAAACGAATTGGTTCGGTCTCGAACCAATAACAATCCGAAACTACTAACACGACGACACTATGACATTACGACATTACGATTCATAACTAATAACGATTGGGAAATCACTATACATGCGAGTGTGCACAGACGTCTACGCACCATCTTTGGGCCCCAAAAGTGTAAAATCTTGTTTGTTGAGCCTAGCTAGCCCAATGACCTGATCTTAAGGCCCGAAGACCTCTCTCTTACGAAGTGTTGGGTTTTACCGATCCGACATAACGTAAAAGGACTTTCAATGGCAAACATGTTGCTGGTCCCCAAGGGTCCTTCAGTGCTGCTAGTAAAGTCTGTAACTCACGATTGCGGGTTGGGCTTCGGGCCCTTCGCAATTGCAATGGTCTTGAACGACGCGGGGAAATACCGAGGGTTTCGCACCTTCTCTTCTTCCCTCCAGTCGTGGGACTACATAAGTCCGGGAGGATTGAGTGGTGTGAAGAATTACGAGTGACGCCTAAGGGATCGCTTGTAAGGCTGTCGATTGGACGTTTTCATTAACGCATGTCACAACACTTCACCACCCATTGTATTCTTAATGCCTCCGGAGCTCAACGGTATCCTCTAACGCAACGAAACAACGGTATACAAACTAAGTAAAGCAAAGTGATAGGAAAACGTCGGGTTTTCCTAGGGTTTTCAACAATTACAATTATGAATTATCGGTCGAATTTCACAACTCTTACGCTTACATCTATAGAATTCAAACAAGCATACTCATGGATCATCACATATTTTTACACTATTCTATTTTTAGAAAATATCGGATTTTCTGATGGTTTTCAAACAATACATTGGATTTCAAGCACTACTTATGAACTCACCAACATTTCATATGTTGACGTTTTCAAAATACTTGTATTCTCAGGTAACAGATAAGGTGAAGGATGATTTGTACTCTATGACGTTTTGCTGTGGTTTAAGTAGTATCAAACAGTTTTTTTTTTTTTTTTTTTTTTGAGAATGTAATGTTTTGAACAATGTAAACGCTACCGGTTGTATGATCCCAAATGTTGGTGATGTATAATGTTATGTTTCATGTATATGCATTGTGATGGTATTCAATGAGTCACGACAGCCCCCGGACGTTTCCGCCGCCTGGTCCGGGGGTGTGACAAATAAGAATGTCTTCCACTCCCTCCAACCCTAAAATACCCTTCTATACTTGTCCTACTAAGTTTTGTGTTAGTTTGTTTATTAGGTGCCTATATCCAGTAGCCCTAATTTATTTGTTTGTTTCATTCTCAAGTTCTTACTCGAAAATTGATTTTGTTAGGGACCTCGTAATGGTTTTATTTGTTGGGTAGATGAAGCAGACACTAAGAATATGAGTGTTGAAGTAGTTATGATTGCAGGTTTGGCTAGGTCAAAAAAGAAGCTTGAAGAAAAGATTTGGAGGCTGAAGATGTCTTTACTTCTAAGTTGGATTGTTTTCTTTGGCATAATTGTTTACAAGTTGTAATAATTAGCAGTTGTTTAGTTGCTTTTTATGGAAATTATTAGGGGTGATATATTACCCATGTAATGACATTGTACTTTAATCATAAAACAATGGGTTTAGTCATATGGGATCCCAAGTTAGATTCATAGTGTATTTGCTGATAATGACTTCGGACCATATTCAACTAGAATAAATGAGGACCATATGCAACTAGAATAAAGGTGGACCATATTCAACAATAATAAATGGGACCATACGCATGACTAATGTCAATAATGGACCCCAAAACCATGCACATCCATAACCATAACACCCAATCATAAGCACATTGAAACCATCAACATTACTTCGCATACAGAACACCAACCATACAAACATAACACCAATCATACAAAAATAACACCAATCATAACCACATTGAATACATAACATCAAATTGAAACACTGAATCCGAAACACATTGAAACCATGCACGTCCATAACCATAACTCACAATCATAAGCACATTGAAACCATTAACATTACTTCGCATACAGAACACCAACCATACAAACATAACACCAGTCATAACCACATTGAATACATAACATCAAACTGAAACACTTAATCTGAAAAATTCTATTGGATCCTAAATAAGAAGTACATAACACCAAACATCTACACTTAATCCGAAACCGACATAGAAATTTAATACCTATTCAAGTTCCATTGGCTTGTCAATAGTTTTTCCTTCCCCATTTTTACCCTTAACCCATGTAGCAAGTTTTTTCTTGATTATTCTTTCATACTTCTTTCTTTTCTTGATAACTACCTTCTTACCCCTACCTCCTTTTTCATCTTTACCATCCATTGCCTTCTTACCACTGCTTCCTTCCCCAATATTATCATTAATGCCCTTATTACCCTTACATCCTTGTTCATCTGTAACATGCTCATCTTTACCATCCTTTGCCTTCTTACCACTGCTTCCTTCCCCAACATTACCATTAATTCCCTTATTACCCTTACTTCCTTGTTCATCTGTAACATGCTTATCTTTACCATCCTTTGCCTTCTTACCACTGCTTCCTTCCCCAACATTACTATTTGCTCTCTTCCTTTTCTTTACCTTGAGTTTTGTTGGCTTTTCAGCTTGGGAACATGTAACCTTGTTATGTCCTGCTTTCTTGCATACACTACACATGATTGTTTTCCTAACCTTTGACACAGTATGTCTAGCACCCCTTTCATTTGCATCTATTCTTCTATTAGCTTTTGGTCTACCTGGCATTTTTCTCTTCAATGGTGGCAAAGGTGCAATGAATTCAGTAGGTGGCCACATGTTGCTACCATTCATCCCACGCATTGGATACTTGTAGGTGTTCTTATAAATTGCTCCATAGTACATTGGATCCACATAATTATCAACATCACTGTTAAGGTATGAGATTGTTGCAACTAAATGCACACATCCATACCCATTTAGTTGCCACACTCTACATGAACAAGTCTTCTTATCTATATCCAAAACATAAGACTCTGCCAAATTTCTTTTTTCAAACTGGTTTAAACCAGTAGGTAAAACCTGCCAATACCTGTTTCAATCGTATATAAATTAGGGTCTAAAGTGTAACTACTCAATTCAAATTCAAAGATAAAGGAAATACCTTTGAGATCTTTTCAATTGATTCAATAGGACTGTAATGGATAAACATGGTTTATAATCAGGCCATGAACAACCTTTGATGCTCAGATTGAATTGCCTCTCCATAACATACAACCTAATTTCTTCTAACATTGTGATTATTGGTTTTTTTCGTGCATCTCTAATGGCATTCTTAAAGCTTTCTGATAATCCATTTTCAACTGCATCACACATCCTCCCCTCCTGAAAGAAAGCTCTACACCATGATTTTGGGTTCTTTTCCATTAGGTAATCAAATGTTGTAGGATTAACTAGTTGTATTTCCTTCATGGTTGCATTGAATAAAGGTTCATTTGATGCTTTGCATGCCTTCCAAAACATCCTCTCATAATGTACACCACTGAATCTTTTCCTAAAGTTAGCAACAATATGCCTTGCACACTGTCTGTGTTCAACTGTAGGGAATACTTCCTTTACAGCCTCCAATAGCCCCTACACAATTTCAATTCATCTGTTAGGAAAAAAGAAATTCATTAACAAAAAATATGAAGTTGTATAGTAAGTGATATACCTTATGTTGATCTGACATCAGGGTTATACCAAAACCATTTTCCATTTGTAGATCATCTTTAAGATTCTCCAAAAACCATTTCCAATTTTCTTTGTTTTCCACATACACAACTGCCCATGCTATTGGGAAAATATGATTGTTAGCATCTCTTCCTATGACACATATCAACTCTCCACTACCTAATCCCTTTAAGAAACAACCATCCAAGTTTATCACTCTTCTATAACTGCCTTTCCAACATTGTTTCAGCCCCTCAAAACATATATAAAACTTACTAAAATATTTCTTCCCATTAGGCATACTATTGACATCCATTTTGACAGTTGATCCTGGATTGGATCTTCTTATCTCTTCACCATATGACCAAAGCTTGGCATAATGCTCAACTAGTGTGCCTTCAACTAGTTCAATTGCATATTTCTTTGTTCTTCTACATTGTCCCATACTCACATCAATTCCAAATTTTTGTTTTACTTCTTCATTTAGTAGCCTAACACTCATTTTTTGTTTTTGTAAGAATTGTGTTGTGAAATGGCTACCAATCCATGCATAGTTTACAATAGCCCCCATTTTAAAATTTCTTGCACAATTATCCTCATATATAAGAGACTTAATATGGAAAGATTTTTCTTCACTCATCCATGAAGCCTACAATCTAAAATTTCATTGCCCTGAACAACATTTAACTAAAAGCTTCCTACTATCATTTTTTTTGTAGCACAATTGATACTCTTTAGCAACAGCATAATTACATAACATATATTTTAACTATTTAGGACTTTCAAATCTCATTCCTAACACAGGTTTTTGCTTTTTCTAATGAACATTTTCATTAAAAGTTGTTACCTCCTCATGAATTGGGTCGTGTTCATCCATCTAATCATATGGATCCTCATGAGGTGGACTGTTTGGAGTTGGCTACTCCTTGGGACAAAGCTTGTTTAAAATACCTGATTCAAGGTCTTGTTCATTGGAATGAAATCCCCATCTTCAATGTTATCATCCAAATTACCTTACACTTGCACTTTATATAGTTCAATGCCTCCTTCTGTCTCAACATGCAAATCTTCTATTACGTCACCTACACCAGAATACTTGTCACCGGGAGTGCATAGGTCAACCATCGCATCAACAATCCATTGATGAACATTAACACCAATATGATCCATGTACATAAAAATTACACAATCAGAATCATACCCTACTTGGATAAATTAAACTCCTGGTAGTCTTTCTCAATTGCTATTATCCTCAATCCTTCAAGGAACTCAATATTGGGCATGCAATAGTACACATTAACTCATGTCTCGTTTGTGAATCTTTGAATGAACAATAGAAATTTGTTTTTGTCCATTCCAGCAAAATCCACATCCTCAAACCTTTGCTCCACTCCATCTAAGTAACTGATCACTGGATACCTCGTAAACAAACCAGAAAAATGAAGATTTATCTTCATGTAGACAGCCATAGCAAGAATCGAAGACACTTTTTTCGATGAAGAGTAGAAGAAAAAAGAAGAAAATGGTAGATGAAACCTACTAAAGAACATAATTTCTTGTAGTGGAAGGGTTGGTCTCATTTATGGATAGATTTATACGTGGCATGTGATTTGGACATATGAACTGGCTTTTTTTTTAATGACATGTCGAAGACAAGTTGCTGATTGGGATTGGGGTCACCGGGTGACCCCTTCACTTTTTAGAAAATGGTCTTATTAGCCTGTTAAATGTTAATTCATGCCCTTATAAAGCCAAAAAATAACATAAGGTGTAACATCCGGACTTTTGCCAGGTATCATGTAAATTGAATTTTGTTAAATTGTGAGGGGGACTCGGCGAGTTGGAGCTCAGACTCGCCGAGTAGAGACGCGGATTGGACGATGGATCGCGCCCGGACTCGGCGAGTCCAGGATATGGACTCGGCGAGTCTGCGCTGTGTAGTGAAACCCTAAATTTCCGGGTTTGAGACCTATTTAAAGGGCCTTATGGCCGTCATTTGTGCTCACCCAACCCTGAGAGAGAAACCCTTGAGTGCTTGGACGATTTGAGAGAGAAAGGAGCATATCTTGACCTTGTGGGTGCCATTTAGCAAAGAAGGAGGTGATCCTAGGCAAGAGGAAGTAAAGGAGGTTGCTATTTCGTGGATTTGGAGCCTAGATCATCAATCTAGAGGTATGATTTCAGTTTATATTCTGTTTGGTGAAGTATTATGCGATTTAGGGCTTTTGTGGACATTTATGGGATGATTTGATGCCCAATGGTTCCCTCCTTGTGCTGAGGTTTTGGATCTGGATCCATATGATGGGTTTTGAGCATTCTAACACTTCCTAAGTGTACATGCAACCCTAATAACCTTGGATCTATGTTTGTCTAATTTGTCATGCAAAGTTGAGTTCCAAGGTTATATCCTATCTAGCATACATGGGGAACAATTTTAACATAAAGTATAGATAGAATAACTTACCTTGTTGTTGCTTGTGTTCCTTGAAACCTTGTGAGCCTAGCACCTCAAGTGGTGATGCCTCAAATGCTTCACACAACACCAAATGCTCTTGGAAGAACTTATGAGAGAATACACACTCTTCAAAATCGGCCAAGCCCCCTTATTACTTAGTGTAACCGATTTGGGAGGAGAACATATTACTTATATAGTGTTGACACATCTAGGGTTAAACCCTAATGTGTCATGACTCCTCATTTCCATGACCCATGGGTTTGTAACTCCCATGGAGCATCCTATGGGTGGAACCCAACTTGATGATCCATGGAGCCTTTTAGCCCACTATACAAGATATGGATGATTTACTTAATCAACCCATATATTTAATTAGTTATCTTTTGATCACTTAATTAATTCTAAATTAATTCTTGATCAAACTAATCAAATAATATTATTAATATATTAGAACTTATAATATATTAATAATCTCCAAGCGTTATTTCTCTCATTTAGTTTATCCAATTGCATGGTGCCATGCAACCCAAATGGACCATGCCGGGTCGGGTCAAGTACATACCAGAAATAGTTATGGACTTAGACACCTTATCCAACAGTCTCCCACTTGGATAAGTCTAATAACTATTACTGCAAGTATGACTTCAGGAACCGATCGGCAATCGTAGCTCTTTACAAGGTTTCTCGAAACTTGAGAAGATGATGGTACGCCATTTAAGATAAGTGATCATATAATCCTCTGTTCTAGATATCAGTCGGACAAATACATGGAACAATGTCTTACTTATGTCCAACATTTGTTTCCCGATTTCCGATTTGTTTGACAAAGAACTTTATTGAACACATCAATCTAGTTCTGACCGGTCCCGGTACATAGGTCAAAACAAAATCATCGAGGGGCCCAGATATCAGCTTCTAATCCAAGAAGGAACAGATAAACTTCGACTCATATGTTTGTTCTACTACTCATTGAATTACACATAAGAGCACGATTTTATAACATCGAGTTACCAATGCGTTTTTCGTACAATCAATGCATAACCAACTTGTAAGTAACAAATCATATCTCTAGGTTTAAAGACTTATATGATATTACCGTCTCACGATCACTCAAGATAGAATTCCATGAAGTGATTCCAGTGAGCGTGGGTTGAGTCCAATGCTCAGAACTTATGAGCACTCATGATTGTTGTAGCCTTGTCCCAGACCTCTACAATCAAACATGACAGTCTTGATTCATACCTACTTCCGACATATGACCGACTGTGGAGGTTTGAATAATATGTTATACCAAACAAAATTATTCTGGAAGTCAAAACATGCAAAAGAAATATAGTAAACGATCGACAAGAGATAGCAACACTTTACTCATAAATAAACACTTTTATTCATCATCAAATGTCAATTACACTTTACAAATTTCAAGATTATCTAACTACTAAAGGATTGCTATGGGTAGCCGATGAAAATACACCTCTCGCTTCGGGGTTCGAGCTTATCATGAGTCTCGCGTCTCACGAAAGCCTCGCAGCCCCAAATCTTGATGTGGTCTAGTTTAGGTACTTTACCAGTCCACATCTCGTGAAGAGTTTTGGCAACTTTCTTTGTAGGGACTAGATTAAGGATATGGGCGGCAGTCTCTAAGGCATACCCCCAGAATGAGATTGGTAGCGAAGCTCGACTCATCATGGAACGAACCATGTCCAACAAGGTTCGATTACGCCTCTCAGCCACACCATTCAACTGCGGTGTCCTGGGAGGTGTCAATTGTGAGACAATCCCACATTCCTTTAGATAGTCGAGGAACTCTGAACTAAGATACTCACCACCTCGATCGGATCGAAGCATCTTAATGTTCCTGCCCAATTGATTCTCGACTTCCTGTTTAAATTCCTTAAACTTCTCGAAAGTCTCTGACTTATGCTTGATTAGGTAGACATATCCATATCTATTGTAATCATCGGTAAAAGTCAAATAATAACGATTAGCATCCCTTGTGGCATGTTTGAATGGTCCACACACATCCGTGTGTATAAGGTCCAACAAACCTTCACCCCTTTCACATGAGCCTGTGAAGGGTGACTTTGTCATTTTTCCAAGTAAGCATGATTCGCAACTATCATTTGACTTTAGGTCAAACGATTCCAAGACTCCATCCTTTTGGAGTTGGCCTATGCGTTTCTTGCTTATATGTCCAAGACGACAATGCCATAATGATGCTTTATCCAAGTTATTATTATTAGTAGAATCAATACACAAAACATTATTTCCTAAGTTATCTACAATAGATACAGCTTCATACACACCATCACAAGGTAATGCTTTAAAATAAAGAACATTTAAAGAAAGCATTAATCGAACCAACTTCATTATCAAACGAAAAGGTGAAACCTTGTTTGTACAATGCATGAAAGGAAATAATATTTCTTGCCATTTCTGGCGAATAACAACATTTATTCAAATCTAAATTTAACCCACTACTTAGCGATAAAGTATAAACTCCAATCTTGGTGACAGGTGTAACTTTCCTATTCCCCATGATTAAGTTTATTCTTCCTTGCTCCACATTCTCACTTCTTCCTAGTCCCTGCAAGTCACAACAAATATGAATACCGCAACCTGTATCAAGGACCCAAGATTTCGAATGGGGTGAGTTATTAGAAATGATAGTGTAAATACCTGCATGGTTGGGTTTGACTTTCCCATCCTTCACATCTTGCTGGTACTTTGGGCAGTTCCGCTTCCAATGAGCTTTTTCATGGCAATAGAAGCATTCAGCCTCTTTTGGGTCAGAAGAAGGAGTAATGAAACCTTTCTTGGTTCCACTTGAAGAAGAGCCGTCAAGGGTCCGAGCCTTGGTACCTTTCGATGATCTCTTTCTCTTCCTCCCTCGACTTTGCCCGATTGCCAAGACCGGAGTTGAGTCTGGAGTAGGAGTGATAGCAACCGACTTCCCCTTAAGACCTGTTTCTGCGGTCTTGAGAAGTCCCTGAAGTTTGATGAGGGTGACCTCTTCCTTGTTCATGTGATATGTCATGCGGAATTGATCATAGCACGATGGTAAGGAGTGCAAAATGATATCTATTGCAAGCTCCTCAGGGAAGTTCACATTGAGCTTCAGCAACCGATCCACATACCTTTGCATTTTCTGCATGTGGCTCGTGACGGACTCTCCGTCCTTCATCATGGTTGTTATCATGGAGCAGATGACTTCGTACCTCTCTTGTCGTGCACTTTGATGGTATCTTTCCATCAAATCTTGGTGCATTTCATAAGGGTAGAAGTCTTCATAAGACTTTTGGAGTTCAGCTGTCATGGTGGCTAACATGATGCAAGCCACCTTGGTTGCATCTCTTTCATGAGTATGAAAGTCAGCGATCTCCTGGGGAGTTGCAGTGGACTCGTCAATTTCCTTAAGCTCCTTGTCAAGGACATATTCTTTGTCCTCGTAGCGGGTAATCATCCTGATGTTTCTGATCCACTTATTGAAGTTGGATCCATCAAAGGTGACTTTCCCACATAGACTCATAAGAGTAAAGGAGCCATTAGGATTCGAGCCAGAAGCATTGTTTGAAGACATCTGAAAAGAAGAACAAGTTTAGTTTAGATTTAAGAGAGTCCTTAATAAAACACCCAAATGTAATATTAAGGCTAGGATCCAATCACAATATAATATAACTTAGAAGAGGTATGCCGTAATCTAAGCTATACCATATTTGAAAGGTAGGTGAATGACGATTCACCAATTTCCACCATGAAAACCGAAATATTAAATATTTAGTTTTTATTGGTTTTAGAAATTCCTAGATTCTTTGAGATCCAATGAACTTTTCAAAGGCATGTTTCGATCTCGGGAGTGCCCTCCAGGTTTTGTGACTGGGATGCCGAGGATCACAAAACGAGGTGTGAAGTAACCATGCAAATCACTTGGTACCTTTAAAGTTTATCACTCAATCGATGTGCCGGTAAACCACACACGCTCCACCGATACTATAATAAACCTTAAGTCACCCTTTACCTACCTTGTTAAGTCCAAGTTAGTGTGCCGGTTAACCACACACGCTCCACCAACGACTTTGACAAAGTGTAAAGTGTAATTTCATGGATTAGCACCTTATTCACATTTTTCCTAAAGTAACTAAGATTGGGAATTTAATAAACATTTAGTTACTTTATTATATTCATCATACTTTGAATGAGAATTTATAAGTCCTTGTCTTACCCGTTCGGCTAACGACCCTCCACCAGTCAAGCAAGCGGTGGGTGAGAATATACACCCATTAAGTCACCATTTTATAGGCAACAACCTTATACCCACCTTATAGACCGGCTTCGTGAATGAGGCGTACTAGCGGTAAGACGACTTGTTCTTATACATATATATATAATTATTAAATTATCATAATATAAGTATAAGGGTTGAATTTTAACTTTTAAAATTCTAGGGGTTGGAACTAAAGTTTTAACTTAACTTTACTTGTTCCAAAACTTGAGGGCAAGTTTTGTAACTTTCAAAACTTTTCATTTCTTGTAACTTATGAGTTTAATAGAGTCATAAAATGAAGACTCTTCATTTTTATAACTCTTGTGTTTTCTTAATGGTTTTTAACTCAAGTGACTCTTGGTTTTCCATAACTTAAGGATAAGTTATGGACTCCATTAAAACACATTATGATCAAGAATTAAACTACCAAATAGGTTACAAATAATTCCTATGATCATCTAAAACATCATAAGAACAAGAACATGAATATGAACATAATCAAAAATTACATAAAACTTTGTAATTTTGATAACTAGTTGTTGTAAATGAATTAGCAAAACATTACACCACCAAAAACAAGTTTATATTTACTAAAACAGTTTAGGGTAATGTTTCTAATTCATTTTCCAGCAACTGAATCGAAATTCTGTACTCATTCGACCCTACTCGCCGAGTGCATGAACATGACTCGCCGAGTTGGTTGAAGATACACATGGACTCGACGAGTCCCCCCTATAGACTCGACGAGTCCGATCGCAGACAGCAAATTTCCGATTCTGTTTTCAACTTTTAAGCACAAATAAGAACAAACAAGCCTAGGCTCTGATACCACTGATGGGTTTTGAGCATTCTAACACTTCCTAAGTGTACATGCAACCCTAATAACCTTGGATCTATGTTTGTCTAATTTGTCATGCAAAGTTGAGTTCCAAGGTTATATCCTATCTAGCATACATGGGGAACAATTTTAACATAAAGTATAGATAGAATAACTTACCTTGTTGTTGCTTGTGTTCCTTGAAACCTTGTGAGCCTAGCACCTCAAGTGGTGATGCCTCAAATGCTTCACACAACACCAAATGCTCTTGGAAGAACTTATGAGAGAATACACACTCTTCAAAATCGGCCAAGCCCCCTTATTACTTAGTGTAACCGATTTGGGAGGAGAACATATTACTTATATAGTGTTGACACATCTAGGGTTAAACCCTAATGTGTCATGACTCCTCATTTCCATGACCCATGGGTTTGTAACTCCCATGGAGCATCCTATGGGTGGAACCCAACTTGATGATCCATGGAGCCTTTTAGCCCACTATACAAGATATGGATGATTTACTTAATCAACCCATATATTTAATTAGTTATCTTTTGATCACTTAATTAATTCTAAATTAATTCTTGATCAAACTAATCAAATAATATTATTAATATATTAGAACTTATAATATATTAATAATCTCCAAGCGTTATTTCTCTCATTTAGTTTATCCAATTGCATGGTGCCATGCAACCCAAATGGACCATGCCGGGTCGGGTCAAGTACATACCAGAAATAGTTATGGACTTAGACACCTTATCCAACACCATAGAGGTCCAGAGAGCCTCACTCATCAAGCTTTTTGTATGGCAATGGAGTTCATGACCTTGTGTTGTAGTATTTGAGTCAAAAACATCATATATGGTCATATAGAGGTTGTATGTGCATCAAGATTGTAACTTTACGTGCTAAATGAGCTTGGAAGGACTGGATCTATGGGTTAATGGACTAGATCTAACCTTATGAGCAAGTTTGAGTCATTGCATGGCACGGACTCGCCGAGTCCGAAGAACAGACTCGGCGAGTAGCATGAATGTTGCTCGACCACACAGTGAGTGGTCTCGCCGAGTTGGGAAGGGTGGACTCAGTGGGTCAGGGGGGAGTCAGAGTGGACAGGTGGACTGAGTCAAACTGGACTCGCCGAGTTGTTCTTGAGACTCGGCGAGTTGAGTCGTGGTGGCCCCACAACTCATGCCAGGTGGAACTCGTCGAGTTGGGAGAATGCTCGACGTGTCAAGGGAGGATCCCAGGGAAATTGGTGTATACGCTCAGACTCGCCGAGTCGCTATAGCGTACTCGCCGAGTCCGGTCAAAGTTGACCGTTGACCGTTGACCAGTGTTGACCTAAGTTGACTTGTTATAGTATGGTCAACCCTAGTTGGGAAAGTGTTAATTAGGGATGTATTGTGCTATAAGGGGACTATAGCTCGGCAGATCGAGTGATTAGCGATTTCAGATTTACGACTTACCGAGACACACGAGGTGAGTCTTCTCACTATACTATATTACCTTGAGTAGGTAACCAGAGTTATGTGATAGAGTATTGGTATGCTATGTATGTTACGTGTTGTACTGCATTATTTCTATGTGATTTATGTGTTGCATATTTATCAGAGCTAGAACCTGAGGGTTCACAGAGTTTGGGTGCACGGACCCACAGAGTTATAGCCTCGAGTGGCTAATATGTGTTATATGTGGTATTTTGGGGAACTCACTAAGCTTTGTGCTTACAGTGTTTGATGTTATTGTTTCAGGTACTAGTGACGATCGCGGGAAGGCGCCGGCTTGATCCGTACACACACACGCTCGGAGTTTGATATTATGATCTTGGGATTTTGTATTGTCTTGTTTGGATAATTAAATGGTTGTTTTTATGAATATCGATGGAATTATGTTTTATAGAAATTGAAAATTTTGTTTTGAAATTTACGGTGTTACAATTGGTATCAGAGCCTTGGTTTGAGGGATTCGGGTACACCTTTGGGGGTATTTGAACTCAAACTGAGGAATTGGAAAAGTATTTTCAAAATAAAACCAAAATTTTCTAAGAGTAAAAGATTTTCTTGAAAAGGAAACAGATTCCAGGAAGAAACGTGTGTACGATCAGTCAGCGCCCGAACGGTAAATTCCCAAAATACCTTTATATTATGTGATAATTAATATTAATATGATGTGTTTGCATGCTAGAGTAGGCTAGGTATTGCTAATAGGACTAGAGTGGCCTGATTTGTGATGCCTTAGCCTAGGGAGGGGTGAGCTGCTATGAGATGCTGAGAGTGAGTAGATAGCAGCTAGGGGTTTGTGAGAGATCTGTTAGAAAGTGATTTAAGCATAATAGAGTACTTGGGGATTGGGATCCGAAGAGGAAGATTTGGGGTGTGTACTGAGACGGTGCGGACAGTAGTATTGGGCCCGTACTACTGAAAGTACCGGTGCGGTACACGGCCCAAATAAGAATCTTGGGATACCAAGAATCAAGGAGGGGTGGATTGTCGAATGTAAGAGTGTTCGAGTGAATTCTAATTATCGCATGTTGTATTTCAAAGGTTGATCATGGTGAGGACACGTCACATGCCAAAGGATGCCGGAGCTAGTGATGAGGAGATTCGACAGATCATTCATGAGGAGGTGGCTGCGGTCATCAGAGCTGAGATACCAGAGATGTTTGGGTCTATTAAGACCGCGTTGATTGAGACATTTGACGAGCGCTATGCCGCTCTTTCTGAGGCTGCTGTCGCAGCGGCTACCGCAGCGATCGCTGCGGCGAGGCCCCAGGGAGGTGATGCGTCACTGTTTAGGGAGTTCAGCAACACCAAACCACCAGAGTTTGATGGTACGCAGGATCCGGTGGCAGCTATGAGGTGGATATCTGACATGGAGGGATGCTTCTTCACTTGCTCATCCCCTGAGCATTTGAAGGTTCGGTTCACGCTGAACCAGCTTCGCTTGGGAGCGAAGGACTGGTGGAAGTTTGTGACGGCGCACTTCACGCCTACTGAGCTTTCGGCAGTGACCTGGGAGAGGTTGACTACCATGTTCCGAGATGAGTACGTTCCTCAGGTGGAGAGGGAGCGTCTGGCACAGGAGTTTCTGACCCTCAAGCAGGGCACCGAGTCAGTTACAGCGATTACGAGGATGTTTCATGAGAGGGCGATGTTCTGCCCTGAGCACGTGTCCACTGAGCAGGCACGTATGAGCCGTTACCTGAGCATTCTGAGACGGGATATACGGGAGTTCGCTGTGAACTCCTCGTATCGGACATTTTCTGAGCTTCAGGCAAATGCCTGGAAGAGGGAGATTGAGCTTGAGACTCGGGCCAGGGAGGAGGCGGAGTCTCTAGGGAGGGATCGGCGGCCGGCACAGTTCCAGCCGGCAGCCAAGCGGGCCAAGCCCGCTGATCCCAAACCCGGGAGCCAGAGGGGCCGCACTTGTAGGAAGTGCGGCAAGGGTCACGATGGAGTCTGTCGAGCAGGGTCTTGCTACAAATGTGGCAAGGAGGGGCATATGGCCAAGGACTGCCCCAAGGGGTTTGCAGTGTGCTTCCACTGCAACCAGACCGGACACCGGAAGGCAGAGTGTCCGCTGCTGCGCGGAGCGTCTCAGGGATCTGCTCCCACCGCCATCAGAGCTACAGAGGGTCGGCCCGTGAAGGCCGAGGCACCGAGAGCTCGAGGGAGAGCCTTTCAGCTGACTGCGGAAGAGGTCCACGCTGCACCCGACGTTGTGGCTGGTACTTTCCCTTTTTATTATTTATTTTTGGTGTTGAGATATTATGCTTATATTATGCTATGCATAGGTACCTTCCTCGTGAACTTTGTACCTGCTTTAGTGTTATTTGACTCGGGTGCAAGTCGATCTTTTGTATCTTTGACATTTAGTCAGCATATCAGTGTTAGTCGTGGGGCACTGAGTCGGCCCCTGCGGGTTTCCACAGCCGCCGACAAAGTGATTTGTGCCACGGAGGTCCTCCGGGGATGCGTATTGGAGATTTTTGGGGTTGAGTTCCCGATCGACCTGATTCCTATTGTGATGGGTGATGTCTGTGTTATAGTGGGCATGGACTGGTTGAGCCGTTTCGGCGCGGTTATCGATTGCGAACGTCAGCTGGTGACCATACGAGATCCTAGTGGGAGAATTCTTTCGGTTTACGGCGAGGGTACACGTTCGGGATCAGCCTTTTGTTCGGCCGCTTGGGCGAGGCAGTGTTTACAGCAAGGCTGTAAGGGTTTCGTGGCGTACGTGATGGATACGCGAGTGATCTCCGAGAGACCGAGTTCAGTGGATGAAGTTCCGGTGGTGCGCGAGTTTCCAGATGTTTTTCCCGAAGAGTTACCAGGTGTGCCTCCTGTGAGGCAAGTGGAGTTCGGTATCGATTTGGTTCCGGGAGCCACGCCTATCGCTAAGGTGCCTTATCGCCTTGCGCCTCCAGAGATGCAAGAGTTATCCTCGCAGCTTCAGGAGTTGCTGGGGAAGGGGTTTATTCGGACGAGTAGCTCGCCGTGGGGAGCACCCATTCTGTTTGTGAAGAAGAAAGATGGCTCACATCGCATGTGTATTGACTACCGAGAATTGAATAAGCTGACGGTCAAGAACCATTACCCGTTGCCGAGGATCGACGATTTATTCGATCAATTACAGGGAGCATCTTGGTTCTCCAAGATCGATTTGAGGTCAGGCTATCATCAGGTGAGAGTGCGGGACGAGGACATCCAGAAGACAGCATTCAGGACGCGTTATGGGCATTATGAGTTTGTGGTGATGCCTTTTGGGCTCACCAATGCCCCGGTTGTGTTCATGGACCTCATGAACAGGGTATGTCGGCCGATGTTGGATCGGTCGGTGATTGTGTTCATTGATGATATTTTGGTATATTCGAGATCTAGAGAGCAACACGAGGAGCATTTGAGGGAGGTTCTTGGAGTTTTAAGATCGAAGAAACTTTATGCAAAGTTTTCCAAGTGCGATTTCTGGTTGCGGGAGGTCCAGTTTCTGGGGCACCTCGTTAATTAGAAAGGGATATTGGTCGATCCGGCCAAGGTTGACGCAGTGATGAGGTGGGAGGTGCCAAAGTCACCTTCGGAGATCCGGAGCTTCCTTGGGTTGGTAGGGTATTATCGGAGGTTTATTAAGGATTTCTCCAAGATTGCAGTGCCACTCACCAGATTGACCCGGAAGGGCGTTACATTTTTATGGGGTCCCGAGCAGCAGATCTCCTTTGAGACGCTTCGCCAGAGGCTGTGTGAAGCTCCGGTATTAGCTCTTCCGGAAGGGATGGAAGGTTTTGTGGTATTCTGTGATGCATCAATATTAGGACTGGGAGCGGTACTGATGCAGAAGGGACATGTGATAGCATATGCATCGAGGCAGTTGAAGCCTCACGAGACGAGGTACCCCACACATGATTTGGAGTTGGGGGCAGTGGTGTTCGCCCTCAAGATTTGGCGGCACTACTTGTATGGGGTTCGTTGTACGATATACACGGACCATAAGAGCTTGAAGTACTTGATGGATCAGCCTAACCTGAATATGCGGCAAAGGAGGTGGTTAGATGTGGTCAAGGATTATGATTGCGAGATCTTGTACCACCCGGGCAAGGCTAATGTGGTAGCCGACGCGTTGAGTCGCAGGGCGGAGAATACTCCACTGCGAGAGGTATGTTTGAGATTGACAGTGATAGCTCCAGTTCTGGATGCCATTCGTGGGGCACAGGCCGAGGCTGTGCGACCGGAGATGCAGAAGAGAGAACGGGTCGTTGGGTTGGTTTCTGAGTTTGTATCGGATAGTCGAGGGCTTATGACTTATCAGGGCCGGATCTGGGTACCGTATGTGGGCGGTACGCGTACTACATTGATGGAGGAGGCTCATAGATCGAAATTTTCGATCCATCCTGGGGCTACGAAGATGTATTTGGACTTGAGGAAAGAGTATTGGTGGCCTTGTATGAAGAGGGATGTCGCATGGTTTGTCGAGAGGTGTTTGACCTGTCGAAGGGTAAAGGCCGAACACCAGAGACCGCATGGCAAGTTGCAGCCATTGGAGGTTCCTGAGTGGAAGTGGGAACAAATCACTATGGATTTCATCACCAAATTGCCGAGGACTGCCAGAGGATTCGATGCAATTTGGGTGATTGTGGATAGGTTGACAAAGAGCGCTCACTTTCTTGCCATCAGTGAGAGTTCTTCGGCGGAAAAGTTGGCGGAGATTTATGTGAGGGAAGTTGTATCTCGGCATGGGGTGCCGATCTCGATTGTTTCAGACCACGATGTGCGTTTCACTTCCCGGTTCTGGAAAAAATTTCATGAGGAGTTGGGTACTAAGCTGCATTTTAGTACCGCATATCACCCCCAGACCGACGGCCAGAGTGAGCGGACGATTCAGACACTTGAGGACATGCTTCGAGCATGTGTATTGGATTTTGGGGGTAGTTGGGATACGTATTTGCCCTTGGCAGAGTTTTCCTACAATAACAGCCATCATTCGAGCATCGGTATGCCGCCCTTTGAGCTGTTGTATGGTAGAAGGTGTCGGACTCCCATTTGTTGGGGAGAGGTTGGGCAGTACAGAGATCGTGATTCAGATGACAGAGCAGATACAGCAGGTCAGACAGAGGTTATTGACCGCCCAGAGCCGACAAAAGAGTTATGCGGATAGACGCCGGTCCGAGCTGGAATTTCAGGTCGGCGACTTCGTTCTCCTGAAGGTTTCTCCTTGGAAAGGAGTGATCCGGTTCAGGAAGAGGGGCAAATTGGGCCCCCGGTTTATAGGTCCATTTCGTGTGATTGCAAGGGTAGGCCGGGTAGCCTATCGGTTGGAGTTACCAGCAGAGTTGGGGCAGATTCACAACACTTTTCACGTATCGCAGTTGAGGAAGTGTATAGCCGATGAGTCGGCAGTGGTTCCATTAGAGGATATTCAGGTTGATGCAAGCCTGAATTATGCTGAGAGACCAGTGGCCATTAGGGATCGGAAGATCAAGGTTTTTAGAAACAAGGAGGTACCTCTGGTTTTGGTTCAGTGGCAACATCGGAAGGGATCAGAAATGACCTGGGAGCCAGAGCATATGATACGGGAGCAGCACCCGGAGCTGTTTTAGAGCGAGACTTCGAGGGCGAAGTCTAGTTCTAGTGGGGGAGAGTTGTAACATTCGGACTTTTTCCAGGTATCATGTAAATTGAATTTTGTTAAATTGTGAGGGGGACTCGGCGAGTTGGAGCTCAGACTCGCCGAGTAGAGACGCGGATTGAACGATGGATCGCGCCCGGACTCGGCGAGTCCAGGATATGGACTCGGCGAGTCTGCGCTGTGTAGTGAAACCCTAAATTTCCGGGTTTGAGACCTATTTAAAGGGCCTTATGGCCGTCATTTGTGCTCACCCAACCCTGAGAGAGAAACCCTTGAGTGCTTGGACGATTTGAGAGAGAAAGGAGCATATCTTGACCTTGTGGGTGCCATTTAGCAAAGAAGGAGGTGATCCTAGGCAAGAGGAAGTAAAGGAGGTTGCTATTTCGTGGATTTGGAGCCTAGATCATCAATCTAGAGGTATGATTTCGGTTTATATTCTGTTTGGTGAAGTATTATGCGATTTAGGGCTTTTGTGGACATTTATGGGATGATTTGATGCCCAATGGTTCCCTCCTTGTGCTGAGGTTTTGGATCTGGATCCATAGAGGTCCAGAGAGCCTCACTCATCAAGCTTTTTGTATGGCAATGGAGTTCATGACCTTGTGTTGTAGTATTTGAGTCAAAAACATCATATATGGTCATATAGAGGTTGTATGTGCATCAAGATTGTAACTTTACGTGCTAAATGAGCTTGGAAGGACTGGATCTATGGGTTAATGGACTGGATCTGACCTTATGAGCAAGTTTGAGTCATTGCATGGCACGGACTCGCCGAGTCCGAAGAACAGACTCGGCGAGTAGCATGAATGTTGCCCGACCACACAGTGAGTGGTCTCGCCGAGTTGGGAAGGGTGGACTCAGTGGGTCAGGGGGAGTCAGAGTGGACAGGTGGACTGAGTCAAACTGGACTCGTCGAGTTGTTCTTGAGACTCGGCGAGTTGAGTCGTGGTGGCCCCACAACTCATGCCAGGTGGAACTCGTCGAGTTGGGAGAATGCTCGACGTGTCAAGGGAGGATCCTAGGGAAATTGGTGCATACGCTCAGACTCACCGAGTCGCTATAGCGTACTCGCCGAGTCCGGTCAAAGTTGACCGTTGACCATTGACCAGTGTTGACCTAAGTTGACTTGTTATAGTATGGTCAACCCTAGTTGGGAAAGTGTTAATTAGGGATGTATTGTGCTATAGGGGGACTATAGCTCGGCAGATCGAGTGATTAGCGATTTCAGATTTACGACTTACCGAGACACACGAGGTGAGTCTTCTCACTATACTATATTACCTTGAGTAGGTAACCAGAGTTTTGTGATAGAGTATTGGTATGCTATGTATGTTACGTGTTGTACTGCATTATTTCTATGTGATTTATGTGGTGCATATTTATCAGAGCTAGAACCTGAGGGTTCACAGAGTTTGGGTGCACGGACCCACAGAGTTATAGCCTCGAGTGGCTAATATGTGTTATATGTGGTATTTTGGGGAACTCACTAAGCTTTGTGCTTACAGTGTTTGATGTTATTGTTTCAGGTACTAGTGACGATCGCGGGAAGGCGCCGGCTTGATCCGTACACACACACGCTCGGAGTTTGATATTATGATCTTGGGATTTTGTATTGTATTGTTTGGATAATTAAATGGTTGTTTTTATGAATATCGATGGAATTATGTTTTATAGAAATTGAAAAATTTGTTTTGAAATTTACGGTGTTACATAAGGGATCTTTTAAACCAAAACATGTAAGTTCGTGGGGCTACAGTGACATTTTCTGTTGAAGATTAATGTGTTGCGTCTTGGGCCCTTTTGTTTTACAACCGGATTGGGCTTATCAATCCATGTTTATCTAGATTAGCTTCCTTTTTCTTAGATAAACTATTAGGGTTTTAATATAAATATATGCATGCATGTATGCGTATAGAATAGAGTTGTCGTCATTCTCATTGATTACTGTAAACCCTAAATCCTCTACAGTTGATGTTCTTTATCGAGCTCTTCTGAGGATTGTTTATTAATCATTTGACACCTTTTGATCCATTTGCTTGTTCTTATTGTTTATCTGGTTATTTCTCTACCTGTTTCATAGATCTAATCGATCTTCAAGTTTATTTTAAACTTATCAATTGGTATCAGAGCAGGAGGCTGTGTAATCGATACACTTCTTTTCTGTGAAAAAGCTTCGATTAGGGTTATTCCGCATTCATTGATATTTATTGAGCCGTCAGCTCATAATTGACGTATCTCGATATTTATTGTTTTTACCCTAATTTGATATATTACAAGCCTGATCTTTGAACAGGTTATTCGATCAATTATGGACGAGTCGCAATCCAATCCCATCAATATTTCAAACAGCATTGGATCAACAACGAAGATTCCCATCCTGTACACCAATGATTATGAAGTCTGGGGGAATCACTTTGAAGATTATGTCATAGGATCTGAGGATAATGGATACCTCATCTGGGAAGCAATCATCTCTGGACCTTTTTCTCATTCAGCAACTTCAAGGATTATTAAAACTCAAAAGGAGTATAATGATCTTCTGAAAGATGTTAAAGATATAGCGCAAGACGAAAAAGATAAATTTTAGTGCAATATCAAAGCGTTAAGATTGATCAGATTTGCTCTTCAATCCGATACTTTTAGGCTGGTAAGTTCATGCACGACTGCAAAAGAGATATGGGACAGGCTACGTGAACTGTACTCTACAGACGAAGATCTTGAACACTCCATTCAAACCTTACACTTGTATGAGTTTGGTGAGTTCAAGCAAGGAGCAGAAGAAACGGTGACTCAAACGTTCGATCGCTTCAATCATCTTCTTAGCAAGATGATCAAACATGACATCGAAAGGAAGCTTATTGAACAGAAGGTTACGTTTTTTAACGGACTCAGATCTGAGTGGAGAGCAGTTGTGTCCACAGTTAAAGCGCACAAGCAATTCAAATCCTATTCTTTGGCAAAACTGGTGGGCATCCTAAAATCTCAAGAAAAGATCATATTACAGGATAAAAACGTGGTTTCAAGTCTAGGTTCATTGGCCCTCCTGTCGAAAAGCAAAGCAGTCATAGAGGACGAAGATCTCAACTTGGATGATTATGATCTCACGTCTGAGGACTATGCTATGATGGTGTCAAACCCCAAGAGATTCATCAAGAAGAGATTCCCCACTAATAGGAACCGAAACTGGCAAGGGAGTTATAGCTCTGAAAAGGTCAAAGATGAACCAAAGGCTGAAGAGTCAAAGAAGGAACCGAAGGCTGAAGGAGATTCTGGAGTGAGCTGCTATTATTGTGGAGGAAAGAACCACTATGCAAAAGATTGCATCCTCAAAAAGATGGCTAGAAAAGGATGAGGAAAATGATGAAGAAGCTGTGTTGCTGAAAAAGATTGATGAATTAAGGATGAAGAAATCTGTTGCTAACCCTCCTATGAATGCTTTAATTGTGCAGGGTTCGATAGCTGATGATGAGTTCGGTGGCGTGGAGGTCTGGTCAACCGACTCCGAAGATGATGAAGTGAGGAAGCCTTCACATGGAAAGGCTTATGTAGTGAAAGAAGAGAGCAGTGGAGGAAGATGCTTAATGGTGTCCGACGTATCTCAGATGAGGGGATACAACACTAATGGTGGGAATGGTGACACAAAGGAACAACAGAATTTGTGCTTTACTGCCAAACCACTCAGCGTACAGTTCAACAAACTTGATGAACTGATCAAGAAGGTACAATCAGTTTTTGTCTCATTTAAAGTTCCACAATGCTCATATGAAAAAGAATTAAAAAGTGTTAATTCAAGAATCTCTCATCTAGATAGTAGTTTAACTCAATCTCGGGTCACCAATTCTAACCTAACTGACCAATTAAGCAGGGTGTCTTCGAAGAGTGAGGAACGGCGGATGTGGATCGAACTGAAGGAGTCGGAATTAATCAAAATAAAAGATGAAAACATTTATTTGCAAAGAGACAATTTAAAGCTTTTGAAACAGCGAAATGTTTTTGTTTGATTGCCAAACGTCGTTATACAAATATTACTCAGCTTCATTTGAATTGTGAAATAGGGCAAAAGATTCATCGCATGATTTTACCCTTTCTTGAGTTTAAGGAAGATGAAATTGATGCTGAAGCATATAATTGTGAGAGTGTTATTTCGTCTGAGGATGTTAATCCAACATATATGTATGGAATGGACAAAATATAATCTTTCATTAAATCCAAGGACCACAAGAACATGCTCAAAAACCTTTTGGATGAAAATGATAAACTGAAGCTAAGAACTGAAACCGTACAAAAATTTGACTCATTGAATGTCAACTTAAGCTCAGAAAATAAAATTGATGTTGAAAATGCATCTGAGCTTAATGAGGACGATAATATGAGTGAAATTTCTGTAGAGGACACGGTTGATTGTTCAGAATTTGTCAAGAACGAACCCGAGAACCACAAAAATCTCATTTCAGAAAATTCTGTGGAGTTCGCTCGGTTGTCCCAACAAAAGTCCCCGATCCTTGTAGAGAAGGCAGTCGTATACCAAAAAGTTAGAATCACTCCAAATCAGGTGTACAAGGTCACAGGTGTAACCGAACATCAGACTGCTGAACTCACAACTATTGTGAACGAAGACAATGTTGATGGCTGTGACGAGTTCTTCTGGTCAACTCCCATTGACAATGCTGATGAAACGGTAGGTCTGTCTGAAAGGACTTCATGGAAAAGCAAAGGCAGATACATACCAGAACCTTTGAATAGACCTGGCAGCTTCAACGTGACAAGTACCAATGGTACAAAAGATGTCCCTCAAGAGAAAGAAATTCTTGCAAAAGAAGTCACATCCCCAAGTGAAACTTCATCAGTTTAGAGTGGATCAGCCAACGAAAACCAAAAACATAAAGCTAACATCCATCATCAACCAAAGCAGATGAGAAATCAAAAACGAGAAAGGAATCAGAGATACAGGAAGAATCTCTCAGAAAGAAAAAAAAATTTGGCAATCGCAAAATGCCTATTTCTCACATCAAGACAGGAATTTAAAAAATGAGAAAAATCCTGTTGGATCGACAGAGAGCAATAACAACTGAAAGCAGAGGCTCGGTTCTGAGCAAAACAACAACCGAAAGCAGAGGCTCGGTTCTGAGCAAAACAACAACCGAAAGCAGAGGTTCGGTTCAGAGCAAAATAACAACCGAAAGCAGAGGTTCGGTTCAGAGCATAACAACAACCGAAAGCATAGGTTCGGTTCAGAAAATGATTTCAACCGAAAGCACAGGTTTGGTTCGGAAATCAAAAGAGATCAAAACTCTAGGGTTGGTCCTACTGTTGATCAAAAGCAAAAGAGTCACCTAGAATCTTCAACCAAAAAGTCATACCAATCTGAGCTATCTCATTCTAACTCTTCTAACTCTTCAAAATCTTCTATCTCTTCTCCACCTTGTCCTGAATTGCACCTTGTTCCTTCTCAAAAATCTCAGTCATCAGCTGAACAAAAAGGAAAACAGAAGGTTTCAGATGTTGAACCAGAATCAATACCAAAAGCGTTAAATCCAAATAAAATCAAAGTTTTCACCATCAAAAAGAAAGATGAAACAACACTAATAAAAAGAACATATTTAGTTGACATCTCTCTTACTATTCCTATTCCTATAAAAGGCTCACGTGGACCCAAGAAGCTCTGGGTTCCTAAATCTGCTTAATTTTTGCAGGTTATCAGTGACGAGCAGTTTGACGAAGAATGGTACATTGATAGTGGCTGCTCGCGTCACATGATAGGAAGGAAGGAAGAGCTAAGGGAATTCAGATCTCTTTCAAATGGTGGAAATGTCAAATTCGGGAACAACTCCTTCGGCACCATAAAAGGCTATGGAATGATTACAAATGGTGATTTCACAATAAGGAAGGTTTCGTATATGGAAGGATTACAACATAACCTCATAAGTGTATCTCAACTTGTTGGAGGTACCGGTCTTCAAGTCTCATTCGACGATGAGGGTTCTGAGATAATTGAGAAGAAGACGAAAAGAGTTAATCTCAAGTCGAAACGTAAAGGCGAAATGTTTCCTTTAAATCTCAAACCCATCAAAGGAAACCCAGCCATCTGCTTGTTATCCAAAGCACAATCTGACGAACGCTGGCTATGGCACCGAAGACTCTCTCATCTTAACTTCAAAGATATCAACAAACTTGTTACTGGAGGTCACATTAGAGGTCTTCCATTACTCAAGTATGATAGAGATCATCTGTGCACTGCATGTGAAATGGGGAAGCAGAGTCGTCAAAGTCATCCATCTATAATAAACACTAAAGTTGTTGAACCACTAGAATTACTTCATATTGATTTATGTGGTCCATCTTCTATCGAAAGCGTTGGTGGTAGCAAGTATATTCTTGTTATTGTTGATGACTTTTCACGTTTTACATGGGTGTTCTTTCTGAAGCTTAAATCTGAAGCGACTCACAAGCTAAAAGTGTTCATCAAGCAGATTGAAGTGCAGCTGAAGAAGGTCGTTCGCAACATCAGAAGCGACAATGGGTTGGAGTTCAAAAATAAAGAATTTGAAGAATTCCTGGAAGAAAAGGGAATCAGTCACAACTTCTCAGCTCCCTACACACCTCAACAGAACGGAATTGTCGAAAGACGAAACCGATCCTTATGTGAAGCTGCCCGAACCATGCTAAGTTTTGCTTCCTTACCTTTATATTTTTGGGCAGATGCTATTTATGCTGCTTGTTTTACATAGAATAGGTCGTATCTTAACAAGCACTTCACTCTCACTCCTTATGAGATCATCAACAACAGGAAGCCAAATGTGAAGTTTTTCCATGTGTTTGGTTCCAGGTGTTTCATTTTCAATTCTAAAGAACACCGCAACAAGTTTGATGTCAAAGCTGACGAAGGGATATTTCTGGGCTATTCTCTTACTTCCAAAGCATACAACGTGTTAAACAAGCGTTCAAGGAAAATAGAAGAAACTTACTACGTGACTTTTGATGAGAGCTATGTCAAAAAGCTAAAGGCCAACGAAGACACAGCTGGAGAAATCTTTCCTCAAACTGGCCAAGTAACAGCCTCGATCGCTAATCGATTTGAGAACTTCATGGAGCTTTTTGATGAACCAAAGAAGGCCACTCTTTCTGAAGCCAGTGCAGTAGACAACAGGGTAGATCACTTCAAGCAACTTGTTGACGATGCTGCAAGAAGAATGAATGAAGAAGAATCAGCTTCAAAAGACCCTCCCCAACACAATGCGTCAGTCGAGGGGGAGTATCCACCATTAGTCGAGGGGGAGGATCCACCATCATCATCCCAGCCGAGCTCACAAGTTGAGGGGGAGCTAAGGTCTCAAACTTCAACCGAAAGCACATTGCCAACCGACAACACTTCGCCAACCGAAAGTACCTCACCAACAGAAGGTGCATCAACGCCCGAAGGCTCAGCACCACAAGAAACCACTGTAGCTCAAGATTCTCAAGACATTCCTGTAAGATCATTTGTCTAGAGGGAGCATGCTGATATGTCATACGACTTGGACAGTCAGTCCGAACCAGAAGAAATGATAAATGCTGAATTAGATCCATCTTTTGATCCAAACTACCCTCCTCTCACCAAATGGACCAGAGATCATACTGTCACTCAAGTTGTTGGTAATGTATCAGATACAGTTCTGACTCGATCACAACTCAAGGCAAAACAAACTTCCTTGTTCTCAAAAGTCGAATTCTGCATGTTTAACTCATTCGTATCAAAAGTTGAACCAAAGACAGTTAACACTGCTCTTGATCACTCCGATTGGGTTCAAGCTATGCAAGACGAACTGAATGAATTTGAAAGGAACAAAGTTTGGCGTCTTATTCCAACTCCTCCAGATGCCTCGGTTGTTGGTCTCAAATGGGTCTTTAGGAACAAACTTGACAAGGAAGGGAACGTTATAAGAAACAAAGCACGTCTGGTCGTAAAAGGATACTGTCAGGAGGAAGGCATTGACTATGAAGAGACTTTCGCTCTTGTAGCTAGGCTGGAATCAGTGAGAATATTTCTTGCCTATGCTGCTCACAAAAACTTTGAGGTCTTTCAAATGGACGTCAAGTGTGCATTTCTCAATGGCGAACTCGAAGAAACTGTGTATGTGGAGCAACCTCCTGGATTCGTGAATGAAAAGTATCCCGATCATTGTTACATTTTGGATAAAGCCGTGTATGGACTGAAACAAGCACTGAGAGCCTGGTATGAAACGCTGACTAAATTTTTAAAGATGTCCAAATTCAAACAAGGTTCGGTTGACCCAACCTTCTTTCGCAAAAAGGAAGGTAACCAACTTATGATCGTTCAAATTTATGTCGATGATATCATCTTTGGCTCAACGAATCCTAGCCTAACAGCTGAATTCAGAAAGCTGATGGAGACTAAATTTGAAATGAGCTCGATGGGTCCTATTAACTTTTTCCTTGGTTTAAATATAAGACAGGGACCTGAAGGCATCTTTATCAACCAGGAAGCTTACACGAAGACTCTCTTAGCAAAATTTGGCATGATGGGAGATTCAAAGGTCAAAGTTCCAATGGCGTTCGGCACTAAGCTCACTCCATCCCTGGATAAACCGGCTGTTGATCTTACGCTTTATCATCAAATGATAGGCTCTCTAATGTATCTTACTGCTAGCAGGCCTGACATAATGTTTTCTGTTTGTTACTGTGCCAGGTTTCAGGCAAATCCACGGGAGCCTCACATGCTTGCAGTGAAGAACATATTACGTTATCTCAAGAGAACTACCTTTTTAGGTCTGTGGTACCCTTCTAACTCAGGCTTTTTCGTTCAAGCCTACTCAGATGCAGACCTTGGTGGATGTGGCCTCGACAGGAAAAGCACCACTGGAGGCTGCCAATTCCTCGATGGGAAGTTGGTTAGCTGGCAGTCAAAGAAACAAACGTGCGTGTCTTTATCTACAGCTGAAGCATAATACATTGCCGCTGCTTCCGTCCCTCTCAAGTGATTTGGATCTAGAGTCAACTCCGAGACTATGGACTCAATACGAAAAAGATCCCACTATATTGTGACTCTGAAAGTGCAATTAGGATTTGTCATAACCCAGTGCAACACTCCAAGACCAAGCACATAGCACTGAGGTATCACTTCATCAAAGATCACGTGGAAGATGGAAACGTTGAAGTACACTTTGTTCGAACCACTGATCAGTTGGCCGATGTCTTTACCAAAGCTCTTCCTGAAGCGACCTTCAACAAAATTCTACAAGGCTTAGGTATGATGGTAGGAGAGTCGGTCCCGAATCCTCAAATCTCTATCTAAGAATCAGGAACCGAAGCAGGCAGACCGCTCGGTCTCTCTCTGCTCTGGAGATTTAATGGAACCGAACTAGACAGACCGCTCGGTCCCTCTCTGTCCAGAATTTTAATGACACTGAAATAGACAGACCGCTCGGTCCCTCTCTGTTATGAAATTTTAATGTCACCGAAATACACAGATCTCTCGGTCTATCTCTACTTCATCATTTTTGATTAAATTCTGTTGTACATTTATCTTTCTGTTTTTATTTCTTTTTCAGAAAAATTTCAAAATCACAAAAACATTTTATCTTTCTATTTTTTATTTCTTTTTCAGAAAAATTTTAAAATCACAAAAACATTTTATCTTTCTGTTTATATTTCTTTTTCAGAAAAATTTCAAAATCACAAAAACATTTTATCTTTCTGTTTTTATTTCTTTTTCAGAAAAATTTCAAAATCACAAAAACATTTTATCTTTCTGTTTTTATTTCTTTTTCAGAAAAATTTCAAAATCACAAAAACATTTTATCTATCTGTTTTTATTTCTTTTTCAGAAAAATTTCAAAATCACAAAAACATTTTATCTTTCTCTTTTAGAAAAATCTTAAAATACAAAAATATTTTCATTTTTGTTTTTCTTCAGTTTCTTACTTATTTCCACTACTCGTTAGTTCTGGTTGGTGTAAGCTTTGCACAGGTAAATACAAGTATCACCTTCGATAGTGTTCAAGCAGGTATGTTTCAATTTTCTCTCAACCTAGTTAGAAGTCCCTAGAAGCATGCTGTTGTATGTTGTCACAAGCCTCTATGATCTTG
The DNA here is from genome assembly GCF_052625555.1 of Lactuca saligna. NCBI lineage: Eukaryota > Viridiplantae > Streptophyta > Magnoliopsida > Asterales > Asteraceae > Lactuca > Lactuca saligna. Next base: position 122,097,217 of record NC_136425.1, read on the forward strand.
AGTAAGCCTTAATGATTCGATCAATACCTGTCGTTTCTTCCCAATCAGGCTATTTTCCAACACTCGGTCTAGAGCTACCTTACACTTCTCATTTGAGACACGAGTTGCTCTGCTTTGTCACACTTCTATAGCAGAAGGTACATACGGTTTCTTAACCACCTCCTAAAATTCTACATTTTCCTTCGATTCCCTAAAGTAACCCTTGATGCTTTCGGTCTTTACCACTGAAGTTTATGGTTACACAACATCTGTGTTTATGATCTTGGATTCGATTACCACATTCTAAGTGAAACCCAAAATCCAATACCTAAAATGAATTGACGGTGAGTGATATACTCAAGTTGTAACTTGGAAATCTCATTTTGTTTTTACGTGATCTTTTATGAAATCGTCTATACCTCAGACATTTCTTCCCAAAGAGGTCCAATTTATTTTTTTTGAGATTTCTGTTTATCCCATGCGTGTCACAAGATAATTCCCACCTACATGTTCAACAGATCATATCGATCTCACAGGTACCTCTGCTAATACTCAGTTTTATGTTAAGACTTGATGTTTGGTTAGAGGACAGCCACCCAACAGCCTATGATCAAAAGATGCCTTTCATTGTTTATTGACAGACAATTGATCGTATTTCTCGGGAAACCACACAAGCACTTCAACTCTCTCTTGGCTTTGAAGGAAGTGATTCTTGCCTGAAATCCTCTGCCTTATGTCTTCTTCATAGACATCACTCACATCTCAAACATCTTTGATTTATTTCTTTATCTTTCACACTCTTATGCACGAAAATTAATTTTTTCCAACATTCTTATTGTTGTTTGGTATGTGGTTTTAAGTTTCAGTTGTAACCAAACAAGGGCACAAGGAATTTCAAACGGTACAAAGATGTGATTTGGGCGCGTGAAGTTGATTCGTTTCACACCCACGTGTGCTGACGTTTTCTTGGGATACACCATAACATCCAATCGCGCTTTTTCAGGCGACGTTTTCGTTCCATAATCATCACGATTTTCTCTCTCCAGGAAACGGTATAAATAGGGGTGATCGTGTTCTTTGTCATTTACCAAACACGTATCTTCTCTCTCTGAAAAAGTTTCCACTGTTCATCTTCTTCTTCGATTCAACAATGGCGACTTCTTCTTCTACGCACGATCAAACTGCATCTTCATCTTTGCTTTCCATCAAGCCTAATCAGAATATGATTATCGAGATGACTCCTTTTATGTATGATGCGTACATGCTCCATGTGGTGGAATGTCTGAAATATTCTCAATTGCTGTTGGCTCTCACGCGGGTGGAAGCGGTTCCGATGTCCCTGCTTTCTCAAGTTTATACATCAGCGAGTTATGATAAACACAAAGATCGTATCTACTTCACCATCCATGACAAGAAAACCTTCGTCTCCAAAACCAAGTTTTGTTCTCTTTTAGGGCTTGTTGTCGATTCATCCGTCATCTCACCTGATTTTGTCTTGATTGCACAGCTTTTCTCGATGATGTACGAGATGGGTTATACCGATGTACTTACGACGATCGCAAAGGTCAAGAAGTCTTGTCTCCCTTCGCAGTGGAATGGCTTGCTTACCCTGTTAATCAAGGGTTTAGCGGAACGCTGCGGCGGTTCGGATACCACGAGCAAAGGATTTCTCACCATTCTCTATGGTCTTTACAATGGCATCAACTTAGATTATGGCTCCATAATCTGGTCTCAAGTTGTTCAGAGTCTTAACACCACAACCCGGTATTCTGAGATCTCCTGCGGACGTTTCTGGACGCTCATCACGAAGAAAGCCATGGATTCTCTGGAAATCCCCGTGATGAAGGATGCTCTTCTGGCTTCAATAGCTTCTTTCCATACTAAGAAGATTATTGTCTCCGACCCGAGTAAGTTTCGACATTATGGATTAATTCATGAATCCATGTACAGGTGTGTCACGCCTCATAGCAAGGTCATGGCCGATTATAGCACCAAAACTCCTCTGCCTCCAAGGGTTCTGACTGACGAACAGAAGGATGCCTTGGAAGCCCTAGATCAACCCGCAAACCGTGGCAAGCGGGCTGGTAAAAAGGAAAAAGAAGAGAAGAATGAAACAGAACCGAAAAAGGAGATAAAGCCAAGATCCTCTAAGAGAAAACATGATGCAGAAGAACCCTCTCAATCAAAATCCAAGAAGATTAAGAAGATGGCTAAAAGGGCCAAAGGATCCTCGTCTCCTGGATCTGCTCAAAATGAAACACCAGAAGCAGAGGCTGCCGCTCCTCATGCTTCACCAAAAGAACCAACTCCTGCTCAGTCTCCTCAAAAACCATCCTCTCCTATAGATACTAATATTCCCTCTCCACCAGTATCTCCCAATGTCACAAAACTATCCACTCCTCCACCTTCTCCTAAAATTCCTACCCCACCCTCATCACCGAAACATAAGGTTTCACTTTCTGTTCCTATCATCATCCCTCCCACTACAACAGAACCAACCTCTTTACCCACCTCAACCATTCCTTCCTCTGTCACTATCCCTACATCTTTGATCCCCACTCCAATCATCACCGAATCCGTTACAACCACCTCTTCCCAACCACCAGTAACAGTCAATGTATCTGATACAGGGGCTACTACTCTGGTTGAAACACCTGTAATTCACATACCACCATCACCTTCTCCATCCTCAACCTCTGGTGCTACTTTGGGTGGTGACGATGAAGAGTATGATTCTCTTTATTATAGCCCATACCGGATTCCCACTGATACTGATGCAGATACCCCCATTACCAGTCAGCAGCTTCAAGACATTCATGATAAACTCGATAGTTTGTTGGCTGATAATAAAGCCTATGGGGGTGTGGTGTTGAAAGCCTTTATCGAATCTGCAATCAAGACGTATACTGATGCTCTGGATCGCTCCACTGATGCTATTGACAAGTCAGCCGCTTCGTGCTCCAAAGCCACAAAGGAAGTCTCTGAGGTTGTACACACAACTCAGATTTTTCTCGATTCTCTCAAAGCACATGCTGATGCTAATGCGGCCAACTATCAAACGTCTGTGGACTCATTTTCGGCTACCCTTCAGGGTGAAACTTCCAAGTTCGAGGCTCTGCGTGCTGACCTCAAAACTGAATCCACCTCTTTTCTTCAATCTTTGGATTCACGTTTTGCTTCTCTAGCAGCAGAGAGTACTTTAAAAGAGGATCTTGTAAAGCATCAGGCAACTATTGAACTTCAGAAGATACAACTGGCCCAGGCACAACAAGAAATCTCTTTATTGAAAACTCAACGGGCTGTTCTTCAAGGTTGTGCTGGTGATGTCAAGAACATGTTGACTAATGTCCTTGAAACTCATGATCCCTTTCTTACCCTTACCATCCGACAGCATCTCCAGGCCAAACTCCTTCCTGCGATCACTATTCTGAGCGAGATGAAGGGTGTCTCGGAGAAGCTTGTTCTTCCGAGACAAGGGGGAGAGGAGAGTATAACAAAGACAGACCCGAAGGATAATTTAGCTTCGGGTTCTGGAAAGCAATTACTTGTTGAGAGCGAGTCAGACACCGATGAAACTATTGCTGAAGCTCTTCAACGAAAGAAAAGAGATAAAGAGCTGGATGAAACTCTAAAAATCGCTCGAGAAGCAGAGGCCAAAGAAAGAAGAATTAAGGAGGATGAGGATGCCTTAAAGGCTAAGAAGACTATGTTTCCAGAATGGGACAGAGACACACTCATTAATCAAGCGATTGAGTTTCCCTCCATGTATTGGTTGGAACCAATTGCATCTTTTGAGTGTGAGAATACCAAAGACTTGCAGTTTGACATGCCGATCACACGAAAGGCTTTTACATTTCATTGCTTCGATGTCACTGCTGATGTCCCTCATCCAAACTTAAAGGTTGACAAAGAATTGATAGATTTTTATTTGAAGTATGGTCAACCATAGTACTTGACAAGGAGTGCACAGAAGATTGTAAAGGTCAAGGTACTGAAACCAACACAGGCTGGGAAATTTGTGAACGTTAATTTCAAAGTCAACAGAGGAACGGCCAACACAGAACATTTTATTTCTCTGGCAGATCTTCCCAGTCTAAATCCTCATGATTGGATTCTGCTATACAACATTCTTCTCTCAAATCAAAGGGAGTATGAACCGATTCTGAAACATCTCAAAAGAATGTTGGCTTCCTATATCCATGATCTTACCACTATGGATCAGGAAATAGCAAAGATAATGAACAAGAAACTGACTGTCAAGCCTACTTCCAAGACAGGAGATGTGCACAAAATGAAGTTAGGGAAAATTGACTCTTCAAATCTGACGGTCATGTTCACAAGGGGCGATAAGCACAAGTTTCTGTTTGCTTTGGTAGACAAGCATCTGTTTTTAACAGATTGCCTGGAGCATATCATAAACATCATTCACCGATGCAAGCAGAACTCTACAGCAGACAAGAAGAATTTTACAGATATGCTTCGGTGGTATATCACTTTCAGGCATCACATTCTAGCCATTATACCGAGGATATTTGAAACGGTGAAGAAACCATCTGTTGTTAAAAGGGAATGAAGCCTCTGTGCCAAAGACGCAAAGGGGGAGATTGTTGAAGATTAATGTGTTGTGTCTTGGGCCCTTTTGTTTTACAACCGGATTGGGCTTATCAATCCATGTTTATCTAGATTAGCTTCCTTTTTCTTAGATAAACTGTTAGGGTTTTAATATAAATATATGCATGCATCTATGCGTATAGAATAGAGTTGTCGTCATTCTCATTGATTACTGTAAACCCTAAATCCTCTACAGTTGATGTTCTTTATCGAGCTCTTCTGAGGATTGTTTATTAATCATTCGACACCTTTTGATCCATTTGCTTGTTCTTATTGTTTATCTGGTTATTTCTCTACCTGTTTCATAGATCTGATCGATCTTCAAGTTTATTTTAAACTTATCATTTTCCCTTTGGTTTAATATGCATTTTTGGTAGTATAGGTATCTGTTTACGGCCCAGACCAGAGTTTACGGCCGTAAACCCAAAGGTCGGCCCAAGTCTGTTATAAATAGTGGTTTTCTAGGTCGTTTATTGGTTGTTGATGCCTCAGAGTCTCGTGTGCTATTCCACAAGTTGTACCAGATGTTTTCGTGTATAGAAGCGTGTGCAAGCTTGTCGATATTCTATTTTCTACTTTGTTCTTAATTGTTATTGATTGTGTTTGCTGTTTGATCACTGGTAAGATCCGTTTCAGGACCTTACATAAACTAATGCTCTGGTACCAACTGTAACATCCCTAAATTCACGATCATTTTAAAAATTTTATTTATCCTTATTCAAAAATTAGAGTATTCATTTTATAGAATAATATTGATGAATTTGATCCCAGAAAAACATAATAATAATACTATCAAAGCACTTCCGAAGAAATGTATTTTGTTTATATTAAAACTTCAGGATAACATCATCAATACAAAAACAGAAGCATAAACAGACCTTACATTCATTTACACTAGTGATTTATATCTCTTTTAATTTCTCAGTGTAATGTAGCTTCGTATCGACACCTGTGATACAAATAAACTAAGTGGGTCAGGTTGGGAAACCTGGTGAGTACATAGGGATTTCAATCCCACAATGTTATATATATATATATATATATATATATATATATATATATATATATATATATAAGAACTCACGATATATAAAATTTCACATCATATAAGCATATTCATCCCACCCCGACGATCCTCACAATGATACGATCTATAATCTCAGATCTAAATATTACCATATTTCCTAATCCGTACTCCTGGACCATAAATTAACCTCTTTACCTGATCCATATTCCTGAATCTAAATTTAACCTTTTTACCTGATCCATACTCTTGGATCTAAAATTAAACTTTTTACCTGATCCATACTCCCGGATCTAAAATTAACATCGTTACCTAATATATACTCCTAGATCGGGTATGTCTGATCCATACTCTCGGATCAATAATTATGCCAATTCCATACTCTCGGACCAGGGACAATTGAAAATGTCTAATGAATGCTCTCGGATCAATGACAAATTTAAAGTTCGACTCTCTGTGTATATCTCACTCGTTCTCATAAAGATATACTACCCAATATTCCTCTTAATTAATTTAGGTTTACTGTGTATCCTAAATTATCATATATGCTTTTAACACGTATTTCAGGCAATATCAAATATTTTACACACCAACTAACATTTAATACATTATTCAATACTTGTATTAAAATCATGTTCATGAAAGGGACTATGCACTCACTTGTTAACGTGGTGATTCTGAACTTAGACAACGCTTCGCTTCAATTAATTCATTTTCCTTCGACGAAACATCGGGTTTTTATTAAAAAACAAGCTTCACTGAAGCAGCGTTTCTGAGTTGAAAAGCTCTTTTTCTCGGAGCCATCAGGAGCTCTGGGGCTTCCTTCTCGTGCTAGGAAGGTACCCTGGTCTTTGGGGGGTTTTGGGGGGCGTTAGAGAGTGTATAGAGAGAGAAAAACATGTGAATCGGTGTGAGAAATGAGGCTGCCCCGCACCTCTATTTATAGGCTGTAAATATGATCAACTCATCGAGTTGGGCCTCCAAATCGTCGAGTTGGGTGCCACATGTCACCATCTGGTGGCAAGACTTGGGGAGAAAGCAATGGCTCATATCGCACCATGTCACCCCCTTCGTAGCAGTACACTACTGACTTCTAAACCCTGTAACTTTCACATACGAGCTCTGTTTTCGATGTTCTTTATATTCACGCGTAGGTATTCACAAGATCTAAAACTCTCCTTTTGATTTTTAACAGTATGAGAAGATTACATTGTTAAATGACCGTGTAGAATTCATAAATTCTACATACAGACTTCGTTTTCGTATGTCTTTCAATCGTTGAGCTCTTATTAATGATATCTTCAATTCTCATTTAGGTTGTGTTGGCCAAAAATCGATCGATCTAAAATTCGAATTTCAGGTTGTGCACTGCTATGCCAAATCTTAGAAAAATCATTAGATGTGGAAGTTCTTTTTATGTATGTTTTCAATTTAATGTATACTATAACTTTCATTTAGATCTCTAAGGCTAAAAAGCAGTTTATCAAAAATTCACTTTTTACGATTCCCGGTGTCGTGCTGGTTTTGCCGTAAAACTTTGATAGGTCATAACTTCTTCGTTATAACTCGGATTTCGGCGTTCGTTATATGTACGGAACGCTTGTGACATATACTATAATTTGGTTAAGATTATTTATTCTAAATAATCTTCTATTAAAAAGCCAAATTTTGATGTTTATCGTCACTAAATTGACTAGCCCGAATCTGCAGGCATTACATCCCTAGTCGCCACGTTGTGGGAACTGGTCTGAACAATTTAAGCCAGGTTAAGCTGTTTTTTGCCAATTTTAAGGGCTCTAAAGCCCAATTATGAACATTATCATGGTTTTGATGGATAAAGTTTCCAACATTATCCATTAAGACAACTTAATAAGACAAGATCTCTAGACTTAGGTCATTAAAGGGTTTAAGAAACAAGACCTACCCATTAAGCCCTTAATCACCAATGACACTCATTTAAACTTTCCATAAGGTTTTCCTATACCTAATGGATCATAAAGATTGATGGTTTATATACATGCATGTCTCTTCCATTTTAGGTATAAAAATATGGATAAAAGGACTCAAACACATGCATGATTACCAAACCACAACCAACTCCTTGATCTATAAGATATAATGTTCTCAAGACTGAGAGAAATCATAAAGTTGCAAACTTTATCTCGTTGTTTCACTCAAAATCTGCCAAATAGGGTCTAACATTCAAGATTACCTTACATCTACTAAGAAGGAACTAAAATATTAGATCAAGAAACCTTATAAATTTTCCAGCAAGGTACTTTCAGAGATTGGGGAGTGTTGCTTGCTTGCTTCTTGCTTCTTGCTTCTTGCACCAAACCTTCCTATACTTCCTTCAAAATGCATCAAAACACCAAAGAGAGCATAAGAATCACCAATATAAACTCAAAGATCACCAAAAGGAATTAGGGTTAAGGTTATGAGGTTTGAGAGCTATGGAGATTGAGGGTAACCAAACCCTAGCCCATACTTTCCTTTAAATACTTTAAAATTAGGGTTTTCTCATCAGGAGGTCGCCACATCGTGGCCAACATCTTACACGCCGTGGGAACCAACTTAAAACTTGCAAACATTCCAGATGTGCCAAGTCGTGGTGGTACCTCCACCACATCGTGGCAACTCAAACCCAACATTTCTAATTAAATAAATAAAATAAGAATACCTCAAGGAATTCAAATGTTAAAAATCTCCCCCAATTGAATCAGACTTCATCCTCGAAGACCGCCACTGGAAATAATTTAGGGTAGTGCTCCTCATCTCTTCCAGGGGTTCCCATGTCCATTCAGAATCCTTCCGGTGCTGCCATTTCACCTTCACCAACCCTATTACCTTGTTGTGCAAGGTCTTTGTCTTCATGTCATGGATCGTAACAGGTCTCTCCATATAGTTTAGGTGCTCATCCACCTAAATATCATCCAATGGGACTACAACAGAATCATCGGCTAGACACTTCCATAGCTGAGAAACATGGAACCTGCTGTGAATCTGGCTAAACTCGATGGGTAGATCCAGCCAATATGCAACCTTGCCCACCAGTGTAATAACCCAAAAAGGACCAAAATACATGGGGCCCAACTTGCCCCATTTTCGCAACCGATTGACACCTTTCTAAGGTGATACCTTCAGAAGTACCATATATGTGACATGAAACTCTAATTTTGAACGACATCTATCATCATAACTTTTTTGATGACTTTGTGCAATCTGAAGCCTATCGCACACCTGATGTATCAACTCAGTGGTCTTGAGTACCACATCAGTAGTCCCCATGACTCTCTACTCGACCTCGCCCTAACAAATTGGGGTCTGCCATTTCCTCCCATAAAACATCTAAAAGGGAGGTTGGTCTGTAACATTCCAAATTTCACATCTAAAAATTTCATTTTTTATTTAATGGATTTTCAAAACATTTGTAAGTAACAATGTGAAATCATATCATCTCATAAACCACGTATCATGTCTGAAAACCCAAATACTGAAAATAATAACATGTTAGAGTACAATCCCATAATATCTCATAATGCGGAAGGAAACAAGAGTGTGTATGATATGCAACTACCGTGCCAGCTCCTTCCCCTTGGCTGAACCTGAAACCAAAATTGTAAACTGTAAGCACAAAGCTTCCTGAGTTCCCCCAACGTGCCACATACCATACAATCACATAACATACATACTGTCAGGCAATTCTGGGGTGTCGACCTACCCGGTACGGCCATTATGGGGTGCCGACCTACCCGTGTCAAGCCCTTATGGGGTGATGACCTACCCGTGTCAAGCCGTTCTGGGGTGCTGACCTACCCTTCGGTCCTAACAACCGTATCGCGGGGTATATTTCACCCCTACTGCTACTATCACATATATCATAACATAAACATACTATCAGGCATATATGTAGTGTTCGACCTACCCTTCGGTCCTAGCAACCGAACATGGGGACTATTCCCCTCATACTACCACTATCACATATAACATATCCTGCCAGCATATAAACATATCATCACATACTCTAAGACATATCTGTGGTGCCTGGCCTACCCTTCGGTCCTAACAACCGAACTCTACTACTATCACATATAACATATCATGCCAACATATAACATATTAGGTAGTAGCAACCCTAGATGATATCACAAAGAGAATCACCTAACATACAACTCCTACTGGTGGGTCGTCATTGTGGCCATAGACCCACTGCTACTTGAAGGTAACTCACCTCGTAAAGCTAACTGCTGAAAAGCTTATATGCAGATGTCTGACTGTTGCTCCGGCGGTCCTCCAGCTTGAGTGAGCTGAAAAATGGAATAAGATCTCTGGATCTACAAGCCCCAACTCAAATTCCCAAGCTTCCTCCTTCCTTCCAAGCTTTAAAACCACCCAAAAGCACCAAAAATGGCCTTAGATCACTCAAAGTGGCTAGGGTTTCGATAAGGGGTGTTCTGGGAGCATAAGGGACAATGGAGGCTGCAATAAGACGTTTAAATAGGGTGCAAACACTCAGATTTAGGGTTTCCCTAAAACAGCACCTACTCGCCGAGTGAGTCTCCCAACTCGCCGAGTAGGTCACTTAAAATGCATGTGGATCGTGACCCTACTCGACGAGTTGGGCTACCAACTCGTCGAGTCCCATAGGAAATACATAAATGCTTAAATTA